>NW_020455455.1:4338968-4474794 GCF_003342845.1 Nothoprocta perdicaria
CATTCTGTGGAATTAAGACTATTCCAAAGAATTTCTTATTGAAGTAACATAATAATAGAATAGTGGACTATAAAGAGTGTTTCTGTGTAGCAAAACACCATAAAGAAAGAGTTAAAAAATGCAAAGATGTGAGTGTAGTGTGCTAAAGTCATTGGCCAGAATTTTGAAAGGCGACTATTAGGCTGAGCTACCATAATTTCAGGTGCTCTGTGGTATCTTTAAGGTGCCTTTAAGGTACCTTGAAGGCTATCCGTGAAGAGTCTGCTCCCTGGAGTTTCTGATTAGAAACTATAGAAACACATAAACCTGGACATGATAATTTTGTAAAAGATTCGCTTGCTTCCCCAGCAATGTGTACTAAGGCTTTTTCTCCCCAATTCTCTCTCTGCTTCATGGAATATTTGAACACCATTTTACTGTAAATATTCCTCTTCTCTTTCTACCAAAGAATTATGTTTTCTTCCTAACAACATGCTTATGTTTAGGTACAATGAAATAATCTTTAATCACATTATTCAATACCACTCTATTTACAGGACCCTCTCCCATATTTAAAACAGAGAACTCTTTGTCTGAGCAAAAACTGAATATTTTATGTTTTCCATGCATGTTATTCAAATATACTCTCGAAGGCAGTATTATTAATTTCTATTATGTATTTTCTACATTACCTATAGATACAGTACCTAGAGAAACCTAAAGTTTTCAGAATTATTTAATAATTATTACCATAAGTGCCCTTTATTGTACAACGCTATCCACTTGCCAGTTAAAAGGAGAGTGAAATAAAATAGCTCCAGTGGTTTTGGCTAACAGATTTGAAATGTCCAAGACCTTGTTTTTCAGACCACTTAGGAAAAAAAATCCTGCATTAGAGCAAAATATTGCCAAAATATATCTAATATACAGATTTTAAAGTGCCAGAACAGCCAGTGAAAGCTTTATGGGACAAATTAGCCAAGTAGTGAGGCAGTCTAGAAGGCTGGAAGATTTTCTATTTACAGATAATTTTATAACTCGGACAATTTAGGTAGATCCCATTTCACTAGATCTGATCAGAAAAGCTTATCAGACACCAAATAGTAAAGAGAAGAACCCTGAAAGACAAATGTTAGTAGATGTTAGTGTGTTTGTGCAAACAAAATAGGAGGGAGTCTTACTAAAGAGTGTTTGTGTGCATGATAAGTGTGTGTGTGCGTGTGCATGAGGCAACAGAGAGAAAATCCTGCAACTGAACAGAACACATTTAGGAGAAAGAAATAATCCATCTCTAAAATTCCAAGAATCTGGAGGCAGGAGATACAGAAAGGGTTAATTTCCTGACTTGCAAATACTGAAGTGTTAGAACATGGGGAAAAAAACTCTGTAGAGAAGACTTTAACTTACAATTTCTTTAACTTGCAGAGCCAGGGGAATTACTGTTAGCTTGTCTGCTCATGCTTGTAGCGAGACAGAAATATCTCTCAGGTTGAGAACCCAGGGACTTACTTTCCTCCAGAAATGATTGCAGTGGGAGCTGCTGGGGGAATCTGCCTGTCAGGGCAAAGGAGAGGAACAGGAAAATGCTAGTTGTAGTAGAAGACGGTGATACTGGAGATATTTTGGGAGTAGTTTCTCTAGTTAAATAATTTCTCCCTTGAACTTACCCAAATATATTTCACCTTCTTTGACTGGCCAAATTAGAGAATTATGCATTTGTAAAACAAAGCTAAAATTATGATCCTTAGAGATGTTCTTCAGCCTATTTCAGTAGCTTCCAGTGAACAAGCCCAGTTGGCAGTGAACCTACAGCTTCTGTGTATGGGCCCACAAAAAGCATCTGTTCACACCAAAAAAACAATCAAGCCCCAAATCACAGAAGGGATATTTTATCTTGCTAAGTCTGTTTATGAAAACCCACATGCTTCCTAGGAGGAATTGAGGGAATTTTAGAGTGGAATAGTTTCATGATAAGTTAAGTGTTTTTCTTTGTTTCTGACTGTGCTTAACAGTGCACAATACAAACATTTACTTTGGAGAGAAAATTCTTAGATTCCTCGTTAAGTAAAAATTACCTTTTGCCTCTATAAGAGTATATCATAAGATCAAATGAGAAATTATACACAGCTTACATTTTTTTCTTCAGACCTCCTCTCAAAAGATGATAAATTCGCACCTGTAAAAGTTATCTTTCTTTCTAAGATAAGCTGAGAAACAAACCGTTTAGTATTGTGTTTCCAGCCTATCTGTGAAAAAGTGCTGGTTGCTCTTCCTCCACTCTACCCTGCTCTGTGTCACCTACTTCATTTTGTTGGAAGCTTCTCCAGTTCTTCATTTCTCCTAAAAAAAAAAAAAAAAAGCAACATAAAAAATATGACTCTGACTTGCACAGATGGTAATCCCTAGACTGTTCTTAGCAGGAAGACCATTATTGGTCTTAAGRTTTACAGGTAATTGGCGCACTCCTTCCAGTAGTACTAGTTCTCAGAGTAGAAGCAGAATTTACTGGCAGTACGTATTTGTCTGGTTTGTGTTATGTTTGCATGTCAGCAAACTAGAAGCATTTAAAATAAGAAAAGAGAGCAGTGCAGCATAATTCTGTGCACATGTATAACACACAGTGAGGAAACGTTGAAGCCTTTGGGAGAATTTCACTTTATGTTAATTCTGACTTTGTAGTACAGTCCCTGAGGTCCTTTCCAACACCCAGTCCCACAGTGACACTTCTGTGTTCACACAAGGGGAAGAGAATTAGAGATTCAGTTAGTGTATGCATCCTACTATGCTCAGTTTTCTGTTTTCTTCTTTTTCCAAGTTTTGAAATTAACATTTTATTGTGAACAATTTCAATCTGGTTAAATATTATTTCCTTGCAGCCACCTTAAATGGACAGATTTTATGCCCCAATCCAATGTGTACTGAAGTGGAAGTGAAGACTGCCACTTAATTCAAGTTAATTAATGCATTGGCCGCAATTAATTTATACTCTGTTCTAATGAAAACTGTTGGAGGGGGCTTATATTTACCTGTTAGCCTGTTAGTTAACAGAGCCTTTTTTTTTTTTTTTYCTATTTAGCAAGCAAATTGGGGGCAAACTCTTGCAAATAAAGCAGGCAGGTTGTTAGTTTTCAAGGATGTGATGCAAGGCTCATTAAAACCACTGTGAACTTTTCTTTTTACCTAATGGGCTTTAGAGCAAGCTCTGATACAATGGAGCTAATGCTACCTAATAGAATGCAATAACATTACTTCATGCTTCTTGGTGTTGATTTTAATGCCCGTGGCTCCTAGACCCAATTAGAATTTGCTGTTATAGGTGATATATAAATATAAATGGAGATCTACTCTCTGCATTAGAAAGCTTGGTATGTAAATAAGCAAGAGAGAAAGTGTATAGCATGGAGGTGGCGTTTCATGTAAGTTAAGTGCATTTCTTTGTTTCTAGCTGTGCCTAAAGACCTCATAATACAAACATTTATTTTATATTAGTATTTCTGTGGTTTCCTGTGACTGGATTCTTGTGATTCATGTGCAAAACATTTACAGTGCCTACTCGGGAAGTTTGGCTGTAGTCAGGAATCAGAATCGGAACCATGTGGCCATTTGCACTCCGCAGATGACAAAAGAGAGCAGCACAGAAAATGCTTATATAGAGAGAACATGTTCATCAAACAACAGCTAGCATTTTAAAAATCTCCATCCCACAAATGTGTAATTATGTCCCTGACTATAAGCACTTCATTTCACTTAACACTTTCCATGCTGCAAAGACGTATTTCCCAAACAGCTCATGAGCTCTCTTCAGTGTAACAGATATTTTCATGATTACCACTTTGAAATAAAATCTATCCAGAAGTACCTATTTTATCTGACAACAATGAAACATAGGTCTATGCAGCTGAGGTTATAGCAATGCATGAGACAGTACATACAAAACTGTTGTTTTACACACTGGTCTGATCTTTTGTTTTTGTAGCCCCCTCAGCAACACAACTTCACTTTCTGAAAGTGAGGATGCTTTTTAAGATAGTTCATCTAGGCCCTTGGATTATAACTCACATGGCAGAGCTACGTGAACAGAAGGAATTTTAGGACCCAGTTATAGTGTTCTTGTATGATATACAATAAATGTGCTATGAACCTTTTCAAATTCCTTCTTCAGTTTTGGGTATTTGCCACACAGAATGTAAAATTGAACAGTGAGTGTAAAATAGGATAATTGAGGACACTTTTTCTGCTTGTTAGTTCCTTTAACCTTTTTTTCCACAGTTCTTTTAAATTTTGCAGAGCATCAACAATTTGTTCCTGTTTTTCATGCAGTTCTAAATCCAGATTCAGTGTTCGGCAAAGCAGAGGTTATTTTTCTCTTTAGTTGTTTTTCTATTACTCTGCTTTCTGTTTGTGTGCTGATACTGAATATTTTCTGAGGAACTCCAGTTTTGGTTTTCAGAGATCATGAATTTCATTAGATTTATCTTCAAATCCTTAAATAGCTTGAATAGACACTGTTGGGAAGGGAAGGCAAGGCAAGGCAAGGCAAGGCAAGGCAAGGCAAGGCAAGGCAAGGCAAGGCAAGGGAGAAAAGAAAAAGTAGCCTGCACAAACTCTCTTCCACTCTTGAATGTGGTCTGAAGATAAGACCTGTCAATACAATACTCAGGAGATAACCACTGGGGTAGAAACATCCTGTGTTTCACCTGTTTCTAAAAAAGGTGAAGGAAWTTTTTTTTTTCTGGTATACTAGTGTTAGGCAACATCTAATCCAACAGTTTTAAGTGACTGAAATGGACCATGGACAAGATGGATGTTAAGAGTTGCATTAAAAAATTTCTGTGTATATGRTTTCATATATTTCCACAGAGTGGCTATGTTATCTGTGTATTAGTTTCTAAAGATGAAACAGGTGTGTATCCCACTGCACAACTTGAGAGACTGGGAGATATTTATTCTGAGTCTGTCAGTAGTACTAGCTAATTTCTTACTGCAAACCAAATTACAGTGTCAAGAAAACAGAATGAGTATTTCCGCTGTTAAGAATGTAACATGTCAACAGTAAATACTGCAATGATGAGCTTAATATAAATAATTACATAGCAGCTTTGAATGCAAGTAATTAATTTGGCATTAATGATAATGTTGCTTGAGATTTCTTTTCAATTTAGAATTAGTTAATGATTCTGTGGATTTGCATTCTTTTAATTATTTCATTTTAATTGTTTGCTATACACAAATTAATGCTTTATAAATTTCAAAGTTTTTAGCAGACACATTTAATTTCTTAATAAAAATGTTTATAATAAAAGAATTTATAAATTTTATACTTTATGTATAGAAATTAAGTTACACTTAGGAGTTCACTTTTTGTAGATTCTGGCTATCATCTAGAATGTCATCCAGAGCACAAATTTGCTATTGGATCTGAAGTCAAACAGATATGAACAAATACGTAATGTGAATTAATAAGCAAGGTGGTATACCTAAAGTCTTTTAGGTATGTTGTGCTTTTTTTAAATTTTTCTATCTAAGATGATTTTGCGAATTTCAGACTATTGCTTTGGATTTTTACTAATGAACATAAAACATAAAACAGACCACAATAGGTCCATTGGATAACCTCACCCCTTATTTAACCTCTAGCATAAATTGGAGACATATTCATTCATCTCAGTTAATATTAAACATGCTAAAATAATTTAGTATGCAAGTCAGAACTTGTTGCTATGCATTAATTTCTAACAAAAGGAAATTGTGATACATTTACCCCTTCATTCAATAAAGTATTCAGGCATTTTCATACTTCACAGAATCATAGAAAGGTTAAGGTTGGACTAAATCATCTCACCCCTAGAGATGATCTAGTCCAACCCCCTGCTCCAGCAGGGACACCCAGAGCACGGGGCACAGGGCRGCATCCAGGCAGGTTTGGAAGACCTCCAGAGAAGGAGACACCACAACCTCCCTGGGCAGCCTGTGCCAGGGCTCTGTCACCTGCAGAGTAAGGTTCTTCCTCATCTGGAGGYAGAATTTGCTTTGTTTCAATTTGTACTTATCACACCTTGTCCCAGCACTTTTCATAACTGAGAAGAGTTTGCTGCCATTCTCCCTACATTCTCCCCTCGGGTATTTATACATCTTGAACAGATTCCCTCTCAACCTTCTCTTCTCCAGGCTGACTAGGCCCAGCTCACTTTTAGTCTTTCCTCATAGGAAAGATGCTCCAGTCACGTTTTCCTCTTTGTCGCTCTACGCTGGACCCTCTCTGGAAGTTTCACATCCTTCTTGTACTGGGGAGCCCAGAACTGCACCCAGTACTCCAGGTGTGACCTCATCACAGCTGAGTAGAGGGGCAGGATCCCCTCCCTCCACCTGCTGGCAACACTCATCCTGACGCAGGCCAGGATCCCATTGGCCTTCTTGGACATAGTGCCATGAGGCACTGCGGCCTCATGGTTAACTTGTTGTCAACCAGGACTCCCACATCCTTCTCTGTGGAGCTGCTGTCCAGCAGGTCAACCCCTAATCTGTACTGATGACTGRGGTTATTGCTCTCAGGTGCAGGACCCTGCACTTGTCCTTGTTGAATCTGAGAAAGTTCCTCTCTGCCCAACTCTCCAACCTGTCTATCTCCCTAGCTCTCTCTGAATGGCGTCACAGCCCTCTGGAGTGTTGGCCACTCCACCCAGTTTGGTATTATCTGCAAACATACTCAGGGTGCACTCTGTGCCGTYATCCAAGTCATTGCTGAACAAGTTAAACATCACTGGGTCCAGTAATGACCCCTGCGGTAGGCCTCCAACTAGACTCCACCACTGGCGGTAGGCCTCCAACTAGACTCAACCCCATTTATCAACATTGTTTGGGCTCTGCCATCCAACCAGTTCTCAATCCACCTCAGCGTCCACCCGTCCAGTCCACACTTCCGGGGCTTTCCTTGGAGGATGTTATGGGAGACAGTGTGGTAAACCTTGCTGAAGTCAAGGTAGACAACATCCACAGCTTTCCCATCATCCAGACAGCCAGCATTCCCATCGTARAAGACTGTCAGGTCAAACATGACCTCCCCTTGGTGAATCCATGCTGACTACTCCTGATCAGCTCTTTCACCTTCACATGCCTAGAGATGCTCTCTAGGATGAGGTGCTCCATCACCTTTCCAGCTCGGAGGTGAGGTTGACTGGCCTGTAGTTTCTCATCTCCTCCCTCTTGTCCTTTTTGAAGACTAGAGTGATGTTGGTTTCTTCCAATTCTGAGCGGCTGAGCAATAACCCCCGCCTGTTCCCTGAGCACTCCTGAGTGCATCCCACTGGGCCCGTAGATTTATGAGTGTCCAGTTTGCTTATATAATCCCTAACCCAATCCCTCTAGACCATCCAAAAGTCTTCTTCTCGCTTGGTTCTCTCTCTTATATCCAGATTTGGTCTTAATTTAATATGGGATCATATATACGCACAAACACTTGGYGTGGTTGAGCCCACATGGCTGAACTCATCGAAGCTATGATGAGTTCAGGATAGCAGCGAAGACTGAATTCATAACAAACAACACTTTCAGGCATTTTTGAATTAAAAAGTAGAATCAAAATGCCATAACTAAATTTTTCAGAACAAAGCCTGATAGGAACCTATTAACAAACATGTCACGAATGTGATGGGCATGCAGAATGAAATTGGGTTAAAAAACATTCGTAAAGGTGCTGCAAGGGCAGTCTTTCCTGCAACACAAATGAGTGCTAATAGAGAAAGCAAATGTATTATTGATACAGTTGTCATAGTATAACAGTTCAGTAGTTGTAATTTGTTAAGATATTATGTAGGAACAAATCTCCCTATATCTGAACAAACATAAACAATTTAAAATTAAAACRAGAAATTTAAAGGAACTACAACGAGGTGGAACTGACTCAAGACCCATCTCCAATTAATGGTTAAAATAGTAAAAAATGATATACCCATATATTCTCTTACAATGCACCATGGCTAATGCTGCAGTAATATTTTACTTCTGAGGTCAGAGAGTAATGCTTGCAAAATTTCAAAAGGCAAGCTAAAACCAGGCCATGAACTTTTGCACTTATTTGGTTAGCTCTGCTTTAGCCCAATGAAAGGGCAAAAATCCTGTTGGCTTCACGGTGATGGTGACTTTAATTTGGTTTTGTTTGTCTCTAACCAATGCAATATTGTTTTATTTGCTCATATACCACAAATTGACCTCATAGAAATTAAATACATTAAGTTAAATTCTAGAGTTTCTCTTCTCTTCTCTTCTCTTCTCTTCTCTTCTCTTCTCTTCTCTTCTCTTCTCTTCTCTTCTCTTCTCTTCTCTTCTCTTCTCTTCTCTTCTCNTCTCTTCTCTTCTCTTCTCTTCTCTTCTCTTCTCTTCTCTTCTCTTCTCTTCTCTTCTCTTCTCTTCTCTTCTCTTCTCTTCTCTTCTCTTCTCTGTTTAGGACCAGCTGATCCACACCCTCCAGCTTGCAGAAGTGACCAGTTCACATGTGCATATGTGCAGCAGTGCTTACCCCTCACTGCAAAATGTAATGAGGCTGAAGACTGTGCAGATGGAAGTGATGAAATGAACTGTCCCACAAAGATTCCTACCACAGAGTCTCTGGGGCCCTGCAAGGAAACAGAGTTCTTGTGTCCTTCCAAAGGATGTATCCCATCCCTCCTGAAATGTGATGGTGTGCCTGACTGCCAGCTTCAAGAAGATGAAATTGGCTGCCGTAAGTTACTTTCATTGCTATAGTTAAATCCATGCTGACTTGCTTTCCTAAGTCAGTGTGAAAAACGCAGCAAAGAAAGGAGTAATATAAAGAAGAATAGAACTGAATATTCCCTAGTCAAAAATATTGTCATTTGTTTTGTATATAATGGGTTACCTAACGAGAAACTCTACATCTGCAAACAATTTTTTTTGCACATTCTTTTTTTTGCTAACTACTGGCTGTGACAAATGTTTAAAAAGGTTTGCACTGCATTTCTGTTAGTAATTGGAAGCTTTTCCACTTTTGCCCATAGAACAGTCAGTTGCATTTGCATTTCGTCATGTCTGCTTACAATATGACAGATATAAAATTTTGCAATTCTGTTATTCAATGAAATTTAAGGCAATTCTGACCTTTTAAGGATTTTGAAAGGAAGTTTATTCATGTATTAGCAGCAATCTCTATTTCAACCAGGAAGAAATTCTCACAAGAAAGACAAAAGAATAACAACTCTGTTACAAGGTACCATAGAGCTTCAAACTGGACATGGACAAAAAAACTCTGTGTCTGCCCATTTGAAAATATATCATTATTGGTAGATGAGCTGAAGTCAATTATTTTGCTATAGAAAGATTCAAATAGTTAGCTATATGGAAAAATATACATATACAAGTATCTCTTTACAAAATTTTCTGCAAAAATTTTAATGCTTCTTTTTCATCTTCTTTAAAAATAAATAAAAAATTTCAAATATCTGTTTCCTTTGGGCTCTATATTCAAGCTTTCAATCATCTGTATCATTTGACTCTACATGCAGGACAGCATACATGCCATTTCTTTTAAAGATTACTACATATAACTAGCATTGAGTTTACAACTATCTGTGCATGCCTTTCTAGAAAGGTTCATTTAAAACTGAACTCTGTGGTTTTGCTGGCAAAAGGCATGCTTTTTTTAGGATATCTCTCACCTTAAGTTCTACGTATCCCAGAAGCATCAAAATTTCCTTGATACGTAGTAGGAGTAGATCTTAACCTCAGACCACAACAGCTAATGTGTACTCCAAAAACTCCATGATCCCATAGCCACAACACTTCCACAAGTATCAGTACTCCACAGGCAATTGAAATACTCTTTTAATGCCTTTGATTTCTAAATACCTAGGGAATAGGAAGAATTAAGTCCTGACCTATTCAAAGGACAAAAAATCTCCATAGTTATTCCAAACCTAGGAATTCTGAGTAGAGTGTAAACATTTAAACYTGTAATTGTTTAAAAGTTCAATATTGACTATATAAATATATATGTTTTGACAATATAAGRTAGGAATACAATATCTGAGGAAGATACCAGCAGAGGGGAAGAAGTTAAAAAACCATGTGGTTCGTAGTGGTTTGGAGCAGAATCAGAGCAAATTTGGTTGCTATTGCCCAATGGATTCTCTTCCAGAAACATATCTTCTATGGGACTGCAGCATTTCATTTTCTCTGGTTTGTCTGCTTTTGACATGTGAAATGCCAGGAAAGTTTGTCAGTAGGGGAAAGACAGAGAGGGAGGAAGGAAATATTTCATTTAMAAATTTAGTGTACTTTATTGAAATTTTTGCATAATGTGTTAAATAGTTGAGTGCTGCGCAAGTACTTCCAGGTTGTGTGTATACTGTAATTAAAATACAGATTTGGTTTCTTACAGACCTGAGAAAGACCTGAAACTAATTTTTTCTTTCTAAGTAGTTATAAACAGAAGGGGACAGTTAAAATTTAAGTAGAAAAGTCATTTTCTGGTGCTGATCAAATTTAAGCAAACAGGAAAATTTGGTTCCACACCTTCCTCTATTTTATCACAGCATAAGCAGTTCTGCATAACTTTAAAATATTTTTCCATTAAACTCTTTATTTCAAGTGCTCAATGTGAAGCTCAGTGGCAGCAAAACTTTCATAATTTTTCTTCCTGATGATTTTAGAAGGTTTAAATTTAGGAATTACCAGATTTTTCCATTTGTGTGTGCTGTGTCCATTTGCAATGTAATTCATTTAAATGTAACAATAGAAAATGCTCAACCGACTTTTGAACTCTAGCATGTATGRAAGAAAATTTTCTTCTGGGATGAAGACAAGTTGGCAAAACAYGCTCTGCAGAGATTAAATTATAAATGCTAAAAGAAGGCTAGGGCAAAGAAAAACAAACAGAAAGTGCATTAGTCAGATATCTAGTACAACCACTATTTCTACCATAGAAATGCTCTTCTGCATGAGTTAGGGATTTATGCAGACAGAATATTCTGTAGAGTTTGCCCAATATTTAGATAATATAGTGTTGTGTTAGTACTCTATAATAGCTGTGAACAGAGTGGATTTTATTATTTGCTGTTTCAACAAGATCTTGGAATTATTTTCCAGTTATAGGTGTTCTGCTTCACCACTGAGGGTTGGCTGTCATTGCCAATTTTAGTTAAGGGTACTTCATCTAATAGCAATGAATAAAAACAATATCCCCCTTCTCTATAGTCCAACAATATGCATCTGTTATCTGGTAAATTCTAAATACCTTTTAAAAATATATATTTTTGAAGAGACTTTAATTTTTTATCCTTCCTATAGTTTTATTTTGGACCTATTAAATGAAATGTAATTGAAGAGCTAGTATTTTCACTTATTTCCTCTTTACTCTTGTTAGTGCCTCTATTTAATAAATATCTTTATCCCCCCCAAAATCAGTAACTAGCTGAAGCTACGTAGAACTGTGTCAACAGGATGCAATATGAATTTTAGTTTTACAGCGATAAGAGAAATACAATATTCAAAATCCACCCCTAAAGTTATTTGCCTCTGCATCAGTTAACTTAGCTTCCTAAATGCTGAATCAATTCAAGTATTCATTGCTGTAGAGGTTCCCCCTTCAAGCAGTATAGAAATCAAAATGCAAGCAGCCTTATCAGGGTAAAAGTAACATATRTAATCATATCATTCTGATGATCAATATATATTGATGGGCCATGAGTAACTAGCAGTTCTTCTGTCTTTCTCAGAAATTGATCCAGCTTGGGACTGGCTCGGGAAAAATGGCTAAATGACACTTTCTTACCACAACTCKCCCTGCAAGCTAAACCCTCAGGATCTGGGTTTCTGTATTAGTCATAACATATAGCAGACAAACCATAAATACTTTATATACACATAGTTTGCAATGTCCTCAGAGTATGTGTGCAGATATAAAAGGCCTAAAGCACATAAGGGAAATTGCTGAGTTCAAAAGCATGTTTTATGTTTCCAGTGAAACTCYAAGCTGACCATGTAATTATGCTCACAGACTATTTATGTGCAAATGACCACTTACAAAACTGGTTCAAATATCATTGGGACATCATCCCCCAAATTGCAAAGGGTCTTCAGGATTTGGATCTGACTGCACATAAAATGCGTAAAAGGTTATTATTTGTTGCAGCACAGGGCATGGGACTGTCAGTTACTTTCTGGAAAGCTGACAAGATCACAAGAGAGAGATTGCAGGATATGCTACAAATCTGGATCATAGAAAGCAGCACATGACTGGAATGATGCTGTAATCTACTCCTTTTTTTTTCCCCTTTTTTTTCTTTTTCAATCTACCCAGGCCTATTCAGCCAGACTGAGTTCAAAGGAATGAAGAGTACATAAAGCTAGGGAATTTCTACATGACAGAGTCTATATGATGTGTGTAAAGAAGAAAAGAAAAAATATCCACGTGTGAATGGCAAAATGTGGACTCCATTTAGGAAGAGAGGTCATGAATGTTAGCTACAAAAAAAAAAAAAGGTTAAAGATTTTGCATGAATAGATGTTCATCCTAGCAGAGTGATATTCTGAATTTTCTGGAGAATTTCTTGATTTGATGACCCTGGAGTTGAGATATTCAGAAACACCTGCATATAAAAAGAGTATTTACCACTCTAGAAGGGAGATCTTTCATTGAGTCCTATGCAAATAAAAGAGATTGTTGCTAGTCATGGCCTTTAGGTTTCTGGCAGCTTTTAGCAAATTCCCTCTTCACTATCAAGACTTTCTCAGTTGATTAAAGAGATTCTGAGTATACTGTTCTGATGTAAACACATGTAGAGATTGCTTAAAAACAGCCCAAACTTTTAATTTCTCATGAAGATGAGTTAAAATTGGAAATGCAAAGGTTTGCTTTTCTTTATGATTGCTGGTATTCATCTACAGATGTTTCTGTACACTGGTTCTCGTACCGAGGAAAGATGTGTTTTTGAGGTATTTAATTCTTTCTCTCTCTCTAAAATTATATCTAACTTCACTGGAGTCGAGTTTTCTCTGCTTTGCACAAGTGTCATTAAGAGAGAGCTCAGCTCATATTACCTCAAACAAAAGCCTTAAAAAACAATATCTTAAGGCAGCGTAAGAGAATTTTGTGTTAGATAAAATGACAATATGATGTTATATTCTAGAGAAGGATGGCAAGCCATTGTGTACATCCTATATATCAGTGATTTAGTAATGAATTACCTGGAGATTTATGTGATTCAGTCAGGATTTTCCACTCATAATTCCTCTGGACAAGTACAGAAAATACAATTGAATACCTAAGCATGAAAAATATGTGCAAGTTTAGATCTTTCCATATAGTATTTTTCTATTTATATATAACTACCGAGGTAGTATTTGATTTCGTGTAATAAAGGGAACCCACATTATGACAATTATCTGTTCTGTGTTTAAAAATTAATCTCATCATTTTAAAACTAGGTTATGCCTAATCGTTGATTATGCCTAGGTCTCTATGGGCTTTCGCTAGGGTTTTGCTGGTTACTCTGCCATTTTCATAAGTAAATATGCTTTCTTCTACTTCAGAAATTTAACAGGGAAAATCCAGCTACGTCATCTGTGTTTCTTAACCTATTTAACTACTCAAAGGTAAAGTTGAAGATGAAGGTGTGTAGTGCCCACGCTGACCTAAGTTTATGTGTTATGCTACAAGTCAAGTTATCTGAGCAGTGAGTAAATATAGCTGATAATATAACTATTATGTTCCTCTCATTTACAGCCATGAAAGATTGTTCAAATGGTTCTTTGTTATGTACCTCAACTAATCAATGTATCCCAGTATCCCAGCGTTGCGATGGTGTTGTAGATTGTGCTGATTTCAGTCCTGATGAATCCAGCTGTTCAGGTACTTATTTTTACATAAAAATAACATTTGAAGCAGAAAAAAAAACAGTAGTTTTTTTAAAATAAATCCTTAGGCGGTCTTCAAATTAGACTGAAGTCCTTCTGCTAAAGTTTAATCTGATTGCATCAAGCATAAATTTGTATCATATGATACAGAAAGATAGTGAAATAAAAATGGAAAATAAGATACTCAGTTAGCATAACATGTGCTTAAGGGATGTCTTTTAAAATATACATTTTTTGGAAAGAAAAGTCCTTGATGGCATACTCACGCACTGTCTTGATGTTAGCAATGTAAGTAAGCCACCTAAGTGAGCTCAGCAATTCCAAGATTATTGAGATTTTTTTTAAGTATAATGCAAATCCAAGTTAGAAAAGAAAAGAAAATGCATAGAATTTGTTTTAGCCAATTCAGTTCCTGCAAAATTCAGGTTTGTGTGACAATAATGAAATAATGGAAAAAGATAAAAACAAGGCAATAATATATATTTACAATAAGAAATCTGTTTTTTTTAACAAATTCGAACAAAGACTGTGATTTTATAAAAGAACATTTAGATACAAATTGAGTGACACAAATTACTACATTGCTTTCTCAGTTGACATAACAGTTAAAAAGGTTGAGTCAGTTCTGTGTTAACAATATTCTCCTGACTTTGCTGAAGTTGCTTTAGCTGATGATTTAAGTTACGTGTTTATTCACAAGTTAACCAGAAGGCTAGGGATTACATTCACTTAGTATGGTACCCACCAATCTCCCTGYGAGTAAAACTTGACCAGAAGATTTGTATTCATTATCTATGCTTGCTATACATGTGTTTTGTTTTGTTTTGTTTTGTTGTGTTGTGTTTTGTTTTGTTTTATCTAAGAGAAACAGTGATATTTTAACACTAAAAACTAATGCTTTTAGAATTGAAGGTGAATACCTGCTTAGTAAATAYTACTTATATTTCAAATAAAAAGGAATATATTCAGAAAGAAGTTTAAGGTAGAAACATGTAGACTGTAAATCAGTAGACTTTTTTGAGAGTAAATACTAGACTTTCCACTATTTTTTTTTCAGATAGCAGAACTTTTAAGCAGTTTGCTTTTCATTTTTCCTTTTTAGAATTGCAGGTGTTCACAATGAACAGCATAGTATTTTTGTGCCTCAAGCAAACAATTTTATTTAGTATATACACCAAAGTTAAAGAATGAAATATAATTTATTTTACTATTTTTGATCATGTTATGCATAGATAGCACATGAAAATTTAGAAGAGTATTCACTGCTCCTCTGTGATTATACATTGCTGTAATATTTGGAAGCAAAAAAAATGGAAGTAAAACCTTACAATCATTCCTTCTAATAGGAAAAGAAAATGGGTGAAAGAGTCTCAACTCAGGAGTTTTTGGTTTTTTAACAGTTACTTTCTTCCTACAACAGCCTGGGGAGATTAATTTTTGATTTTAAGTATTTCTACACTGCTTCAGTAGAACTGAACCTCATAACGTGAAAATGCATGTAAAGGCAGTCAAAGGTTCATAATCTATATGGCTGACATCTTCCTTTTCTTAAACACTTTACTCTTTTCAAGACTGATTTATCTGTGTTTATGAGCCTGTGATTCTGAGCATTACAATTCTGGGCATTGTTAATTGGAAGATTGTTAACGTAGCAGTAAATAATTGGTTTTTGTCACTTCTATATTTAAACTATTAATAAAAACATTAGATTTAGGTAGTAATATATATATACACTAGATCAATCCKTTCAACTTTTTTCTTCTTTTATATGTTCGTTGTTTGAAAATCCAGTGACAAAAATCGCCATTTCTGTAGTAAATGAAATTCTGACTTCAGAAAAATGAAATGGTGTTCAAATGAAGCACCAGGACTCCTTTATGCTTCAGAGTATTCCATTTACTTTAATGTATTTATAACTTGACACTTGTATCACCAAGTCAAAGCCTAAAGTAGGAGTTTTCAAATGCTAAGTACTTAAAATGACAGGTGTGAATATTAAGCATTTTTAAAATCAGACAATGACAAATCTAATAATCTAAAAATCTAATAAGTGGGGAAAAAATCTTAATCATAATTTAACCTTTATGTTTGTAGATTGTCCTGAAGAATACTGCAAAAATGGTGGAACCTGTGTCACCAGAGATGCTGTTCCTTTATGCCAGTAAGGTTTACTGGGGATTGATTGGTGGTTTGAAATTGGGGGAAGGGGTTTCTGGAAAAACTATTTGTTACCCATGGACTGAAATGACATTCAGTACAAATGTGCTTTGAAAAGTTTATGCGTGTTTACACTATTTTAATTTACAGCTCCTGAGTAAACAGTTCTTTGAGAACAAGAATATTTATCAAATAGAATTTTCTGTGCTGTACATGCATGATTACATGGGAAAGGCTGTTTGTGTGATATCTTAATTTCTTTGTTTCACATGATCATGTTTCATTTCCATCGTGCAGCAAGCACAAGATATAAAACAGGCCATATTCCCATCTTTGCCTGAACTCAAGATGTAGTTTTGTTATGATGTTACTATTCCATGTACTTCCATGTATTCCATGATTGTGGGGATAGGGAGACAATTATGGCAAATGAAAGTTTAAACATATGTTGTCATTTTTTTTCTGATAGTTCCCTATGTTGAAGCACAAATCATGAATATATTTTTGATGTGAAATGTAAGAATCATTAAAAGATGCTCAAGATATTTGAAGGGACTGATTTTTAAAAGATGTCACTCTGTTAGCTCAAGGGAAATGAAAGGAGACTTCTTTGAAGTTCAAAAAAAAAGTTATATTCTATGGTTTTATCCTTCATGAACTTCCGTGGATCTTGCCACAGAGTTCCCCAACTTACTAAAGAAGAAATTATTTTTCCGAAGTATCTACTTTAGTCATGACCACACATTAAGTCCTAGTCTCTAGGAAATTCAAGTTAGTAAGCTTGCAGACAGATTTTCAAGGGACTTATAATTTACTGGCTGAAAATAATTGATAACATATCAGCAAATGCAAGCACCTTTGTGCTAGAGTAGTTTCATTTAACTCTCAGAAAGCACTGTTAATTAATTGTGGATTTCCTAAAGAGTCTCCTCTGTGTAAGAGAGAGAGTGGCATCTGTAAGAAGCTTTGAATTTCATTAAGATGGTCGTTTAAAAACTTCTGGAACATAAAAAGAGCAAAAGGAGACTAAAAGCTTAGGGAAACATTTTGAGTGAAGTGGAATGAATAGTCAGCAGAAAGTAAAGGAATTAGGAATAGCTAGAGAGCTGACAGTTGATAGATTAAAACATCACAGATTAAATCATTCATCAACACAAAAATTATTTCAGAGGCAAGAAGCCAGATTTTAGGGATACAAGGATATAAAGGATAGGGATATAAAACTGTTTCAGATATTGCAAATGGAAGGAAACCAGTTAGCAAGTGGATCTTCATCCACATTAATAAGATGGAGGCAAGAAAGCCRCAGTATTGAGTATAAAATATACAGATTAAAGATAATAAATAAGATATTAAGGATAACATAGTAAATCATTAAAAATATTTTATCAYTTAATAAAATAATTTAATAGTAAGGATTAAGGATAATACAATAAATAATTCCTTTAGCATTTAGTAAGGAGTGTGGTACTGGATTCTGGTACAATGCACAGGTGACTGGAGTGAAGGCATGGAAATGGAAATGACCTAGCTAATGGGCAAACTTAACTCTGAAAGCTGTATGTGCTTGTGTCTAGGGAATAGGTGATCTCTGTTCAAGAATACCAGAAAAATAGTGTATGTTGCAATGGTGGAAGGCTTTTTGAAAGCTCTGCTGCTTTCTCCAGGGATATGGCTGGAGAATAGTAAATGGAGAAGAAATGAGTTGGCAGATCAGCGTTCTGATAGCAGTAATATATGAGGCTTTATAACATTTTGAAGGAATTAAGCATACATATAACAGCAGGGGAGTTAGCCATTTCTAAGATAAGCTTCTGCATGATACTTGAAAATCCCAGCTGTCAGTATCATGAAAAGAGGGAAAAGATCAAAAATATTCATTAAATACAAAAAATGTAAAAATGTCCCATTTTCACTTGCGAGGAAAAAAAATGGAAAAAAGAAAAASTAGAATTATTGTGGAAGAAATACTAGCTTTTTATCTGTTCATTCTCAGGTCTTAATTTATATTTCCTTAAAAAGATACGATACTTAGCCAGAGATATCGCCTTCTTTTGGGAGCAACTGCCCTTCTGGATTGCAGGTTAGGTCAGGAGAAAAAGAAGCACAAGTAAGAATACCTGGAATACAGAAAGCAAACTATGAAAAGAGCAGAGTGTGGATACTCCCTTGTCTCTGAAATACTGTGAAAGGAGAGGCTTCCAAGATACACAGAGTAAATGTGGAGATTGCTGTGACCCTAAAAGTCAGTGAGTTGTACTGAAGTGAATAGTCTCTACTCTTCAGTGACACAGTGGGGAAGAGGTAATTTGGTTAACATGTCTCTTTACTTCTATTTGTCTTACACTACCGCTTCCAGTCTTTCTTTGAGGTGGTAGTGCGCTATTTTTTACTAAATAAAATCTGCCTGTGGAGTTTGAAGCCCTTTTGGCCTTCTCTGACAAACTCAAGTTAAGGGAAAAAAAWATAGGCAGATCTCAATAGACTAATTCAAGGATTCATCATAATCCTATAAAATTAGAAATCACTTYTATCTTACCTTAATTTGAGATATATTTATAGAAGAGAATCCAATGCCTTAAAAGAATTTTAACTGGTGATGAGAGATGTGCTTTTATTTCTATGCTTTTAATTCATTCTGACRGAAATATTGAATTGTAAATTGATATGTTTTTGCTAACATTTGGTATGTTAGCATTAAAACATATTGAATTTGTAGTTGCTCAGTAAAAAGCAAAATAAAATTTTAAAGAGATTGAAAGTTTGATTGTATATTTTATACATTCAATGCTTGTCAATTTTCAGTGATGCTTTATATTTTTGTATGTATGCACCTCTGTATGTGTTGCACTATGCATTCCTGTGTGAATGTTTCTAAAGTCTACTTGACTTTCTTTCTAACTAAGAGGCTTCAGGAGCTCTGTGAAGCTGAGCTCTTCAGTGGACATATCAATAGATGAGTCAGAAAAGATAACAGTGGATATAAGCCTAGATGAGATTGCAATGTGTGCTGAACCAGATAACTGAGTTGGTAGGCTGGGAGAGAAGGGTCATTTCTCTTCACATTATTGAAATCAGCTTTTCTTAGATGTTATATAATGAATGCATTAACTTTAATGAAAAGTCACATTTGAAAACGTGACTATTGATACGATGATGGATGTCTTGGATGGATGGTTGTTGTGTTCATTGTTTTTTTTTCTCTGCAGCAAGAGCTTGCAATGAAATGCAGAGACATAGTGCTTCAGGGATGAGATTTAGCTTACTATTTGAATGACACCATCTGGCTGGCTCTCCTGATCCACACTAGTATTTAAATTATGAGTTAGGTTTGAAAACCACATGTATTTTTTTCTTTTATTTGACTGGAAGAGTACTTGGGGAACATATCAAAAACTTTTGTCCTGTTCTTACTGTTTCCTGGGTATACACTTTGGCTATACTTTGATCTCAAAGTCAGTCTTATTTCACAAAATGTGGCTCCTGTGGGTCGTATTTGACCAGACTGAAATTCCTTCTGTAGTGGCAATCAGTTAACATGGCTATATGTACAAATCATGATAACTTGAGCAATAATAGCCAAATTTTTGCATTCTCAGTGTTCTGATTTCAACATTGTCTCTGTTATTGTGTGTATACTTTCCTCATTTTTTTATCTAATCTTTTTTTTTTAAATTAGACCACTCATCTTTGCAAACTTTGGAAAGGTGTATTGATGACAACAGGCATACCAGGAAATTGGTGTTTATCAGTCTCTGAAATGGAAGGGTTTCAAAGATCATACTAATGCTAAAATAAAATCTGAAAACATGTTTTTTTTCTAACCAACCACCTTGTTAATGCATATTTTAACTCTAATACTAGCCAGACAAGCTTATTACATTACATTCACATTTAAATTTTACCACAGCTCATATACAATAAACTCATAATAGTACTTGTCTGTATTTTATTTTATATAGATGTTTTCTATGTAGTATATAAAAATTAAGAGTTACACAGACTACTGCAAATACGTGTAAAATATGGTCTGTTATTAATGCCAGAGCCCTAAAGAAGGATCTATTGTTATGCACAAAATGTAATTGCATTCACTACCCTGTATTTAAACAATCACATTGTAATTTAGAAATAAATCTTCATTAAATATAGTTTTTCAATTACATTAAATATGTACCAAGTGAGCTGCAGAGATTAGAATTTCAAGGAATCTGAATACATAGATAATTAATTGAGGTAATCTTTGTAGCTGTGTATCTAACTGCTGATCTGGCCAAAGTATAGGAATTGAATTATTTTGTTTATTTGTTTTGCTTGATGAAAGTAAAAAAGATGACCTTCCTTTTTATATTTTAGGCAAGAATTGTTTTTATATGGTTATATCTGATTCAAAAGAGGGAATCTGTTTGTTTGTTTGTTTGCTCTCCTAAGAAAAGGTACAGACAAAAACAACAAAATATATTATTTTTCAGTAGTGGAGACAATTTCTCAGAATCTGATTTTTGTCTTCAGAATGATAACTTCTGCTACTTGCACCACATTTTTGATGAAAAACCTTGAAATCTTGCATGCAGCTTTAAATAATGTCATAGTAGACTTGCTTGATGCCTTTTACAGGCAAGCTTTTTATATGTGCAAGGATGGAAATTCCACATGTTCTCTGGACAATGTATTCCAATGAGGAATGCTTTTATTTTTTTTTTTTCTGAATGTGTTTGTATCTAGATGTATTCTTGCTTCTACGCTTGGTACTCTCTCCATTTTAGAGGTAATAACAATGAGGGTTAGCTTTAAAAGAAAGAAGTGGAGAGATTGTTTAACTRTAACAGAATATGTCATGAAAAATGAGTGATAGTAGTATTCCCATCTAAGAAAAAATATGCATGGAAAAATCTAGCCCATGATTTGTCTGAAAAACAGAGACTAAAGCGTAGCTCAACAGACAAATCTTAATTCATAAGGAAAACCATTTTGCAAGTGGCCGTTYCCATTGCAGCTAAATTTATCCTGCTGTTATCAAAGATTCCCACCTCCGCTGCACAACTGCTGATGCAGCAGCAGCTGCTGAATTGCTCTGCATTATGGCTTGGTGGAGTAAGGCAAACTGATAAAGCTTTCAATTTTTCCTAAGAATTATCTTTTAGATTTAGATTAGCAAGCGTGATATTGGTAAACTGAGAAAGTTCTATGGAGGCTGTGTCAGTGCCCGAGAAACAGGTAGCCATACAAAAGTAGYTGCAGAAAAAGGAGAAAAAAGGAACAAAGATATAACCATAAATGGGAAATAAAGCCCTGGACAAAAAGRTAAGATATTGATCTGAAAAGGTATGTTAGCTTTAGTTTCTGGGAGATGCCTATACTTGTATAGAGATATGTGCAAACATGCACAGGGATCACAAAGGCAGTTGTTCGATATCTTTCTATTGCCTYAATACCTGTCAGGAAAAGTGATGCTGAGGCAAATACAGTATCAAGTTGAGTTTCCTTGATTTAGGTAAATATAACAGTGGGAAGACAGGCCAAATGTTTCAATTCTGCAGAATAAATGAGACATGGCAAACTGTGAAATACACAGTATTGATGGAAATGTACCTCTGAAAATTTGCACATGGAAAACTCTTTCCTAAAGTTTCTACTCAGAAATAAGTCTACTTCATATATTATTTTCTATTTTCTTTTTATCTTTTCTTATTAAGAAAAGATATATTTATAATTATTATAATTATAAATGTTAAATATTATAATAAATGAAGACAAAAACTAATATATTCAAATATTCATAATTAAGGAGTTGTTTTTGTTGTTCTTTCTCCTTGCATTGGAACATTAGGATGACAACTAACATTTAAGACTATACATAGCATATATATCAGAAAAATATAGTGCCCTTGCTTTAATGTCTAAAATATTTCTAAAATTTGTGACTTGTTTTCCTTGCACGCATGCACCAGCAGAGTTGTATAACTAATACCTGGTTAAAATTGCATATTTGGTTCAACAGGTTGGATTATTGTGTTGAGGTGTCTTGTTTTCCCATTGAATCTGGCTGTGGCATTTAGCTACACCCAGATGTTAACTCCCTGTCAACAGCTTATCCAAAATGATGCTTCTCACAGATTGCCATTGTGGTGAGCTGGAATATTGACTTCTCTGCAGATTGTCTTAAACTTCATTTCACCCACATGCATTTTTTTCTTTTATTTTGTTTTTCCCTAAGTTCTAGAGGTTAGAAAGTATAACAGGGATTTGAAATCCGCCCTATCAAGCTGTGTGCCTTTTCTCTGCTCTTCCTCTCTTACAGATACTGAGTATGAAAACCCTCCCTGTGRAGGGAACATCTTCATCTCTCCCCGAATTGTAATCCAGGGATAGTGTCTGCCTCTGAAGTCAAAATACTGCTTACCAAGATTTCTCATTTTCTAATTGTAGAAGACAGAACACTATCAGACAAAAAATGAACTTATTTGCCAGAATTCTGAGGCAGGAGGGAGTTAAATCTCCATACAGAGCTGTACCTGGGAAAGGGACTGTCCATCTTCAGGCAGCTCATTCATTCCCAGAACTGGTGCAAGATGGCAACAAAATTGATTACTAAATCTCATGCRTTTGCTCTTGTTCCTATAGTAGCTCTGTTTTGTAATAGTTGGACTGAAACAGCTTTTATTTTGATAGTGATCACCTACTCACAGGAACCATAAACTGAAAAAATATGGTAAAATCTACTGAATTTTCATACTAGAAGGCAAGAAAATACTGATTCTTTTGCAAACAAACAAAAAAAGCATGTCAAGTTGTTTTGACAAGTTTTGTACTTTTATTGCTTTCCCACTTGTACTGAGTGAATTAAAAGAAATTACAATAGTCAAGAAGAATGTTATTGAGTGGGAACTGTTCTGTGAAATGTGAGAACATATGAAAGCAAATCATCAAGTTTTCTTTCAAAATTTACACAGTGTTTACGTTTTCTACTTAGAAGCAGCTACTCTGATCTTTGCTTTCTTTTTTTTTCCCTGTTTGCAGATAGTAGTATAATCCTGAGCTAAGACCTGAAGCTAAGACCAACTGCTTCATACATCCTGTATCTATGAGAAGTTAAAAAAATGTTTCTTTCTGCCAAACCTAACAAAATGTATAGGGGAGTCTAGGAGATAAATAAAGCAGTGAGAGTGGAATCCTTTCAAGCTCCCCTGTGAATGGTCTGAATCACTTGATTGCTGATTTTTTTTTTTTTAGTTTAGTTTTCAGTCTTTATTCCAAACCTACATTTAAGTTGTCATAATATCCCCATTCCTTTTAGATTGCATTTAACTAAAGTCAAATTTTTATTTCCTTAAGCAGACCTAAAGTTTGCTTCTGTTCATGTTTTTGAGAATACTGTGGCTTATTTAGTGTAAATCAATGCTAACCTTTATTTATTTATTTATTTATTTATTTATTTATTTATTTATTTATTTATTTAGAAAACTGAAGCTCAGGGTTCTCTGTAAAAAAAAAGTTTATAATGATACTCTATAATACACTATCTGAGATGATATACTATTATTCTGAAAATGTAAAAAAAAACCTCTCTTCAATGACCCATTGCCAGAGTTGCAATAGCTCTTGTAAGGGAAATGCATAGTTATCTCTACTCTGTCATTCTCCACTGCTAATTGCAATCTCCATATTTTCATATTCTTGTCCTTATGATGCTAAGAGCAGGGGTTTTTTTTCCTCCTATAGAAAAGCAGCAAGGCATTTCTGGCACAATTTCTAACCAAAGAGACTGATCAGAGTTACACACAACATTCTCTTACAAAATTTTGACATTGAGAGAAACTATCTTCTAGCTTTGCGAATAAAAGTAACAGTATGGGGTAAATATTCATTTTTAATCTTGATATGCTATATTATAAACTCTACTGAAACACTTGGCTTTGAAATGAGAATTATATTTAGAATCCAATCAAAATAGTTGATGCTTTTGTATGAAGATACKGTAATCTTATTCAGAGAGGTATAGGCAGAGGAGCATAATTTAGCAGATAAAGTGAGAATGACTTGGACATATAATAAAATGTTTTTTTCAGTTGGATTTGCTCTCCTCACAAATCTTAGCAGTAAAATATCAGKAGTGCTTAATATGCTAAAGGTATTCAGTCTGTCTGCTAAATATCTTATGTTTCTATTTTGATCACTATAGTTTTCAAATCATTCTTTACCATCAGAATCAAAGAGGAAACAGGCAATTGCAACCATAGGAAACCATGGTGAGTTTTTYATTATTGGTGGAAAGAAGTCTCTTGGTACACTCTTCCTTCAGAATGATTTATACTCCAGAACTGTAAGCATCATTACAYTTAAAATTCTGGAGGTAGGTTTGTCTACAATAGGGACAAGCTTCGGATCTGCAAAGTGTATCCATAGGAGAGGGCACTTGTTGAGTGATAATGAGAGAAACTTTGACCAGGGGAGGATATGAATTAATATTTGAGATTGGATGATTGCCAAAGCATGAGAGTTCCCTGAAGGGTTACTCTGTTGAACTCCAGATGCTGAAGAGTAAGGAATACAAATGAAGAGCTTTAGATGGTATTTGGCATACTGTTTTACTAAAAACAGGAAGAAATGGCTGTAAAAACAAAGAAACACTATTCAAAGGAAAGAAAATTAGGGTCCAGTTTAAGAACTACGTAGTATTGGAAGCATAAAGACAAAGGATAGTAAGATTCTTGTGCTAGAGACTCTTACCTTTCACATCCAGGGGAATGACTTTTGTCTACAGAAACTTAATTACATCTTTGGGAATATTCTTTTATAGGGCTGTAGAGTATTCTCATATTTTGTATTACATAAAATTAATCAATAATAAATGCCAGATTCAGTTATTATTGAGTAAGGAACTTCCTCCAAAGTCAATCGTACTGGATTGAATGAACAGTAGAGACAGTGCATGGTCTGGATATCAGTATTTGCATGCCCTAAGATTTCTGCTGCCCATCTTCATTGCCTTCCAGCTTGGCACTGGAACTGTCAATGTAGGAGGTACCTGGATGTTGCCACTATCTAATACACAATGCATGATAAACCTTGTAATGGAATTAGGGAATTTCAGAGAAAAATATATACCATCAAACATGTTGCTTACAGCTTTGGACTCACCCTACAGTGATAAAGGTTGTGATGTATGTAGGTCTCTGCTGAGGATGGCAGGAAATGTAGGGATGGGAAAGATCAATATTCGAATATCAGTATAAGTTGTGTAGGAGAGATGTCTTCCATTCTGTACTGGCTACATCCTGACTTGTGACCCACCCAATCTGACCCCCACAGCTCACTGGTGTCGTAAGTTCCCCAGGCTATCTTGCATGTTTGCAATTTTCCTCTTGCTCAGCCAGTGTGAATTTAAGTCTCCAAGAATTATATTCATTGTGTTGTTGCTAGGTCACTCAGGGGTCGCCTAGAAGCAGCAAAATCTACTAAATTAAGCCTAACTTTTGAGCTCCTCTTGCCAGCTTTTGATGTGTTGACTGATCAGGAAAGCTCCATGTGTTTTAATTTTAAACACACATGCAAACATAGAGGATTTTTCTCAACACTTGGAAGGTTCTTTCCGTGTTTTGCTTTGCTCTAGTCAGCTACAAGGCTGTATCTCTAGGAGGGAAGCAGTGACTATCCACCACTCCCACACAGACTTAATATACATCCAGGAAAAAAGGTACATATTTAAAGCTTAAATAATTCTGTCTGTTTCTGGTCTACAAGTCATATTGCTAGTGTGCAGCAATGTTTTGCTTTGAAAAATGTAGATCAGATTGTATGATGTATATGAACCTTGAAATATCCTTTAAAATCTGCAAAGTAAATATGGTTCAGACAAGGGTTATAGTGCTGATCTCCTACAGAGTTACTGCAGGGATAAACCTAAGTTATGAAGGTAGGATTGAAGCATGGAACATTTGGTAAACTGCAGGAAGCTGGGGTTTTGCTTGTTTGCTTTTAAAGGGTGGAGGGCAGAGAAGTTTGGATTTAAGTGAATCTTTGTCAGTAAGATATGAAGTTCCCCAGGATATGTGATTTTTGATGGTAGTCCTTGTTTGCAGCATGTGTGGTGTTTCGTCAACAGATCAGATAACAAAGCAGAACACACATGAACTGTGAGCCTGAATTCTAGAAAACTTACTAGCCACACTGAGCCATACTGTGCTAGAAGTCAACTTCTTTGTAGCCACATGGAAACAAAACCTGTGGTGATTCTTTCTGAGGTCACTGAGAAATAACTGTCAAAGAGTACAAAATTTTTACCTTAAAGAATACAAAAATTTGTGTRCAAAGAGTACAAAATTTTTACCTTTTTATCTCAAGGAAGGGAGTGAGGAGGATGGGGCCAGCCTCTCTTTAGTGGTGGACAGCGATAGGACAAAAGAAAATAGCCGCAAACTGAAACAACAAAAGTTCCACAAGAACTTAAGGAAAAATTTCTTGACAGTGAAGGTGACAGAGCACTAGAACAGGTTGCCAAGAGAGGTTGTGGAGTCTCCTTCTCTGGAGATCTTCAAAACCCGCTTGGATGCAATCCTATGCTCTAGGAGACCCGTCAGGTGCAGGAAGGAGTTGGACCAGGTGATCTCTCAAAAGTCCTTTCCAACCTTACAGATTCTATGATTCTCTGAAACAAAATAGCTTCTTGATTTTTCTTTCTAGCTTCAGGATCCTGAAAGATGTACAAATTCTTTGGATGGATTTCAGGTATCAGCAATGCATTAGCCCATGCATCACACCCGGACTAATTCTTTACAAGTGTCTTTGTTGGGAAAGGAAAGGAGAGGAGAGGAGAGGAGAGGAGAGGAGAGGAGAGGAGAGGAGAGGAGAAAGGAAATATCCTGTCAGAATATCCTATACATCCTCACAAGCTACTGGTGATATCTCTTTTTTTCTTTTTTTTCTGAAGCAATTCTATATAGCTTTGAAAATCCTACTGTTTGTTTTGTACAGAGCAGAATTCTAATTTATAGATACTTATTTTTCCCCTGGTAATTGCATTTGCAGGTTTTAGCTCATCATTTGGAAACCACTGATTTATTACAAGGTAAATGAGAGTGGATGGTTTGATTTGTATTGTAGTCTGTAAGAAAAATAATGGCCAGCAGGAGTTTATTAACCAGCCATTATCTCTAACAGCCTTCAAAAAGTGTGTGTGGGGGAACGTTTTTATTTATCTTTTTTTTTTCTTCTTCATTCTTTCTGTGAAGTRGTACTTTGTAAATGTGAAATTTGATTGGAACTTAAGAAAATGGAAGAAAGTTCTCCTAAAACATCTTGAATATTTTAGTGCTTAAGAGATGTTGTGCTTACGTAGTCATAGAAGCTCACCGAGATAATCTTCTTCCAGACTTTTACTTCCAGGGGTAAAAAGAAAGGTGATTGGCAAAATACAATTTTAAGATGACACAGCAACTATTAATTGTTATAGTTGTAGTGCTTCAAAAAACTATCATGTTTTTCTACATATGTCAGGTCTTCCCTTATGCTATTGATAAAATCCATCAGTTTGTTTTCTGTACATAAAATCACTGAAAGTGTGCTGACTGAGAATGTTTTTCTTAATGTAATTAGTTGAGATGTATATACTGCTGTGTAACCAAGGTAAATTGAATCACAGTACCATACTAAATAGATTAAAATTGGCTTTTTAAATATACATAAATGCATACACACACACGTGTTATATATATATATTTCTATCTAGTATCTTGTGCCATTAGAATATGTTTCAGATTGTTGTTATTTGAGACAGTAAGATAAAACAGATTGTAAATGTGAATGCTAATAATATACCTAAGGCTCAGAAAGAAGTTGCAGAGAAGATTCTTCTGAACATTTTTTTGACCATGTCCCTCTTTTTTCATCTCATTGCTGCCTCCTTTATTACATCAAACATTAATGATTGACATGCTTTTGGAGTCTTCAGAATATATTACCACTCCTTCTAACGTTTTTCATTTAGCAAATATAATTTGAACACTTTTTTCAAAGTGGTTGGTTTACTGGTTGGTAACATGGGGTGCAGTTTGGACAGAATGACCCCACTAAGGGCACAACRACAGCAGTAAGTTGTTTAGATTCTAGTAGGTCTCTGCACGCATGTAAAAGTTTGAAGCCTAGTTGGACTCAAGACTTTTTGAGCAAAAGCAGACATTCACTTCAAAAAAGCTTCTGAATGTGCTTGAAACCAGGAAATATCACTTAAAGAAATTAGGCCTATGATTTTTTCCATGAAATTCAGAGTCAAAGGCATAATCTGGCCTCTAACATTTAAGCTTATTTTACAATTTTCACCTCTTCAGTCTCAAGAATGATGTTCTTTTTTAAATAACCTATTTTGTTGCAGTAGTATGAAATCTTCACAACTGATATTGGCTTGCAAACAAACGGTAAAGAAAATGCTTTGGTTAATTTTTCCAATAATCTTCATTTCTTATAACTGTGCAAAATGTACAAATATTCCAGAAGAAAAAATCATGCAAGAGAGGCTTGTGTAACTTTTCTTTGTTTTGATGTGTATATGTAAATGCAGGCCTGACCGCAGCATGCAAATATCTGCTGAGAACATTTTAGGCTTCTACAGTATTCAAAATGGGAGAGATCTCATTGTTGAAAATTCTGTCTGCTCACTCTCCCCTTTTTCTGGTTGGCTTAAGATAGTAATTTTTCAGGAGGCCTTTGAAAAAGTCCTTGTTAAGCCACAGACCAGACATGTTCTACCAAAAATATTGAGTACAGAAAAAGTCTACCAACTTCTTTTTTGTCAGACTACCTGCCCTAGTCAAAAACTCTGAAATATTTAGAAAGGAAGAATGCTTCTCCATCAGCTAAATCTGTATGTTACATGATGAAGAAAAGAGGTTTTCAGTTTTCAGGTTTTCGTCTTTAGTATATGAAAACTAATTTTCCTTCATGTAAAGTGTTTCTTTTTCACAAAGTATTTCTAGCCAGTATACCAAATGTGCTTCCTTTTAATATTATCAAAATACAACTGTTGTAAGAGATCCGTGTATCTGTGGCTCATATTCTGGTTTATCGTCAGCGAAACAGGAAGCACAGGGAAATTGTAAAGAACGTTTTTTTCTAGYGGTTTAAAAATATATTGGAGTTAAGCATTCCAAATAGTTCCAGTATGTGCATTCTGCATGACTTCTGCAAGCAAAAAACCCACATGGAATGTTGTTTTTTTATTATTATTGTTATAATTTTTAGGGCAGTTCCAGAAGCAGTTTCAGGCACAGATTCATGAAGCCTGGCAGGAAAGATGGCTGAATGTTTAAAAGTCAAATTTTTGAAGTATAAATTCTAGGATACAGACAAAAGTACTTGAGTAATTGAGCACTTGCTGTGCAGATCCATTTATTCTGCTGCTCTCAGGATATAAAACTAGTCCTGAGATTGAAGCAAAGGTCTGGATTTGAGAATTTCTGAGTTCAGTATGTGCAGCTCCCCCAGTATGTGCTAGCATGCTCTTCCAAAGGATGCAGCAAGTTAAAAGTCTGTATCATGCTGACTTTCAAGAAGAGTTTTGACCCACTATTACTTAAGTATTATTAAACTTCCCCCTTTTATTTTCTGAGCCTCATTTCTTCATCAGTAATCAAATGGTAACAGTGTTCCCTTTCCTGCAGTTCTTACTGGTTTTGTTTCRAATTCTTCAAAAAAGGGGATCTTTCAGCTTTTGCTTGACTTAATGAATAAAGTATAGAAGAATATATGAATTCTTCYAAAGCATTGTGGTTTTCTTATGTGCTTATTTCAAAATGAGAAAAACTGAATAATTAAAGAGCATATTTTTTGCTATTTATTTTTTATATTATTGAGGATTCTAGAGAACTTCTGTCAGAGCAAAGTAATGATAGATGGATATTGCAGTTTGATGACTAAACTCTTTTGGATCATAGCAATGAAGTACCAGACTCTTGTTAAGAATATTCATGAAAGATAACTTGTAATAATGTATTTAAGCAAAAATGGCTTATACTATCTGTTTCTAGTAATCTGATAATCATTGCTTAACTATCATTGGAATTTTTACCTTTGTGTCTCTAATGTCACATATCATATGCAGGAGTAAATCAGATAGCTTGGGAGTAAATATTTATTGATATTTCTACATGTTTAGTTGCTGTTCATTTATGTTTGAATAGTTCATATATGTTCGAAAAGTATTCTTTTGTGCTTTCTTAAGACTGACTTTAAACTAAATTCCTTGTAGGGAAAAATGAAAAATAGTAGTAAAAAATCCACATTTGGGTTTAGGATAGCATAAGGACCTTGCATATCTGTTAGCAAGGATTTTATCAGTATTCAGATGGATGAATCATCTCTGTTTTCTCAAACAATTCAAAGGTGAGGTAGGAACTGACAGAGATATGCYAGTCCTTTCAGCAATACAGATCTTTCCAAATAATTATCCTGAGCTTTCAGCCAGTTCAGACAAACCACAATTATATACAGATCACAAGGGATGGAGAGATTATTGACCTTTCCATTCACATTCAYTTTGCAACCCTATGTTTATGAACTGCCATGAGAAAAATACTGCATTTGCCTACCTTCCTTATGATTAGCTAAGCTGGGGTTTAGAGACTGGAGAACTGCTTTCTTCCACTACATAGTTACCACAAAATAAGCACATCTGCTGTAACTTTAAAATCCAGTGGATTCAGTAATGCTTTCCTAATTACCACAGCTACAGCGCACAGGACATTTCTCCAATTCTTGGCGCTCAGTTCCAGTGAAGTCACCACCCACAAAGTATTGTCTGTGCAAGTCAAACTCCTGGCAGCAGGCTCAGGAACAGAGGCTCAGACCCAAACCATAAGAGATATGTCAGCACGCAGTTTAACTTCCTTTTTGCTGCGTGGGTGACCAGAGCAACAGGAAGGCTGTTTTTATTGAATCCTCATGGAAAAAAAAAAAAAAAAAAAAAAAAAAAAAGATTCTCAACATTTATTCTTGAAGAAGAAACAGAAAAAGGCTATAGAGAGAAAATCATTTTTAGATGCTCAGGAAAGAAATAATTAACTTCAAAGGTAAAAAAACTTGTATTAAGGATTATTCACAAGAATATCATGTATATTAAGACTCTTGATTTTATATTAAGCCTTAGCCTATAAAGAAAAACCGGAGGGGAACCTGAGATACTAGCAACATTTCAATGGAGAGAACAAAACAAAATACATCTGAAATTTACAGAATTGTAAGTCTTGTAGGAGTAGATTGTTCAGTTTGTAGTGATGTTCATATGACATTGACAAGTTTTACATGCTGTAGTAAATTGCACATGCTGCAGCAAATTCTGTTTCCACTCTGGGCAGTACATTGGTCCCATACTGTTTGGGTTTGTAGCTCAGAGTGGAAAATAACCTGACAATAATAATTGGATCAATTCTTCAGCTGATGTGGACGTGCTTGTGTTCTGGATGTAGAGAGTGGAAAAAAACACCTAAGCTTATACCAAGGTGTTTGAGGCAGGCAGGACTTTGGTCATGTCTTACCAAAGGGTTTTACTTTGAAATGGAAACTTGTTTTTAGCTGGCTTAGTTTTATAATACTGAAAGATACTTTTTTAATGGAAACTGAGCCTTCATTTTAACCTGTTAATTTTGCAGTTACTGCTAAACAATTCTTCACAGAATTAAACTTATTAATGCTCAGAAAGACCATGCTGGTCTGCTGAACAATGAAACTATTGCTTTGTGATTTTGAACTGCGCAAGCGGATTAAAGACAGGGCTTGACCTTTTAACTTTTTCTTCTCACTTTTGCATTTTTTGATAATTTCCAACCCTTAGTGGAGTATTTCCATTTGATTCCATTGAGGAATCAAACATTCTGTTTGATTATCATTGAATATTCAAATAATAATATTTTTGAAAGGATCTCCCAGTTTAAAAATCCATTTTTTTATTGGAATTCCAAACCAAATCAAATAAAGAGATTCAGCAAAGTCTATAATCTGCAGTCTGAGTGGACATCACTAGAACTSAGAAATCCTGTGTGCTCTGATGTTTGTGATTATATCCCCATCTAACTGCTGACCTTTAGAGTGAATCTTTGAACATAAAGGAGGGTTATAAACATTGTTTTCTCTCCTGGATATTTGACCAAAACATCCTGAACTGAATTTCTTGTATAGAAATCTACTCATCTACATGAAGGAGAAAACTTATATGTCCATGAAGTATTACAAATATATTTATTATTCAAACTTTGGATTGCTTTACAACTTCTCAAAACATTGTTCCTTAAAAATAGCCACATAAAATTCTGAGTTGTTGTAAACATGAAGAAAAAACAATTATCCTATTTCTAATTTCAGTGTATGTAGGGTAAGGGTTCTGATTTTAGCTTTCTATTCAGTTAAAAAATAGAGGGCACCTTACTCATTTGTATAAAGCCTAAGTCAGATTTCTTTCTCTGATCTATTCCAAACATTCCAATTTACTCTCAAATGGAAGTAATTCAGGGTGCTAGGACACAGTTAATTTAATCTTCCATCAGGTCAGCCTGGGCAGAGAGCTGAGTTCTCTTTATCCGTCTTGCGCTGTTAAGCTCCTCCAGGATGAGCAACCTGGAAGGATATTCAGGGTCAGGCAATGTGGGAGTTGAATCTCTCTTGCAGRGATTTGGAGCTGTGCTTGTAACCTCATGGAGCTCTGAGTGATCAGAAAGTTTATAAGATCTTTAACCAAAAGAGGTATGATTAGGTCAATAACTGAAATAGGTTGATGTAGATAGCAGTGGTAATAAGGAGTAGATGTCCTGCTGAGGTAAAAACTAAGCTGAAAGTAGGCAAGTTAAGAACAAGGAGCAGACAAGTATTAATACTGTCAAAATACTGTTTTTTCACAGCTTGGTTGGCATCGTTCCTTACTATGTTGAGAGAAGAAAACATTTATCATTTTTCCTTTCCATTTCCTCTGGAATGAGTCTGACTACTTTTCACTTCGTTAATTTGCCAGGAAGGTGGACAAGCAGGCAGGCGGGAAAGCATGATGATAAACAATAGTTCTGGGCACTGCTTATCCATGCCACCACGAGGACTGGCAGCCGTTTGCTTTCTTACTGTTACGCTAGAAGCTTGTCTATACATCAGGGTTTCCCCTTGTGCCTAAGCAAACGTATAGCTCCAATGCAGGACCACTGTCTGGAACTGATAATAACTAACTGGAAGGCCYTCTTGTAGTCCAGTGAGGCACAGCAGCTAAATCCCTTATGCAGTCATCTGGCTTGAGCAGAGGCAGGATAGCTGCTCAGGMTCTTGTCGTTTCTCCCCAGCAGCACCCTTCACCTTTCCCTTGAGGGTGGGAAAAAGCCTGGAGATGCAGCTGCTGCCCAGATCAGTGCTTTTTTACTGGAGCTTTTACAAGATGCAAGACTCCAAGGAGGCTTTAGCTCTGTGGCTGCCAGGATTGCAGTATCATAGGACCTATATCAGGCCATGAAAAAGCATTTTTTAATAATATCATTGCATTCTTTTTTGAGCCTTTCAAATGCACTTGCAAATGCTATCAGGCTCTTGCTGACTGTGTCTTTGAAGTGGATGTGCCCAGACTGAACATAGAAAAGCTTTTAAACTAAAAGCCAGCTTTTATTAGAATCTGAATTAGAATACTATCTGAGTAGAGAAAGCTCAAATAGGAATCACAGAGTAGAAATGCAGCTTCGCTTTGCTTACTTGTCCTCTCAGATATGTTCTTACTTGCTGGCCTGGATGCAGTTAACTCTGATACTTTCTGAGTGGCAGCAAGTTCTRCTCCTGCTCCTCTGGTGCCCGGGAAACTTCACTTTGCTCTGCTTTTCTCTCTCATTTCAGGTGGTTCTCGATCTCTCTGCATAAGCTTCAGGCTTGCAGCTCCATGCTGTACCCCTCTTGATAGCCGAGCCCAGTGATCTCTGCAGTATCTCTGCTGTCTTGCTCTCCTCTGCTTGCTCAGTAGTTTCCCACAGAAAGAGCAACCTTTCCCCTTCAAAGGGCTCAACTAAAGCTGATCTTGCTTATTAAAAAGGAACTTAGCATAAAGCTGAAAGCAAACATACAATCTAACTATATATTTACATTAGGATAGAAATAGGTTGAGATTTCAAATACTTAATATGAAAATCAAGCATCACAAATCCTGTGACAGAAATCACTAAAAAAGGCCAATGTGCAAACCTTGCATTAGTTTATCGCTATTTGCATAATTCTGCTGTTATTCTTGGTTCCCACACCATGTCTTTAGAGGTTTAGAAGTTCAGCTGTAACATCAGTTCTGAATGTGAGTTTTGATTAATACTACAGAGTCACTACGAAATTGCAAGTTTTGGAAAGAGCAGAAAAGTACTATGAACTCCTGATCTCTAAAATTATGAGGAAGATAATTCTAAGACAAGAAAAAGGCCAAAGAAGTGGACAGAAAATTTATAGACAGAAAAAAAAAAATTGCAACCCTGTAATGCAGAACATCTAGTACATCATGAAAGGAAAAAAAGAATTGGTCATTCTTGTTTCTATATGAACAGATTCAAAAGAACTAACATGAGAAAATATTTCTAGTATGAAAAACTAGAAGTAGTCAGAAATCATCAGTGTTAGTCTTTCAAATGATGGAAAAACTGTCATGTTCAAATAAGTTCTGTCTTTTACAATCTTTTACACAATACAGAGCTGGCTATTTCAAGTCATTATTGTTAAATGTAGACATTCATGTCTTGATAACACTAATAATATGAATTTATTTATTAAGGATGAAAAAAGGATAAATTATTAAATTAGGTTTATATAGAAGATTTACAGAATGTAAATCTGCTCTTTATAAATGCACCATATTTGTCCTGCCATCTTACTCCAACTGTTGATACAAGTTCAACAGCAGAAAAACAATACAAAAAGAGAATATAGAAAGATTCCCTTGCCTAGATTCTCTTTTTGCCTATATTCTCTACAGTGATTTGCTGCGAAGTAGCAATCAGTAATAATTCTCAGTTCTTCCTCTGTGCTGCATATTCTTTGACTGCAACCCTAGAAAACCCTAGTTTACTGCATGAATACTGGAATGGTGTTAGAAATTCTTCTACCTTAGCCATCATTTGCTATATTTTCTGAACAATGTTTTGTGTGCTAAATACCATGGATGGGATTTTATTATAGCAAAATGCCAAGCTTGTAGGCTAACTAAGCCGCTTAATCTTTTATTGTGATAAAAGTTTCAAGAATGTAGTTGGAGTTATGATTTCTCTTAATGTKAACTAATAGTGTAGTATTTAACGCTGAAGCTTACAGATTTGAGCACTGATAACGTAAGAGATGGTRTGTCTACTTGTCATAGCATTTTTTTCTGATTTATATTAGGTAAATTACATCTCTTGTATCCTAAGATAATAATCTTGTTGCAAAGACTGAATGCCAGAATTAAAGCTTTTGATTTGAGCCATGGAGCAGGAGGAGTTCGTATTCTTCCAATTAAATGCTGTGTCTGAATACCTATACATGGGCTTGATTTGAAATTACATGAAAATGCTTAATTTCAGCCTCTCCTAAATTCTGAAGTCTTAACTCTGTAACCATAACAACACTAAGAGCTGTGGGAAAGGCTTCAAGGAAATTATTTTTATTGTACCTGAAGTGTCTTAGATTCTCATAAATTGTTTGAAGTCATTTCTCTGCAGATATCCTAATTTTAACCTGTTAGCAAGAAACTAGCAAGTGAATTCCCCAACCTTCTGTGGAATTTATCTGTAACATCAGCAGAGGATTGTACAATTTATGCAAAGACTTTGCATTATTCTTTTCCATGGACCATATTGTCATAGTCAGAACTTACTGCAGAAACCTTTTCTGGGAGATGGGTGATTTAAAAGGAACGTAAACCACTGTTGCTCTGTTACATGAAGGGTAAGAAAAGCAGACATTTTGAATGGCTTTCTTTTTTCTTTGTTGTAARCATACATTTAGAATACGACATAAAAGTTTTAAAGAATACATTTGTAAGCATCAATGCAATCTTAGCCTGTACTTGTGTATCTGACTTTATACAATGTTGGGAAACAGCAGAACAGCAGCATTGGATGTTATTGTGTAGTGCTGTCTTCCCTGTAAGCAGATAAATTTATGATCATCTGGAAATGAAAAAATGATTTATAATCTACAATATGTACTACAATACACCTGCCAGGAGCAGTGCCCTGTGTTGGCAGAGTCTGGTTAAAGCAGACCATTTCAGCTGAATAAAAACACTAGACTATGCTAGAAAGGAGTAGAGAATGGGAGAATGAAAAAATTATTCATTGTTATTAGTGATTGTTTTATCACATTTTTTTATTTGTGCCAGATGTGATGGAATGCAGACAGTGAAACTCAGTCATTGCTCAAGCTTTTAAATGTTTATTTCACGAGAACATTGTAGATTCATCCATATGAAAGATATTCAGAGAGTAAAAAGCAGTGAAAAGCAAATATGCAGATTGACTTTACAATAAGTACCCATATTACCTACAGAAAATAAGGTGGTGCCTCTGTAAAACACATTTTCTCTGATTATTCACRGGAACAGGCGTTTGCTTGTGGTGGAACCGAGTTTATGATCAACTAAAAATTGTTGTAAAAGAGAAGCTTATATTTACTCTGTATAAAATCCTAAAATAAGAAAGAGAATGTGRAAGACAAACCATCAAAAAGATAACAGCACACTAAAAGTGGAAATGGTGAACTAGATATGAAAAATAAAGAGCCAAATTACAGAGTAGAGACAGGATAATAAGATATCTTGCTTATTAATTCTGAAAATATGTTTATGAAACATGAGGACTTGATAAAAGGCAAAAAGAACAAACATTCCCTCCCCCCAACACACACCCTGAAAAGAGAGAAGAAAAGAGTCTGTGGAAAAATTCAGCCACTGTAAATATATTCAGATCTTTTATTAGGTTTTCTACTGATATGTAATCCCATCTGTTCTATCATCAGACCTGTCATTTAAGTAAAAAGCTTTTCCCTGTGAAATTAGCAGATCTATCTTAAAACTAGATGTATCTTCTATATTTTATTGCATTATTTCTGTTAAAGTTTTTCTAATTTTATCTAAATATGAAATTGAGGCCATTTCTGAAAGCAAAAGAATTTTACCACCAGCTGTCAGTGCAGCTGCGTGGTCAGGCTTTCCATTAGGTCATTCCCTGATCTTTGTTCAGTCCTATAGAAAATGAAGCGAGGTTCATATTTGAGACACAGATATGTGAAGAAAGTTTTTAAAGGTTTCTCTCTCTCTTTCTGTCTCTCTCTGTCTTTTTCTCCTCCTCCTTTACTGAAATACTTTACTTGCTTCTGAAATATATCTTCTTTACCTCCATGTTCCCTAACTAGCAAGAGGGAGGGAGAGAAAAAATAAATGACAAACATGAGAGTTTTAAAGAAAGACAGGCATGTAGAAAAAAAAAAGGAAAAGGAAAAGAAAAAGAAAAAAAGTCGAACAGGAGTTTCCCATGGAAAATGGGAAAATGAGTGGCAGTCAGAGYGGCCTAAAGGGCTGATGATAAAAAGAAACACACTTTAGTTCTTCCCTGTAAGCTGATTTAAGCTAAGACATATCTATTCAGTGAAGTTTTTTGCTTTGCTACAGCATCTCAGCGGCAGCCATACAGACATAGGCTTTGTGAGCAGATTTACTTCCTATTCCTTCCTGGAAACAGCAATTTATATTAGTTTAGTCTCCTAGGTTTCTGATCAGAGTAAGAGAAATGGAAATAAGCCCCTTTTCTGGGTTGTGAAATATCTCTGGCCAAGACATGTCACTTGGAGTAGCTACACCTAAGGTTCCTCAGTCGACAAGGTGCTAGCCCTGCAGTCTCAGTACCTTGTCGCTTAAAGATGCAAACAAAATGACTACATTTTTCACTGCATTATTCACATTAAAAATTGCAAAAGGCTTTTAGAGTTAGAGCTATCTATCATTATTGTCACTTAGCAAAAAACAAAAATCCAGACTCTGATAAAAGCATTTGGCTGATACTCACTTCAGACTTAGTCATCGTTTGAATGCTGGTCTCTAATGGTCTGTGGTCAATGTACCTATTATGTCATTCCARGCTGTTTCTTGTCTCTTGTGTGGATATCTCATGTCAGCATCAGCCAGAATTAAGCAATATGCTTTCTGGTGGTTTGACCTTTAAATTAAGTTGGTTGAAATACAGTTTGTGCCTTCCAAAAAAATTCCACTGGAAAAAAAAACACATAAAAATAAAACAAATGTCCGTCTGGAAGAAATTTCATAAGTTTTGTTTTGTTTTGTTTAATGATTTAGCTAAGTGGATAGTCATTTCTCTGTTGAATCTAGAACCATTCAATGCCAGCAGCTTCATGATTTGTCTCATTAGAGCTTTTAACTATTAGTGATATTTTCTCATACTGGATATATGGATGCATATGTATAAAATCCCTAACCAGAGATTTTAAGAAGATGAGAAGAGGTAGCACTAAAATAAAATAATTGTTTGAGCTGGTGATTTTCTAGTCTGCTCACATGCTTCTRTTTCATTGCTGTAACTGAATGAAACTGTGCCTTAGAATAGCATACATGTTCAATGAATTCTACTGAGTCTTTCATTGAAGAATCAACCCACAAAAGCAAATAACACAGCAAATAATTTGCATATAGGTATGTATTTCCTTAGGATAGGATGAAGTACACTGGAAAAAAAATCTGTCATGTACTACACTGTCATTGTGTTTTGAAGTGAAGATATAGAGCTATTGTGTTTCCAATCAATGCAATTAGCAGCAGAATTATTTCAAAATCCATGTTTCTTCTGAAGTTTGCAAAGGAGGAGCCACACAAGAAAGGAAACTGGGCATATTTCAAACATTTACTGAATTGTTTAAAATCTAAATTCAAAGTTTTTATGAAATATGAGATTTCTCATCTGTCAGATAATTTCAATGCAGAATATATGCTCTGAAGGTTTTCAGTCATCTCTGTTAAAATAACTAAAGCTGAAGGTATCATTTACCTTTTCCTCTGTAAGCTCTTTGCCTAGATATATCATGTGGTCACCCACAATTTCTCTGCATTACAAGGCTCTCAGCTCTCAGCATTACCCTCATGCACTTATTTGATATCAATGTTTATWTGTTTTCTGTTTAAATATTTATCACCTAGTTTTAAGAGTTTTAACATGTATTTTTTTTTTGCCTAGCTCTCTAAAAACTAAATGCTGCTATGTATCACATATTTAATCTGCTAGTCATTTAGACTCTGTTATAAATAACGTTAATGAATCTAGATGAGGAGTCCTCTTGTTGCTTCATATATTCTAAGCTTCTTGTCTAGACTGTCTCTAGATACTCCTTTCAGGGTGATTAATGTTCGCAGAGTTAAGGCCCATTCTAAATCTCTAAACTTGACCAACACAATTTCATTATACCTCTACATAGAAATGAATTAGATAAAATGACCTGGGTCCATCCTTCCTTCTAACACATTTCCTATTCAGCACTGGCTATAATTAGACTGGCTCATTGTGATTGTAAGAAAAATGAATAATCACCTCATTTTGAGCTGCAGACTCTAGCTGCTCAGAGCCCTGGAAGTAGTTGGTAGCGTAGCCCAGCAGGGAAGAAATGAAAAGATGTGAGTAGACAATGATGGTGACAACATAATGAGTTTCTTCTAAATTGTCATTAGTTTGCAGTTTGTTTGAGCTCTGCAGACTCTGAAGAGTTTGCATAGTACATCCTTTTGTCAGGATATGACACGTACKATAGTAGGGAATCCCCCAGGTCAGTTGAAATACATGACAAATAGTTGCATTTTAATTAGTTTAAGATGTACTTCCCTTAAGTAGGATTCAACATTCTAGCGAGACAGGAGCACACAACTTTTTTTGTTCRTAGTTAATTCCATTCTTAGCTTTAGTAAGCTTAATTTTATGAACTATTATGGAGAATTTTTGGCTTGCGATTTCTCTCTGCCTTGCTCTGTTACTGTGAGTTTCAGCACCTGGAGTGCTTTGAAGTACTATCAGGTATAGAGGATACCAGCTAAATGGATGAAGCAATTCTGAAGCAATATGCAGTAGGAAATGCAGCAAGGGCAAGTGCTTTGCTCTTCTGGTTGAGCTTTCTCATAACTTCMTCATAAATTTATTCATAGCCAGTTTATACCCATTTGTTCTTGTGCCAATATTGTCCATGAACTTTAGCAGCCCATCAATATCTTGGTTGTTTATCCTTCTAAGTGTTTATAGAGAAAAGCCATATGCCTTTCAGCTCTCCTTTCAATAGACTAAACAAGTTGAGCTCTTTGAAATCTCCTTGTAAGATAGCTTTCTATTTTTTTCTCCTTGCTTTAGTCCTCATCTTCCCTTTTCTGCTCTGAATTATTATTTTTGGAACAGGAGTGACCAGAACTGTGCACATTGTTTCAGTGAATGTCTGATTACAACAGACTAATGAGCCCTTATCTGCTACAGGAGCCACAAATTTCTTTTTTTTCCCCAAAAGTTGGTATAATATTAGTAACTCACAGTCATCTTGTAATAGGATAATATACACAGATTTTTTGCTTTCTGCCACCGCCATACAAAGTATTGCAGGAAGTATTTTAAGTACTAAGAGCTCTTACCAGACATTCATGATACTAATTCCTGAATATTTGACATTTTACTACTGTATTACATCATGTCAAAAGCTACTAAAGCCATAAAAGAAAATCCCCCTTGTGAAATGATTTTGAAGTTAGATGCAACCAAAACAGCAATTTTAGTTTTGCCGGAATTGAGGTCTGCAATTTTAAGAGGYAACATACCAAAGTTTGTACAGAATCACAGTGTCTTTTCATTCCTGAGCTTGGATTCTGTGGATTCTTGCTAGCAGTGGTATTTAAATGCTTGATCTGAAGCTCTTAACCATTCAAGGTACTATCCTCTTCAGCCTTTTAAGAGAGAGGTTTCTCCTTATCTGACACGTCCTGAGAACATAAGTATGAAGGGAAAAAGTGGGTCCCAGTTCAAGCCACAGCCAGAATCACAGAATATTCAAGGTTGGAAGGGACCTCTAGAGATCATCTAGTCCAACCTTCCCGCTCAAGCACGCACACCTAGAGCATGTGGCACCAGCAAACAGAAAGATCATATGATATAATGTAGATATGATATTTTCTAAGAATACACATGCAATGTTCACATTGGATTTTTTGTTTCTTTTGTTTAACAGTAAGGACAAATTATAGGACATGATTTTTTTTCCTTGTACATTACCAATAATAGGCAKAGTGTAAATGGTTCCCTATGCTGCTGTGGTAGACGTTGCTTCTGTCCTGTAACTGAATGAACTTCATAAACTTCTACAGAAGCTTATTTTGCATAATATGGACTGCCAATACAGTTTAAATGCCAGCGACTAACTCTTCTGAGGGAAAGCTTGCATCTGCAAGGAATGCATGTTTACAAGCTCGGGGGGGGGTTAGAGAGCAGAGAAACCTTTTCTACACTGGGATAGCAGAGGGATATAAAGTCTTTGTTTTCTGCAAAGAGCTAAGAGGTTTTTTCTTCCTGTGTCCTCTGTCATCACTCGTAGAGCAGGCTGCACTCCACTAGGCATGGCACAAATCCTGAATAATGTCAGCACTCGTGTGTGTAATGATCCTCATATAACATATTATAAACATACCCGTAGCAAGGCTGAATTCAGACAGAAGACGCAACATTGCAGTAGATTTGTATCTAAGTGCAGCCTCTGGAGAACACTGTAGAGTGCAGTTGTATTTCATATTTTAATTCAGAGAAAAGTATAAATGTATTAATCCACATGTTGTCTTTCTTTTAAATATTGTTAATATGCTGCACACTAAGTTGATACTTCACTAAAGCTGATTACCCATGGTTATTCTGAATATACATATGACATAGCAGATTAGGTTTTCTGTATGACAAATGTTTCAGATAAATATGAGAGAAGCAGATACATCTTGCAAAAGAGAAAAGATGTAGTTTGGCCAATAGCTGTGAGTGAGTAGAAGAGAGGGTGCATACAAATTGAGATGGGTAGTTCTATATTTTCCATTTGTTCTCTGTCAGTGAGTGAGCTRTTTTATGGACACTTGCAGACAGAAATAGAAGGTAAAGTTGTTTTTGCATTCATCACATATTGGGTGTAGTTCACTCCCACCTACTTACGAAATTACTGTGGGTCAAAGCAAAATTCATCACTCTCGTTTGGCTAGCTGCTAATTTTTCTATTTTGCCTCTATTACTTGTTAAGAAATTCCTTTCACATATTTGTGCAGATTTAAATAAATATGCCATAATAATAATTCTGTGTGCATTTACATGACGCAGAAGATGGGAAGATTTTTAGGACATTTTCTTGGTCTTCAGTTTGCCTTTTAATACAAGTCTTTTTAACATAAGCAAGATTGACACTTAATCAATTTGRAAAAGTATAGAAGATGCTGTGTAGATATTCAGTACTTAAAGTTTAAGTGTTACAGGCTTAATCATATATGTAATTTTTAAAAAAAGTCTTTATCAAGTTCAGCTTAAGTGAAGCCAATGCAGTATATTGATAAAAGTTAAGTTAAAAAAGTTAAAGTAAAAAAAAAAAAAGTAGGTACTGCTGTAGGGAGAAAAAAAAAGAAAGTATATTTCAGCATTCAACTTCTCAAATACATTAAAGTCTTCTTTAAAAAGTAGAGCTTGTTGTAACTTTCCTTATTAATAAGCTGTGTTCATGCTTGTCCTTGGCAGGTGTGGATTTGGTTCTCTACTGACAGGCTCTTGCTTGTCACTTACCCCTGTCCAAGAGGCATATGTACCAAATGCACTGTATGCAATGTGCTAAAGTGACAGAATTCCATATCTATCCTGGACTGAAGGAAATAATTACATAAGTGTTAAGGCACAGGGGCTCAGCTAATAGAAACAAACAGAGCTGCCTCCTCCCAGCAGGCCTACCTCATGCTCCTCATACAGGGAGCCCCATATATTCCCCCCCAAGAAGCTTAAGCAATGCTGTCCCTCTGCCCAGTCTTAAATAGCTCCCCAGGCAGGGCAGTGCCACTTTCCACTTCCCTACAACACATCTTCCCCTGACAAGGACTCACTGCTCCCACCTGCTCTGCATAGAGCCCTAATGCACCACAGGTGAGATACATCTGCAATCACTTATAGCTTAAAAAAAAACAAATAAACAAAAAAAAACCCTATAAATGGTTTGGTAACTGCATTTATGGGGTTTTGTTTCTTGAGGAAGTTACTCCTTGATGCTTAGGAGGGAGGCTAGATGCACTCTCCTTGGATCTTGTGTGGCTACAGTAAGGTAAGCAGCAGGGAGAGGGAATCTTTAGGGGCTTCTTTTTCCTTAGGACTGGTGCTGTTTTATACTTTTCTCCACTATTTTTCTCTGAGGATGGTTAGAGGAAATGCTAGGGCCTTGTGACTCCTGTTTGGAGGCTGGGGCTTCTTCATCGCTCTGAYAGAAGTGCAAAGGGTGCTGCTTAGCTTTCCTCTTCTCCGTGTGTGTTTCTGTCTTCAATGAGGCCTGTGGACTATGTCCTCCATGGATGCATCCAAGAGTGCTGAGAAAACTGATGAGTGTTATTGCTAAGCCACTCTCCATCTTCAAGAGGTTATGGAGAGCAGGGGAGGGGCCAGAGGACTGGAAGAAAGCCAGTGACACTCTAGTTTTCAAAAATGGCAAGATTAAGGACCTGGGAAGCTATAGGCTGGTCGGCTTCACCTCTGTGCCTGGAAAGGTGATGGAGCAGCTCATCCTAGAGACCATCTCTAGGCCTGTCAAGGAAAAGAAAGTGATCAGGAGTAGTCAGCATGGATTCACCAAGGGGAAGTCATGTTATAACCTTATAACCTCAACCATTCTGTGAAGTAAAGAATTAAATGCACAGAGGAGAATGATCAATCAGCTGCACGTCTGTTATTATTTTGAATTTTGTGTATGCTGTCTTTAATAGAACAAATGTTGATAGTTTAAAATGCAGCAGTGCATCAGCCATAGCTGCCTTGATGACCATCAAAAACAACAAAAATSGTGTATTTTTTCCCCTCACTGAGTGAAATGAGCCTTTACTGCAGACCCAGGCTGCAGCAACATTGACAATGCCAAAGTTCATTCCCTGTATTACCAATATAGGCATTAGGAAATAATGAGTTGGAAATCCTAGAAGCAAAATTGGAGGGGTTAACGTTCTCCCCTCCGGGGTGACTTTTCTGTAAGAACTTGCTAATAGCAAAAGATATTTTGTCAGGCAGGATAGATTAGGATGTGCAGTGAGATGGAACAATACAAGTGCTATTTCATCTATCTTTCTTGCACCTTCTGTTTCAGCCATGAGGAGTTTCTTGTCTAAATGGACAGGAATGGCTATCTCTGTATTTCAGATAAGCTTAAGATGCATGTAAAATGTGCTGTTGCTAATTAGTTAAGATGTAATTGGTCCAAAGAAATTAATTGTACATAAATAATATGGCATTTCAGCTTCATGGCTCAAGAGAGAAATTGAGAGCCTTTACAGTGTTGTCTGTCTTGAAAGTAAAATGGCAGGATTATTAAGGAATCCCTTAAATTCTCATTACCCTACTAATGGAGATTTAACACATAGCCYAGAAGACATGGCTGATCTCTGCCGCAAAAGGTCTCTTCATCACACAGCATTTGTGCCTTCCCAGTTTCTCACATGAAGCTAATAGTGACTTTGAAGATGCAACTTATCTGTCTCCCCACTGAAAATAAAGCTCTGGAACTATGGTCCATTCACAGCAGTAGGTGGTTGATTAAGAGCTCTCCTGCATTAATTAGACTTCAACTGAGCCATCTCTTGGGTGTGTACCACAGACTGCTTTGACCTACCTGGAGCTGTTAAAGTAATTAAAGTTCGTTTCAGGATTGCACATATCAAGTACTCCACAAAATTGAAAACTGAGTTCACTTTCTACATAGCTGTGTGATGATTACTGCTATTCATTAGTACAGTTTTGCGGTACCATCCACAGACCCAAGCCTGGGTGTAGACACTGTCTCTTTGGCTGCAAAAGCMAAAGTGTATTCTGTGCTCTCATTACAAACAATGAGGGAAGCTTCTTCCAAGTTCTCAAAGACATTTTGGACTTATAGAGTATTTGGTTTGAAGCTTACATTATTTCCTACCCTCTGGTAACTTTTATTTTATTTCTCTGATGAGAAAATGAATCCTTAATGTGTCAACTGCCTTGACTAGTTTTACATATACTTGGTCAGAGTATAAAGTCTATGGAAAATGTCACTGCATGAGAAAAATAGCATTTCAAACCCAACCTCACACAATTGCAAGGGAGCATATTCTACAGAAGGTCAGACTCGGAAATGGAGTACATGTGTCTCATTTCTTTAGGACAGTGGGTGTCATCTTTTGCTTAGAGCCCAGAATTGTTTGGGTTATTGCTTGTTGTCTATAATGATTTCTGGATTTTATTTTGAGAATATGCAAATTTGTATCATCCTTGTGCATTCTTCTGAGACTGACAAGGCTAATCTGCTAAGAAATTCTTTTATTTTTATTGCACAATTTTGATGATTCACTGATGTATCACTTTCATTAATAGACCAAAATAACTTAATCTGTGGAGCACTTGGAAAAATACCCTCAATAGCCTGAAATTCTTCAGAAATATGAAGAGCTTTGGGAGTCTGTGTTACTAAGTTAAGCTATTTCCTCTCACAGAAGGGGTATCAGGGCAATAAGCCACATTTCTCTTGCTTCCCATAGTATTATGGGAAGATGGACAAGGCAGCCAGCATTAGTTCTTGAAGTTCATTTTACTTTTTTTCTGTTACTCAGGCTTGTTTTATGTATTTTCAACTAGCATGTCATTCTGTAAGTTTTTATCCTGTTCTTTGTGATTCCCAGGTGAACTTCTAGCCTCAAGAAAAGGCTCAGGAATATCACACTATTTATGACACTTGCCTCTTCCTTTTTCATAAATTTGTTTTCCTCACAGATGCGGAAAAGAATGGGAAGGAAATCGTTGCCACCTAAGTGCTAAACCTCCTCAACAGCCAGCACCCAATCTCCTTTCAAGTGGTAGGTCCAGTAAAAGAAAAGAAAAGGCATTTGGTGAGTGGTTTCTTTTGCTTATTTTTCTGATTGGTCTGTTTTTTCAGATGCTTGGATTGGATTGGGAGTTGGTTTCCTGCTGATTGACATTGCCATTGCTGCCTTCTGTTTCCTTTCAAAGAAAGCATCAGAAATGTAAGTTAAACTTTTAATTGCCTGCAAAAGCAGAGACAAATGTGGCTTAGAACAGTGGCTAACTGCCTAGTCTCTTCAATTTCTACTTTTAAATCTCCCTACAGTCTGTTTGCCTTCAGGTATGAAGCATGAAACCTAGTTTTACAACAAAAGTTGACCTTCATAGACCTGAGGCTGGAAATGATGAGTTATGTTTTGATTTCTTAGAATGTTTTGATTGCACAATGGTGTGCTTATTCTTAAATTAGAAAGTTCATCTCTTGGAACAACTGTAGCCCTCATTTTTGAGCATGATGGTGAAATGTGGAAAAAATAAGACGTATTTGGGGTTTCTTGAAACTTCTGAGGTTAAATTAATTTCATCCATGTAGGATGATAACTTYTCTCTCTACAGGGATGTTGTTGTCTCCCAGTCTATCTACTAAATTTCTAGCTCACTGTTTTTGCTGGTAATACGCCTTCTAACAGCACAGTACAACCCTGACAGATAGAGTTGTCTAGTGGGCACAGAAATGAACTGTTGAAACCAGAACACTTAGAGGTTGTGCTACTATTGAGTGCATAGCTTTGCCTACTTGCTTTATTTCCCCTTCTATTAAGTGACAATAACAGCATTTCCTTATCACACTTCACAGTGTCTCAGACTTAATTCATTCTCATTTATAGAAATTTCTGGGGTTGACACATGGGAAGGCACCTCAAAAGTGCAAGAAAATTTGTATTGTGAGAACTGCTTGATTTTTTTGTAATTTCAATTATACTTTTGAAAAAAGTCTATTTTTTTTCTCAGAACARCTTTATTCATGTTTTAGTCAACACATAATTATTTTATGATACTTTTCTTGCATCTCACTTCCTTTTTCATTTAGGAAAGTAAAATGTAAGGATTACTGCACTGACATCTACTTCTTTCACTTTCATATCAGCATTCAAGGAACATCTTTTTCCTTTCATTTAATTATACATGCTTAAAGAAAAGCAAAAAGCAAAAAACAGTCTTTTTTTCTATCTTGAAAGGGTACTACTCTGCAATAGGTCAAACACTTAATATGTTCTGTTCAATATTAAGAGAGAAAAAAAGGATGAATGAGGGATGTCATATGGCACTAAGCAAATGTATCAGCTAGAAAAATACATTAGTCCTGGCATAGAGAACCTCCATTGTGAAGAAAAGTGTTATATGGTTTAAACAGCAGAGCTCTTTCTGATCTTGACTTTTTTTTGTTGTAGCTGCCAAATGGTGTAAGGTATGATGATGGAGATTTTTGTGATTCCMAATTTTATCTATTAGGAGGTGGATTAAGATTATCAAGGCATTTTATCTTGGTATTTTATTGGAATCTCATCAAGAAAGCATCTATCTACTAAATCACAGTTTCTAATGATATCTCAAATTAATTCTGAAACCATGAATTCATCTGATGAGTCTGTCTTTCCTATACATGGTGCCTAGCATGGCTTGCTAAACAAAAATCTTAACTAGAAGCACAACAGCAAATAATGCAAGTTATTCCTTAACTGTTTAGTTGGTTAATCAGGATTAACTAGACAAAATGCAGTYGTTGTTATAAGACTATAGTTTGGATGTTTAGGGTTTGGAATAAGAAATAACTTGTGTTTGCTTAAGTCTGTAAAATGTACAATGTGACAGCACCACACAGAGGCATGAGACTTTACTCCTGCTTTTTTTAAGGGAGATTTGATGAGCTAGAAGCATGTAATTGTGCACACAACTTCCCAGCAACTCATTTTTACTTCAGTGGTTTGTGTCCTCTTAGCTTTCCTGAGTCATACTGCTTTCTTGGAGGCATTAGGCACTAGAGGAACTCTGTCCTTTGTCCGCTTTGCCTTCTTTCACAAAGATGCTTTTGCACRCTGCCTTTTGCTTATTGCCTTTTAATAACTGCTACTGCTGGCTATATTTTAATAATTTCTATTAGATTTTGCATTTTTCCATGCTATTGCAGAACATCACTTGCAAACATTTGCATCTGGTCATCCACAGGCACTTTAGAGTGTCAGTTCCCAGGAGATTTTAAAATGAAGTTCCTGGTCCATCATACCTCAATGGAAATAGCACAAGAGTGTGCACAGGTGCTAGAGGAAATGTTTGAGTTCAATCTAACTGATTTTCTTCATTAAAAAAGCAGGTAGCAGGCAGTAGGGTTGTAGACTGGTGACCCCCCTCTAGATACCAGCTGTGATGAGAACTGGTGAGTTGTATTTCATCTTTCTTGACTGGAAAGACTGATAGTGCCTTAAACTTCCTTTTAACTAAAAAAAAAATCCTCTGCTTTTCCCTTACTCTCTCTCCTTTGCAAGAATTTCATCTGTAAATTGCAAACTTTAAAACCTTATGTCATCACATAAGTATTTACTAATGAACAAAAGCAGCCTGCCACATGGCTTGGCAGCAGTGTGCTTCATTACCACAATGGCATTCAGATAAGCAAGCAACTTCCCCGCTCCCTGTTGGGGATATGTGAAACTTTTGTAAAGAAACCCCAAATCGGAGGATGCTTATAAGTTTCTCACATTCTGTTCATGCCCCAGAGMTGTGTTATTGTTTGAAGGGAAACTTGCCAGACATTTCACTCCTTCAGAGGCATCTGTCCGAACAGAGGCAGAATTCATTTTGGCTTCCATTTTATTGCAGTTGCCCTCATGCTTCATTTTATTTCAGATATAAGATCTTTTTAAATGAAAACTGGATTTTTTTTCTCAGCTAAGCATGCTTCTTTGCTACTGCCTGCAGCATTGCCAATGTCTGTGGATCCTCCAAGCTTGTCTTTCCTGTTCTTGATCTGTGCCATCAGCTGCAATGCAATGTTAATGTATCACGGCAGTTATCATTCCTGTCAGTCATAATGAGCACAAAACATAGAATTTTCCAAGGGATATATATCAATAATGTATCTTGGCAAACAGACTGCAGAAAGTGAACAACTGAAGAACTCTGAGAAAATAGTTTAAAATGATAGAAAATAATGGAAAATTAGGGCCTTCAGAGTCCATCCTTCCCCTGCCACAGGAAATCTTGAGTCATTTCTGGATTTCCACTTAAAGACCTCTAGAAACATGAACTTGATGGTCTTCTCAGGCAGTCTTGGGGCTTCAGTTAAAAATGAGAAAATCTAGCAAGTTTTCTTAACAGTATGCCTGTGCAACTTAAATCAATTATTTTTTTGGCCTGTTCAGCCTGGACATGAACAGATTATTCCCCTCTGCCTTGCAGAAAGCTTTTTAAATACATCAAAGCTGTTGTCATGCCTCCTTACAGTCTGCTTTCTCTAGGCTAAACAAGTTCAGTGCCTTTGGTCTGTCTTCATAGTTAAGGCTTCCTTAAAACTAAAATCATTCTCACTGCTGTCCCCAGGACTCTCTCCAATTAGACCACATCCTACTGGAAGTGTGGTGTTCAGGAATGGATGGCATATTCCAAGGGATGCATTCCAGTCRGATCTGAAGGATTGCCAGAGGTGGTGGTTGGTTGTGCCTCTGCCTCTATATCCCAGAGCAGTAAGCAGAGTGATGAGAATGGGATGTATGGAGTCATGCTCAGCTTATGAATCAGGGAGGGGAGGAACATGCTGTAAAACAGTTAAAAGGTCTAGTTTTATGAGGGGGGGAAAAAAAATAGGAAGTATCAGGCTTACTTATTACGAGTTGTTTTCTCAGTCTAATACTGCTGTATAAATCCATTGCTTCCTCTGCAAGAATATTCTTTTAACTGAGTGAAACTCTGGGCTGTAATAAGAAACTTGTAGTTATCTCTGGTATTATTCTGAGTTTTTCAGAAATGTGTATCTCATCATCTAGAGGAAARGAAGCTGAAGGTGCTAACCTCCACTGGAGGTGACATGCTGAAAGAATAGAGGAAATTGCTTGGCCTATAGACTTCAAGATCGCCAAGATGAAAGATGCAAAAAAAGATAAAAATCAATTAGGCTTCCAGAAATGACTCTGAAGGTAAAATGCACAGACTTAGAAAGGCCAGACAGCATTTTAACAGTCTGATCAAGCAACCAAGTGAATTGCCACCATTTCTTCTCTGAAATGTGCAAAGTAGAGCACACTTCTGCAAACTTTAATTWAAGAGATTTTATAAATGGTTTAGCGATGGAGACCTTGAGTTACAGTTATTGTCTGAAGCAGAACCTTTGAAACATCTACAAAGATTTATTTTAAGAGATTAGATTTAGTAGCTTAATTGGAATTGACTCTTTGGTCCCCTAACATTTTTTTAATTAACCTGACCCTGATGACAAAATGCTCTTCCAGGATTGTTATTTTCTACAAAGCTGTGTACTGTCTAAAAGATATATTTGATATTTCATTGAAAGGTGAAGCAAAGAATTCTGAGCTGCTTCATCCAAAACAGTTAAATCCAGACACATTTATTTGCTATTAAAAAAGCATGATGCTACTCAAAAGTCCCTTTAACAGCTGGCAGGCATTTCAAAAGTGGCAATGAGGAAATCAGCAACAAGGCAGCAGTTTTTGCTCCTGCAGAATGCAAATGAGCTTAGCAAAGCTATCAAGCACATGAGCTGGTCTGTATCCTAATATGATTAATCCTTTCCTTTCCTTTGTGGTATTTCTGGTTATGTCAGAAAACCCAGTTCTCTCTAAGCTGCCTTACCCACATTTTTTTCTCTAAATAACCATATGTTTGGCATTTCTAATCCTAATTATTCTCCACTTGGTATAATTTTTTTCAACTTGACATTTAAGAGTTTCCTACATAAGTGAGCTTTATAAACATGTCCAATTGATTAATTATTTTGGACCATAATTTTGAGGAGTGAGATGTTAACTTCTTCCATATTGCAGAGTGATAACACACAGATAATTGTCCTCCCATCAGGAGGCCTTATGATGGGCATCTCCACACTGCAGCAGTGAGCTATCATTTCCAGTGAGGGCAGTGTTTTGGTTATGTCAGGCAACAGCAAGCACTGCAAGAATGAGATTAACTCAAGCCACTGCAATATATTTAGTTAAAATGCCCAATCAAGCAGTTTAAAATTGGGGTCTAAACTGATGACCAGATGGCAACAGACAACCTACTGAGTAACAGCATCATTTTATGCTGTCCTCAGCATTCTGTATTAGTGACAGAGTATCACAGAGGATATACCACTACTTTCTTCTAACAAAAAAAATCATATTTCTAATTAACTAAAAATGGATTACATTATGTTGACTTCTAGAGATCTATACCCAACATGTAAAGTATTGAGAATGTGGCATCTTGGATCCCAATACAAACTTCTTCAGACAATTACATCCAAAAAACAGTTAATAGCACCCGTGTAAATGTGTGACTAAATTTTCACTTGAATATTTTTGAAATGTTTTAGGTGAGGCAAAGCTACTTCAGAAACCTTTAAGGATACTGATTTGTATTTCCTCAATGTTATATATTACCTTCACATGCAGGATTTATTTGTACATATGTCTATAACTGCATAAATACACAGGATATGTAGGCATGTATGTGTAAACATAGAGGATATGTGGAAATGACATACATAATATACAGAAATTAAGAGCAACATAAGGCATGCAAGCTGACATCCAAAGCAAAGCTTCTTGCTGAGAAAAGAAGAACCATTAAAAAGCTTTTTCACCATTTCACCTAAACCTGGGGAACATAAATTCAATCAGTGTCCATATTTTGGACCATCAGATCTGAATGGTGTCTAGGATAAGGTGCACGGCTACATTCAAATGGCCTAKTCCGGGTAACTGGGTGTCAATAGAGCAATGGAGGAGGGCGGAGAATCATACTAATCCCTTTCCTTATCGTTTCCTATGGGCACGTTAAAAGTGGTTCCATCAGGGAATCTTGTGACTTGCACTGCATTGTGAATTACATTTCCACTGACTGTAGGCAGAAACTATGTGCTTAAGTTCAGCTCACGCTCTGAGGCTGCATACTGGATTTGTAATGTCTAAATGAGACASCAAAATTAAGATATGCAAATCTCTTCCTCTGAGCACTAGCTTGCAAGCAGAGACAAGTTCCTCACAAGTTTTTTAGTTTCTTATCTGAGTTTGCTTCTGATCTTAAGTTTTGTGATCCACAGTGAAGTTTTAGATTTGAAATAATTTCTGTATACTTTTTTGTAGATTTAATGCAGAATGATTAATATGCAAACACATATATAATACAGGCAGCATATAACTACAGTAATATATTTTAATTTCAGTAAAGTACATAAAGCATCAGAATACCATGGTTAATTAAGGCAAAAACTAAGATCAAATGAACAAATTGGCRGGTTCAAATATTCAACTCTTGACTTTGATGTGGCAGGTAGTCAAACTCAATTACCAGACTGACATTATGATGAATTACTTTTTGTCAGTCTTGTTGTGAAAGATTCTACAGAGATTGGGCCCTTTTGTTTTAAGGCCCAAACTTAGAGTCTTGCACTGATCCAACTCACAAGGGGCTGTGTTTCCAAGTCCTRCATATGCTGTCGCCTTAAGCATCCATCCTCATTTTAGATCTTTGGAAGGGAAGTCATCAGGTGCTACTTCCTTCCTTGCTCTAACTGAGCAAGTGCAGCTTCCTACATTAGCAGGTCCATCATCCACGACTCACTGGCTGCAGTGAGACCCTGGTTAAAGCAGCTGTAAGGCTTGCTTTGAAATAGCACTAATTGTTAATACAGGAAAATTTGTCTCTCAGTCACAGGTTATTAGCTTTAGGGGACTTGTGCTATGCTGTATAAGCACAGCATTCTGTGTGCACGCAGACATATGTACTCATCGATAAAAGCAATTGTGAAAAATAACCAAATGCATCCCTTTAAAAGCAAAGAATAGAGAAAAATGAAAATAAATTTCTGCTTCATTCTTCAGTAATTTTAACTGATGTAGTGGTTGATACCTTGTGTGAAATAAAGGATTCAGGCTGGTCAAAATTTATAGCTCAACTGATCATGTTACCTGCTAAGTGAATTGGCCTTTCCATCAACTCAATCTCATTTCTTTTTYTTCTAAAATTTCCTTATTTTGATGGTAAAAGCTGAAGAATTTTGTTTTGCTTTGTTTTGCTTTGTTAGGGATCAATTTCTACTTCTGTGAGGTGGAAACAGTTTTGGTGATTCAAGAACTGTAGATTATTAGCAACCGGTCATTTATATGGAGAAAGTTCCATCACCAAATAAGTTTTCCCTTYGCAAATGAATGTGATTAATTTCAAGGTTTTATGTGCTTCAGAGAAGTCATATATGAAGGTCTGTGATAGTAAAGTGTATCTCTAACTCTCTAACATATCTTTAACTTTCCAGTAATTGACACAAGAACAACAATTAGTGCAATTAGTCCTAGTCATGTATTRTAAGTCATTAAGATATTGTGTCCACTCAAGAATCCTTTGCCTAATCCCTGTAAGTTCAGGGCTTCATAAAATCTTCTTGTTGTTATTAGCAAAAATTACGGATAGCTCCTAACTAACTTTAAAACTTTTGATGATTTTCACTAAAGAATACAAGTTCTTTCCTAATTCATCAAAAAACTTCTAATAGATAAATAACTAAAATATTATGGAACTCATACCTAAGCCCATATCAATTATTGAATAACTAGTGTGATAGTAGCAAACCACAGGAAAAATAAGATCTCACTATATTCACACATAGTACAATATAASTTTTTAGCTCATATAATGAATGTTTCAATGTGCAATAGACCACCTGCACTTTATGAATAATGAATAGCTCTATGCATATCCAAAAAGTATATTATCTTTTAGGAGAAACAAATAACGAATATTACTTTAGTTTCTCACATAGAACAATAGTTTAATTTCAGTCGTTTCAGCAGAGCTAAATCAGAACTATGTTTAGATATCCACCTTTTTTGACTGTCTCTTTACTTGGCTCTTTGACCTTGTATGTAATATTGTGGGATTTTTTTTTTTGATTTTTTTAAGGAAACTGGAGGAAAACCCAAATACTTCATTTGCCAACCCATTGTTCAAAGACCTCAGTCCATCTGGGAACGTAAAGGTAAGTAGTAATAGCTGCTTCTGTGTTTCCCAAAAATGGGAAGCTGCAGTCTTCAAATAGATTTTCTCTTGAAACAAATAATATAATCCCTCAGTGAATGTTATTTAAAAAGAAAATAAGGCTTTAAAAGTATTGCCTTTTRTCTAACACTTTGATCAGTTCCAGAGTCTTCTCAATAGATTTGAACATTTAAGAGCATCTTGATGGCTATAGCCAAATACTGAACAGGTGCTGTCTGAGAAAAAATAATTTTAGGCAAAGTGCTTTGTCAGGCATTTAGAATAAAAAGCCCAATGGGACCTAGTTTGGTTCTGAAAAAACATGCTAGTATGATTTTGCCTGTGTACACTCACTTAATAAAATAGTTTGTGATATTTTCCTGATGTCTTAAATAAGCATTGCAATTTTCATCATTGTAAAATTCATTTGACACTAAACAAACAAGTGCGCATAGAAGGTCCTCCATGGTTACACTTTTCCCAAAGATCATTTGTTGACCATAATTAAAAGACTGCTAGAATAGTTTAAAAAAAAAAAAGTGTTTGAGAATATCTAATGTGAACATACTRCAGTAAAAGCTTCAAGGCAAGGTTTAACTATCAAATTACAATGGTAGTTAAAAATTGGTTTATATTTAAGAAGAGAATGTGATTAACTTAAAATGCAGCTGTGTCTGCTATTTTATTTGTCACTGAAAATAATACAGATGAAGTAAAAAGAAAATTAAATCCTTCTTGCCCTCGTTTTGATACTGTTATTAATATTGAAAGAATTAGTCTAAGTTTGAAACAGAAAATAAAATTTCCTTATCTTTCCTGTAGCAAGCGATGCAAGATTTGACTGCAGTATTGAACAGGATTAACTATGACAGCCATTTACTTTCTGTAAAAGGTTCCTTACACTTGATTTTAGTAAAATTAGATCAAATTAATTCACTTACAGGTTTGGGTTTGAGAGAGAGTTTGAAGTTGGAAATGTTCCCATCACAATCAAGTCCAATTTACCAGGACATTTGTATTTTAGTTAAAGTGGATTCCTGACAGGCTTCATTTAATAGCAAGTAGGAAAACAGAAGCATAATGTCAGAGCAGATATTTTTATAGAAGAGAGCCCCAGGCACCAGTTGAAGTCCAGTGCTATACCTGATTTTCTTCTGTTTTCTTAAGATTGGGAAGATCAGTGTTTTCACTAATTCTTTCTATGAAAGAGGAAAAAAAAAAGCATTTATAAGCTTTCCCCTATTTTGATAAGCCTTACATCTGAATGTTGTTTCAACAATCAGAAGATACAATAAAAAAAGAGGAATATATCAAATCTCAACTGAATACCCTGAAGTTAGGCATTTGTGAGCATTTAAATTTCATAAAGAAAAGCAATTCCCACTGGAGYTTTGAGAGCTGCAAGCTGTCCAGACCCAGCATTGCCACGTATTTGCCTCTGCTTCTGTCTCCCAGTTTTGGACCCATAGTGTGTTACTCTGGCAACCCTGTGGGAGGATATTTTCTGCATGTCATTCGCCRTTGAATAAAAATCTTCTAAAATGGTTGTTTGTCTTTTTATAGAGTCATGGGTGTGCAGCTTCACCTGTTATTCAAATCAGTGTTTCTCCATGGCATGAGGTATGTAATAGTACATTTCTCCTCTGAAGTAGGATATGTTTTGGCCTATTTAAATAAAATGTAGTAGCAGAAGCTACGGAGAGAAGTCTCTTAAAGCCAATATTATATTGCTATTCATAAAATTAATACCTCTATAAATCTGAGAAACATAACCACTGTTAGATTGGCTGCCAGGGAGCCTATAATAGCAATTTCTTTAATGTTGTCTAGTGGAACTAATTGCTGCATCATACAGTAGTTCAAACTTYTCTGGTAAGATAGATGCTCTAGGAGAATGTCTAGAATGATAGAAGTGCTTACTTGGAGAGTTCATATTATATATTTTTTCAAGTATTCTTTATTCTATGAAATTTCAATCACTTATGAACCTTTCAAGAGATGTTTGGCATTCTTTTTCCTTTTAATTGCAATGTGATGTAGCAAAATTAGTGACCCACTGAAAAAGTATGCTAGTGTACACTACCATACATTCTCCAAAAATAATACTATATATGTATTGCTCCAGAGACACGTAAAATCAAAAGAGGTATAGATGCAGGAGAATGATAGGTGGCTTGTTGAGGTCTGGGTAGCAGGCAGTGGGTTTACTTGAGTTATATTAACTTATCAGATGAAAATCTGGTCTAAAATGTTTAGAGATTTTCTTTTTTTTCAACTTAACGTCATGTATTACGTAGATATTAGAAAAAATGAACACATGCATATATACACACAAGCAAATGACTTGAATGACTCTTTTTAAAATTTCCTCCTTTTCTTTTTCTTTTAGAATCTTTCCAATAAAGATGTGAATGATACTTCTTTTCCAAATCCTCTCTATGGTGAGGCCACAGAAGACCTGGAGAAATTATGCAGTTTCMGGAAAATAGACATAAAAAGAGATTAATACTGCTTGTGACTCTTAGCCTGAACATTTTTTTCGAAAATCTGAAAGTATGCCATGATAGTATAGCATTTGCAATATAAATTAACATAGTATAATTCTTGCAGTAAAATTATATTAAAAATGGAATCCATAAAGAAGTTAAAAAATAYATAGTGTGTCTTATTTTTGTTGGCACAGAAATAAATTGGTAGCTCTGAGTTAATTTTACATTTGTACAGCTAAAATTCCAATATGTTAATAAAAATGTTTAATCAAATCCAAATTCCAGAGGTCTAGGAATTATAATTTTGTCTGTTAYTTAAGAAATCATGACTCTTCTTTTTCTGTAATTATTTCTTAGAAAGTGATCTTAAATAGTTATTTAAGYGTTCCAAGGGGTAGAAGCAAAAACAAAGTAATTGCATTATTAGAAACATACAAAGTTAAGTTAAAGATGGTCATGAATTATGGATTTGAGTATCAACTTAGGGTGTGTTTCAGCAATGTGAAATACCGATATGTGCTCTTGTATTTAAAAATCTAATCGTCATTAACCTTAAACATATCTAACCAAACTCTCTAATGATCAGCTCTGCAGTGCTAACCACAGAGCCTCTGATGTATTTAGTTTGGAAATAGTATTTCTGCTGAGTAAATTGACCTCTCACACAGCTTATATTGGGAGGGAATTCTGGATTATCTAAGTCAACTGAATGACACTTTGTTTCATGGGTAGCAGAAGTAAGAAGGCACGATTACTACAGATGTTAGTCTAGTATCTCTAGACCTCTACGTGGCATAAGTGCCTCTCCCCCTTGCATTTCCCATTCTCCTCTCCTCTTTAATCACCTGAATTCCTCATGTCTTCACCAAGCTCYAAAGTCCACCCAAAAACTGTCTCTAGAGCTTGTTTCCCCTCTCCATAAATCAACCAAGAAGCATTAATCATTGCACTTGGCTCAGAGTGATGGGTGTGTTGTTCATTTGCTGACTCGCCAATTAGTAGATCAGTTAAATTCACAATATGTGACTTCCCTTCCTTTGTGGTCTAAATTTGTGCTACTGTCACCGACTTGGCAGCTGGTTTTAAGGAAGCTAGTCAGAGCTTCATGTCTTTGATATACGTGTCCTAATGCCAGGTTTAGTTGAAAGTGGTCAAATATTAATCATAGAGGTGTTAAATAAGCAGCTAAACATAATCACTCTTTGCTTATATGTAAAAAAAAAATATATAATGAATGTGTACAGAATGTGTTCACTGTAATGAACTTGTTAGATTGATATGTAGAGAATAAGCTTGATCCAGCAAAGTGCCAGGTTTCTCCAGCTCCTGAATTTCCTGATATTTTGATGAAATCYGTGTGTGATGATTGCTCTCAGCATTATAAACAGACATTAAGCATTCTTACAAGATCAGGATCATGTAGTCAGATTCTCATTTATTCTGCAAGAGGCTGACATTGCTTTCAGAACTGTATTAAACACTAACAGGCTCGTTATGCTGTAGTCCTTAATTCTCCAAATATGGTGTCACACTACATGTTTCTGTAAAAAATTATAATGATGACATGGATCATTATATTTTTTTTTTGCTATTAATGGCACTCATATTTTATCAACCTAAGAAGAAGAATATCATCATAAAGAACTATTGTGGAAGAACTCRAAGAATATCATTTTATCTCTAAAGCAAAGTAGGATTTCTACYTAAATCATTTTCAGATTTTGCATTTATACAGTACTTTAAAAGAAAGTATTACAGTTCAGGTTTTTCTTTTTATCTTCCAGTATTCCAATCATTTTTCACTATTGTCATTTCACTAAGAACAAAAGACTCATTTATATTAACTTTCTCAAGCCTGACAGCTGACAAGTGACAGCTGCAAGCTGGTATGATTAAATTATGTATAGAAATTATACTTTTTTTATAATTTTGGGAGGTCAGAAGAAGAAAAAGAGCCAAAGCAGGAAAATTTATCTTTTCATTCTTATTTTTCACAACTTCACTTTCAAAATCTAAAGAAAATGCAAGGAAACTAATTGCTAAATCTTTATATGAGTTTTTTTTCCCTCCCCCACTTAAAAATAACCCTTGTGTAAATACCATCTGCTATTGTCATAAATTCTAAGTAATAAACATTATTATTTCCAACAGATGTCTATTTTCTGGGAACAAATTAAAAGATGGCTGCTGTATCCACATGATGAATACTGTACTTAGTCTAGTTTAAACATGCTTGTACATTAATGATCCAAGGTAATAGCTGAAATAAATTGCAACACGAAACTTGTAACAAAGACTAGAACTGCCTGCACTGTGGTTGATATGCTTTTTCTCACAATTGTTTCACTTCTTAAAATCTCAGTCTTAAAGAATATCTCCTTATGATTTTGGCTTACTTCTCTTCCAAATCCAAACATAGTTTTGAGACATACTAACAATCATGTCTCATACACAGAAAACCAGTGTGCAGTGGAGATATCTAGTGGAGATATCTGGAGATATCTAGTGGAGATATCTGTCTTACCTTGCTAACTGCAAATTTCATTAATGTATGCATATGTTACAGGGATGCTATTGGATAATCCTACTTTTAAATGCACACATAAATGATGTCATATACAGGCATTGGCCACATTGCTCACTATTTGTACAAATCAGACAAAAAGACTCCAGCGCATAATCTACAGCATATAACCTAAGTAATGCATATATCAAAACATGCCATTTTCAGTCTTTTATTCTGCAAGGTGGAGAGGGAGAAATTCCTATAGAAGTTAGCAGGAGGGGCAGTTCCTAAACACATATGTGAAAAAAAAAATCCACTGAGGGCTGAATTGCTGCATGTAGATTACAGTATGTGAGAAAACAGGCTTTTAGGTTATTTAAAAATATGCAAAAAGAAACTTCTCTACTTCATCCTTAGAAGCAGCCATTTATTTTTAAGGGTCGTGGCCAGGTAATAAGAGCCATGAATAAGTTCTCTTCCACTCTGTGAGGCTGAAGAACAAAATGCAGCAAAGGGAGACAGATGTATACCAACATCATGTCAAACTTCATATGCTGCAAACACATCATCTTCTGTACCTCTTATAAACTGTTCCCTTTTAAGTTGAAACCAGGTAAGTAGCTGACTACGAGGGTGGCTGTAGTATAGTCTCCTTCACTGGCACGAGCCTGCAAGCAGCCAGCCACGGATCTGCAAAAATGCTGGGCAAGTTATTGTTTATATTTGCAATTTAATTCACCATCTGTAGCTATAATTATCTTTAAAGGATATATTCCATGCTGGAAAAAAAAGAAAAAAGAGGTGTACTTTTTCTAAAGGATAGTCAATATGTGACAATTAAAATATCATGAAAGCACAAAGTAGTTTAGATTTTACTTTGATAGAAATATTCAAGGTGAATCTTAGAGGTAGGGGGGAAAGGAGTACATAAAAATATAATTGTAGTCTCCTTGGATTCCACCAGAATTTACAGTATGTTTTCTATTGCAAAATCTTATTTTTTGCCTCATCTTAATGTGACCACAAAGTAACACAATGTTCATTCTAGATGGGGATCCAAGAACCTGACACTTTAATGAAGTGCACAAGTGGTGAGAATGAGATGTAGTGGCTAGGACAGGGTGGATGGATTTCTTCTGGTCCCCAGGTCCTCCATGATTCACCTGTGTCTGGTTCCACTTGTATGCGCTGGTATCAACTCTCCCAGCTGTGGAAAGAATGCTAATACTTTTCCATTCCCACAGTTCAATTGATTTTTAAATGCAATATCTCTCTTTAAGACTTTTTTTTTTTTCATAAGAGCAGTTCATTTGTCCTTTTATTTATGAACAATGTCAATTCRTTATGCTTTGGAAAACATACTGGTCAAGTTCAGAGATATGTCTATGCAGTAAGATGAAGCCAAAAACTTATCAACTATAGGGAAGGCTGGGTACTCTGTCTGATGAAAGTGTGTGTCTTTGAGGCAAGTCAACGGGCATATTCAGTTGGGTTAAATGAGTTTAACAGGGAAAACTGAGAGCAAATTATTCATGGGAATTCTCTAATCTTCTCTTTAAGTACATGATCATCGCCAGAACAAAGACTCTGATTGATCATAATGGCAAGAAAATGTCAGTTCACACTCAGCACCGGCATTAGCATACAGCTGTGGAGGGCAACAGCAACAAAACGAGTGGGAATTTAGTGTTTTAAAATTTTCTACATCTTTTGAAAGCTTTGGATACTAGATCTAAATAAAGTAAAGGTGATTATGTATTCCTTTTTTTTTTCTCCAAAGCAAGTTATTTTCATTTCCTTCATTTATTTTCAATTCCTTCAATTTAGTGTTTAAATTTCTTCATTAGTTTTTCCTATATAGACCACTTAATGCAGTTCATTAAACAGTATAATTGTAACAATTTTTCAATGATGTATATATACCATACAAATTGGTCAAGTTTTAGAACACATTTTTATGATTTTGACAAGTTATAATACAACCAACTGAGAGGAGGTATCATTACTGTCTTAAGTATAGTTACTTAGATACATACTATATCAAAAGCGCTAACATCTAGTTGGTATTCTCATCAACTTGTCAGCAAGAAATGGACATTAATAAGCACTATATTACAGCTAATTGCCAATGAAACTGTGTATTACACCTACGTTTACATTGTGTTTTATACTGTAGAGAATTCAACATGATTCTTGTAAAGTGTTGACAGAGTTAATAATTATTTGCTGCTTTTTGTAAAACGGGACTGTATTCGTTGCAAAAAGCATGATTAATCGTGCAATAAATGAACTCAAGGAGGTAAATAGGAGTCTTGGGCTTAATGCTGCCCTGTGCTTATACGTGAAATTGCTCCCAATGCAAAGCAAATAAAAGGGTAAAGAAATATACTCCTAGACATCCTAAAGCCAGAAAATCTGGAAGATAAAAAGGATTAAATTTCTCTGCACTTTCTGCTCAGCTGTCTTCTTTGCAGGTAGATCCTCTGGATACTTTTGAGAAAATTCAATGGCCGAAGGATGCTCCAGATAAAAAGCTCAGGTAAGTCATAACAAATTTCTTCATATATGTTAACTGATCAAGATGACTTCTAAAGGAGTGTTGTTGCTGCATTTTGGTAATTCCTCTGGTGTTGCTTTAAGACACACAGTAAACTTTGCCTATTTTATTAACTTTGTTAGCCTGGGCTTGAAAACCTGTTTCTCAGAGTTGACATTTGGGGTGACAACAATGATGCATTTAGATTTACACTCATTTTATTTTTTTGTTTATATGATTTTGTATTTCATTACCACTTACATACCAAAAAAAACCCCTCATATACATGAAAAACTCAATTCCATTTAACTTGGAAAAAGCTGCCTTTGAAATATATATGGGGTAGAATGATGGAAGGCAAGGGAGAGAGTTAATCTCAGTAAAAATTCAACACTCTAAGACCTATAGGGATCTTTATTTTCTTTATTTGTATTTTCAATTTTATCCTCTTTTTGACCTATATCCTATTTACAGAGAAAAATCAAAGAATGAACTAACCTTCTTCTTTAAGCTCACTGCAAATTATTAAGAAAAACTTTCTGGCATTTACCAGTAAAAGAAAAAAAAATTCCAATGAGAAGTTGCTGTGAGAAATGTCTCATTGAAATGGGAACACATGAGTTTAATCCATATAGTTAGTTCGTCATCTTTCCTTAAAAAGCAGTTAAATTCACAAATTATCTTGTTCACTTCTTCAAAGCTCTCTGAAAATGAAAGTAAAACATAAGCGGCACCTGGAACATTCCATATGCAGATATCAGAGCAGATGTACAACTATCTGTCCCAAATTGAAAAGATCATTTTCAAATACTATCATCATTTACATGGACTTTTATCAGAGAAAACTATAAAATCTAATGCTGAAGAACTGACACAGTTAATTTTGATTTCTTTTAGCATGGTATTGAAGAATTAAGTTGCACGTAAGTGTCCTTCTAAATTAAATTAAACTTGTATTATCTTCTTTAATCTGCCATAAATTWGTCATATAAACTCCATCTGAACTTTGACCAGAAAATCTGGGTAACTAAATCAAGTTCTTAAATATATGTTTTTGTAAACTGATATGGCTATGTATAACAATATATATCCATACACATATTCTAGATGGTACAAAGGAAGACAWAAAACAGACATACATCTCTGGACCTCTTAGAGAATAGTCTATGTTTTTGGCTGGGCTTTTCTTTTTCTATGCCAATGAGCTATTTATTACAAATGCCAGTCTTTCATTTGTCTCTTTACCTCTTCTCTGCATCTTTCTTCCGCTCTCCTCTTTCTTCTTCCCTCTCTATGAAAGAAAAACAGATTTTTGCACAAAAATTATGCTGGTTATGCTGGTTAAGTTATACCTATCTTCTGTATTGTCTCGTATATTGGATTATAAATTCCTAAAGGTAGAAGTGCTTATTTGCCATGTCTGATGAGGGCCTTCTTGGCCCTCATGCACTATTACCTTAATTATCAAGAATAATGTCATCTGATTTTCAAAAATTTTCATTGCCTGAAAATATTACTGAAGACAGTGGGAATAGTAGTAATTTTGTTTAAGTGTCAAAATTTGGATTCTAAGTTCGAACTTCAGATACCTTGTTTTTAATGCTTCACATAATGACTAGAATTTTGCCTTATCCCCACCCCATTGCCATGTCTCATAGAAGAGACATCTTTAGATTAAACCATTTTCAGAAAGTTCACAATAACCTGGGAAAGATTTGCACCTTAAAAGATATCACTATAGATGCTCTATAGTGCACTCTAGAGTTTGTGCACTCTGGGTAGGGAACGTGGTGCATGTATATGAGTGAAAGGGAGACTTCTTTTCAGATAAATAGTGCTCTCCTATCTGATACACCACAAAGGAAATAACACAATAGGAAAGACAAGCATGTCCTGATGTTTTTGTTCTCATCGGTTTGAACTGCAATATGAATAATGCAGTAATTTTCTCTTGAATACAACTCTAAGTCTCATGAATCTGTAACTCAAAACAAAACAGTGTTTATATCAGAATGCTATAAACGGGTGGTGGTTTGTTGGAGTTAGCAGTTTTACTGGTAGGTACAGTTAATAGGAGGAAATTCATCTGAGATTAGAAGACAAAAGGTGCACGTTCCATCTTAGATCTCATATCATTCACTTGAGTGAAAAGTTTCCTGCTTATTTTCTCTTTACCGTTAGCTCTTCCCTCCCACTAAAGCCATCCAATCTGTATGTTCAGTCAATACTAGTTTTTTTCAAAAATGTTTCAAAATTTTCTAATCTTTGAAATTAAATGATCATGAAGCCTAAACTTAAGATGTCAAATATATGAATCACTGGAAATAAAATAGGGGAAAGACTTTCAGAAATGGTAACTTCTGCTACTTTGTTACAAAGTTTTGCTCAAAGGCAGTCCGTCATTTCAGCTACTTTAGGGTTTACATCTGATTTCTATTGGCCACCATAGCACTTTAGTTTGCTTTGGTCACTGAGTACAACTGCCTACAAAACAGCCATACCTACTTAACAGGAATGGATATATTTTTTCTCCTATTCAGAGAGAATCCYGGGCTTCAATGTTGCCCAAATAGTGCTCAAAAACTTTGAAACTCTCAAAAATTCTTAGTACCACAGAAATATGGTATCTAGGAAAAAATGGGGAAGAAGCMAAAACAAAAAGAAAAATCATCCAAAAAAAAAAGCAGTAATGGAAAACCTGGCAAAGTGGCTATTTAAGAAGCACTGTCCTTAGTAATTTTTTTACATCATCAGTCTACAAAATTGAATGCATGACCACTGTTCAGGCGATCAATGTTCAAGTCCCTTAATTATGACTATAGGCCTTTCACTTGTCCAACTTTGGAATGAAGCGTTTGAAATCCAAGCTCAATGACTAGGGACGGTAATAGGCTAGCAGTAAGTCAAGTGAAAATGGTGTCTTCCTTARAACTACAAAAGGTGTAGTTTGCTTAGCTGTGTACACTTGAACTGTGTGTAAGATTTGATTTAAGAAGAAAGATGCATCCTGTTCAAAATGATACACTAGTTTATGTTGGTCATATTCTTGTTTTCTGAATAAATGGAAGAAAATGCCCAGAATTTCTGCACTTTCAGAATATGAGARGTATCCTAACCCTTTTGGGGGAGATGTCTGCATATCTCAAAAGAGGTGTCCATTGGAGAGCCTAAGGTGATTTCATGGACAGATATAGCCATTAAGTGATGAAACACTGTTGTGATGTTGAAACACAGTTGACAGGGAAAGGAATGGAGAAAGGTTGTTTCATTTTAAAATGACCTAATGTATGTGAAAATATGTCCAAACAACTATCAGTGTTAATGAGATCTACAACATTATACTAAAAACAAACAAACAAAAAAAACTAATTACAGCTTTAACTAGTAAATCCAAATTCCTCAATAAACATTTGAGAAAAAAGTAGGCCACTTACCTAAGATAAATTTTCTTAACAATTTTCTCTAATTTTCTTCAGCTTTCACTATATATACTGAGCTTCATAATATGTGAGTAATGAAAAAATATYGGCAAGTTTCTATTTTCCATTTTGAGATCACTTACTGCAGAACTACAGTGCATCACAAAGGTACATCACTCCACTTTTCTATTAAAAATATATTAAAATAATACCTAATTTATCACTCCAAAATAAAGCTACAAGTGCAGTCTGTGGATTAGAAGATATTTTGTCCTTCTCTGACACCCAGATGACATATTTGATACATTGCTGGCACTGTAAATCATACAGACACCCTTTTTTATTTAACAGAGATGTAGTATTCTTTTAAAGCTATCCTCTTTTTGTGATAGCACTTGCTACTTTATGCAGCAGACAACAGAACTTGGTATCAAGATAGACCATTGTGTAAGCAGAGAGAAAACACGCAAGTTTTCAATTGCAAAACCACTTCAGATGCACTACAGACACAAAAATACTTGCTTTCAATAGCTAAGGGGAAAAAAAAATAAATAAAAGAAAACCCAGATTAATAGACATACCAGTAAAATTGTTGTAATTTCAAATCCAATAGAACAATGGCAAACTGCCCAATGGAAATGCTCAAAATATTTCATTTGGACTATACTGAAGGACAGTATTTTAACCTCAAAATAAAACCTGAATTTTTAACCTCAACAATCATGATTAAATCCCCTGTGTGCTGGAGGGGGAGCAGGAGGGTGGGGAGATGAAATATTGCTACTGCTCATTATTCCTTGACCAGCAGCAAAGTTTAGGTAGAGATGTTTTATAGCACATATTCTTCTCTATAAGCAATTAACACCTATCTGAGAAATTCATCTACATAACACTTAGTAATATCCTTAGAGCTTAAAATGTATTTTCTATGTCATTTTTAGATGGGAAAGTAGCAGTACAAAATGTTGTTGTTAAATAGTAATGGCAGTCCTTAAAGAATAATTGAAATAAATCCTGAAGTTATCTGCAAGATGTAATTACACATTCAGTGACACAGTTTATGGTGTACAGCTGCACAGCATATCTGCAATTGATCAAAAGTGAATAGGTTTACTATTTCTGAATTTAACATAAGGATTCTATGAATCTTCTTAACAAATCTCTCATCAATCGGTTCTCATCGAAGTATGTAGCACTGGCTTAACTTTAAACACATCAGTAGCTGCAGAACAATCGTGAAAAAAATCTAGGTTATCCAAATAGACGCAAGTATGAACACAGTGTTTTTCTGTTATTATCATGAGTTTAGTATCATGAGTTTTCAAAAACACTATTTAGAAAATACAACACATCCTACTTAGTGATGTTTTGAAATGGTGAGTGAATATTTTTAGGAGGGGATAAGGTTTATATTAAAAATGCTCTGGAGTGAAAGGGCCAAAATACATATTCAGATAGACACGGTTCTGGAATGCCTTTGTATGACATTAAATTTCTTTTTTCTTGTAAGTTGTAGTGAAAAATATTGGCTGGCCTAAATAAAAACCCTAAAAGTTGGACTGCCTACCAACTCCTATTTAATATCTATAAGATTGTGGCAAGCACAAGTTTTATTTATAGACAGATGGAACTGCAATAAATGATATAATTTCCTAGACCATTTCTGTCAAAGGTGACAGTTGAGCAAAGATTTTAAACATGGATTTAACTTTTAGACATCTGCTCAAAGCATTTGCTTAAGCTTTACTGAAATACATACTTAAATTTCATCAATATGATTTACTTCTTAGCATATACAGTAAAGGACTGATCAGCTACGGCCACAGTTCTTAAATATTTACAGACTGAATATTTTTTTCTTTTTCATACTAGTTACCTTCACCTTCATCTTACATCTCATACACTTAAGCCTCTCCACTTTGGCCAGCACTGCCCTATCACATTGTATTCACCCTGTGTCCACATTGCCTGCAGGAGTTAAGTACCCAGCTGTTTTGTTCCAGCAAGCTTCGTCAACCTAACACCTACAGTCACCACTGCCAGAGATGTGTCTTCATCCATGCTCATTTCCAATCCCTCTTGCTAAAGGCAAACACAACACTGCTTAAACTGTCAAAGAAAGGGAGATGTTAAAGTGGAGGTCAGAAGGAAAGGGAACAGGAATGAGAAATGGTGTGAGAAGGAAATGGGGAAGGAATTAGGCAAAGGCTAGGTGAAATTTCTTGGAGTTTCTCTTAAAATCACTGTTGTCCTTTAATTTCCCAGTCTGAAGACTGGTAGCCACATCACAGTATAAAACTAGCTGAAATAACCTTCAAACTCGTCTTCTGCAGATGGTATCATGACACAGGGAGTAACTTACCTATCAAAAAATCTGAGTCTTCTCCAATTTCAAAAACAAACAAAAACAACAACCACTACCAACAACAACCACAAAATCATGCTTTTTTTGTCATTTAAGAGATACTGAGTCTTTGAATCAAAATACGTGTCTACTCAGAAGCAGGGAACAGACTCCAAGATTCAGTCCTATCATAGACACAAGAAGAGTGAGCTTGTCCAGAATGAGCTCTTGGAAGCTTTCTTGTGGTTTTCATGCCGTAAGGCCCACTTATACTGCCTAGGTTTGCAGGTAAGTAGGCAGCCAAATGCAGCAGGGTTCTGGGGCAAGAGATGCCCCTTCCTCCTCAGGGTTTCTCGTGCTGTAGGCGTGACTGTTTCTTCTGAGGGTGCTGCCTGTTAGGAATCTTCTTCCTCAGCACTTGCCTTACTCTTTTCACTTCACTGGAAAGCCTGCCTTGTGAATTCACCCACACTGTCCCCAGAGGTGAGCTGAGTGYGCAGCTGGACATCACATACCTTGCTCCATTGGGATACCAGAGTCTGCACCACAGAGATTTGCCCAAACCTACAAAAGAACTATTTTGGGGGGCAAGGAGTTGAATCTGGTTGCCCTGCAGTGCAGCCTAGTGATGGATGATCTGGAGATCTTTAGTATAGATGAAGCYAAGCATTCAAAGTAGTATGGCAAARAGAGGCCATACTACTTTGCTGTGGCTCCTTTGAGCACAGAGCTTGCTGAAGACGACAAAACCCTTGGTTCTTATAGTTTCTCATAGAAGAATATGATGCCATTGGCTAGAGAATATAACTATATATAGTTATATAGAGAATATAGTTATATATAGTTATATATAGTTATATATAGAATATAGTTCTATAGTTATATAGAGAATATAACTATAAAACTGATGCCATTGGCTAGAGAATTCAATAGATGCAGAGGTTAGTGGAACAAAGATTCAGCTGAGCAATAACAAACGGCATAGGATTTTTTTTTCCCCAAAGCTTTGAAACTTAAAGGTGCTAATGTCTCTGCTCCTAGAACAAACAACAAGGAAGAAGCCTCTGTCAGGATGCTACCATCTGTAAACGAGAATCCAGACAACACGATATACACTTGTCCACATCTTTCCTACTGGTATGTGCTGGATATGGAGATTGTCTTACTATGAAGGATTAAAATTGTATTAAATTCACAAAATTCCAAAGTGCTTATTTGTGTCTGCAGATCTTGAAGATCTAACTTGAGAGCACCCAAATTTGTATTTGGAATCTGGATATATCTTTTAAAAATGCAGTTTGAGATACTCTGGTAGGCATATATCCAACAGAAGATGTTTTTACACTATCTGAAAGATATCTTTATTCATCTTCAATCCTGAGCATATAGATTTCTTGATATTTTTTATTCTTGTGCTGTACATAATTTAGTAAAGTGACTGAGGTTAAGTAGGGTCAAATTACATGTTACTGCATTAGGAACAATGTTTGGCACAGGTTTTCTATTACACAGTTCCCCCTAGATGGTACATTTTGGGATGCGTTATAAACCAAAATGTGTCTCCGTGTACCCAGTACAAAGATGATTTGTCTCATTGACAGGTATTTTCTTCTTGCTCTATTTCTAATCTTAGAATGCACACATATAAGCACTCAAAAAGATAAGCACAAATTTACACGTGCTTTATACATTTTAAAATGCAATTACTTTCCTGACAGTTGTTCTAATACATGATCAATTCAGAGCCAAGATTTGGCAAAATTGCTTTGTTTTCATGAGCAGAGCAATCAATCAGAAAACAGACTGAGATCTTTTATCATTGATATTTCTGGGCAATTGTCAAAAAAAAATTGATAGTTGAGATTTTCTTCAACAAAGAATATCCTGAGATTGCAAGCTAAAATTAGGTTGAAACAGGGCTTCCCTTAAGCAAAGGAAGGATTCTCAGTTTACTTTTTTGTCTCTCTATTCAACTCCTTCTTTCTCCCCAAAAAGGGCAATTCTGTAATGCCCCAGTCCCCAGATTTTGGCCCAATTCTGCCATCAGTTGCACCAGGGAAGTCATGAGGGAATGTTGGCCCTATCGAGACATCACATGAGTTACTAAGAAGAGAATTTTGCTCTATAAGTCCATAGTAACTTTTTTTTTACTTGACCAGTTTTTATGGTAGAGTTTATGTTTTTTGCTGAGGTGCAGTAAAATACTTTTACTGKGGTTGGTTTAATTTTCAGAGCTTTAAAAAAATCAATTTGTTTCTTTCTACTTGGTATGTTGGAGCTGAAAACCATAATGTACTATTACTTCAGGGTCACTGCTTAACTTCTCTTGACCCTCTTGCCCATGAATATTTCCTAGAGTGTATTACTGCAATCTATATCCTGGATTTTTGTATGTAAATTTACATATTTCTTGTTCTTAAGTAACCACTAACACAGTCTTTAAGAATAATGATCGATTTTTAGGGTGAAAGCAATTTACCACATGCAGGAACACAATATCCAACAGATGATTTTCAAGAATACCCACATATGATTCTTTGTACTGCAAAGGTTTGGGGAGGAAAGTGAGAGATGTTGCTATTCGACTAAACAATACAAAATGAGGGAAGAACAACAAACAGAACACTGTGCATAGAGAAAATAAGACACATTAGTGAAGACTATTGTGCTCTTTGGGACTATTCTGAACCATACACCAACTATTGCTTTTTCAACTAGGAGGAAGAAGAGAACAAAGATGCCAAAACCCTGCAGTTTCTGGCAAACACTCTAAGTCTGACAAATTACTGCCAATTTTAAACCTCTTTTGATACAGGGAGATCTCTACATAAGGTATGGCAAGGGAATTGGAGATTAGCACTAAGATCAGCCCAGCCTGTCCTGTCTGGTGGAAGCGATCATAGGGAAGCCAACAGCGTAGCAGATGGCTTCCCTCTGAGGCAGAGAGGTTGGAGCTAGACCTTTTGTGGTTTTGTTTTGACAGGTGTACATAGTCTTACAGGCATCACAAGACAACTAGGCAGTAAAAGACTCCTGCCTCAGTATTTGTACATCCACATTCACCAAATTAGCTGTTATGTCATGCTAAAAATATCTATCAGTCTCCTCATCAACATGAAGGTATTTTGTGTTGGGACTTCCAATATCTCATTAGTAGTAGAAAGGAAAAAAAATGCTGATACATTATGTAAAATGGATGAAATTCCAGAGTTTTCTTCAGTGTTGATCCAGTCTACATGCTCTGTAATAGCATTTATTATGATTCTAGTGTCAGTGCATTTTACAGGTAATAGCAACATAATGATGCTACATTAGTCACACCATCGATTCTCATCCACCTATCAAAGCAGCCTTTAGACAACTTCCAGATGAGACATGACAGTGAATAATCCATTATCCTCTTTGCTGGTTCTTTTGTATTCTGAACAAAGGATTTGATTCAAATTATTAAACCGATTCCAAGATTTGGCAATTAGGGCTAGCAGTTTGAAAATATGTCTTTTTTTTTTTTTTTTCATGCTTGAATGGAATGAATGAGCCACCTTCTACTTGCCCTAGGGAAAGAGGACAGTGAGTGGAGTGGGGTGAAAAATGACCTGATTTAGTAGACGAAATCTGTCATAGAGAGTGATGATAAAAATATATGGAAGAAAAAAAAGTAAGGGTGTAGGGAGGCTGAATAGCATTTGAGAAAAGTGAGGAAAACAATAGGAAAATGTTTTAATACTCATAATACCCATGCTCTTTATCAGAATATTATATATTATAAGAAAAAAAAAGGGGGGGGGGCAATTTCAGAGTACAACCTGCAGCTTGTGTGGGTCCCGATTCACCCAGGTGTTGAGGTATGGCATTTATTGCAGAGCTGTCTTTCCGAAATGGTGTCACACCTCATAGCTTTCTCAGTGTCACCCTCAACCTGGTGCTGCAGAGTAAGGATATCATATTTTATTTTAGCTTAGGAGGAGGGAATGTTCTTTTCTGGTGGCTTGCAAAAACATTCTGATATAGCAAGAGGTGAGCTCACCTCTCTTGAATCCCAAAATGATGTTGTAACTTCTAGGTCTATACATTTACTCTCCTGCTCAGAAGTTATATATGCTTGAAAACCTTGGTAAATCACACTGAGGAGACTGCTTGTAATTACCCCTCTCTCCACTAATCCTAGGGAATGCATTTATCTTCATCTCCCCTTCAATATGCCTAGTAGGCCTCCCCTTCAATATGCCTAGTAGGCATTACCAAAAAAATAGGCAAAACAAAAACTATTTGGTTAAATGTTTGTATTAGGAAAACAAGTTTTTTAGATTCATAGGTGGAAAAGGAAGACATATATATATAAACTCCTTTTAAATAAAATTTAAAACTTCAAAAACAGCTGCTACTTCATAAAKAAAAATTAAAATGTGGGCAGTTTTTCTTATTTTGCTGTAACTTGAAAACTTCAAGCAGCTTGGAAAAGAAAGAAGATCAGCACATGAGAATAGCTTCTCCTCTAAAAATCAATATCTGTCTACAAACCATAGGTGCCAAGAAGATGTAAAAAGATTTGCACACATTCAGCACTCCACGCACCGTTTGTATCTCTCACTTTAATTGTCTTATCTTCCATCCTTTGAATACTGGAGAGTAGCAGTTAAGAGTCTGTCCAGACAGACAGTTAGCTCTGCAGAAGCTGATCACTGGAGAAGCAAACTAAACAGGAATTTTCTTCCTAGAGGCATCCTTTCTGAATCTTGGGCACTATATTCTTGGCTTCTGCAAACTTCGACTAGAGCTACTGAAATGGAAATGAACTGCAAAAGAAAACACAGGGTAAAAAAATATGAAGAGAAGGTCAGAGGTAGTTACAAGCCTGCAGAGCTGTATTCAACACAACTAGGTGGAGAACCTGTCTTTAAGTTCAAGCCAAGAGCTCATAGTATTTCACAGTGGCTACCTAATAATATTTTTAAATGAACTGTGAGAATGTAATGACTCTTTGGAAAATCAGATACTCAATTTTGCCAAATAAAACTTGTATCATTCATGTAGGAAAGAATTAACTCAATGTTTTGCTAATAAAGATGTCTAGTCTCAACATTGTCTCTCACAGCAGGCAGATGTGTATACACACACACACACACTCACTCCTAAACCTACCTTTTTCTCTTCCAAATTAAATTTGTAAAGAACTCCAGGCTTTAATTATTCTAGCTGACAGTTACATATCATCTCATCATTATTCACAAAATAATGGAAGTTCTTAGTAACATGTTAGGCTTCCTTTTATTTATCTTCACGAAAACATAAATGATATGTTGATAACATGAAGTTCTCATGTTATCATGAGGTGATGAAGTGGGTGAGCCTTCACCTGCTGAAAAATTACAGGCAGGTCATTTACAGGGTTCTTCTGAAGAAGGACTATTAAGTCCAGACGAATACTTCTGTAATATTTGAAATCCTCTAATAGACTACACTGACATAATTCTCATTGACATCCAGGTAATTAAATCCAGCTCAAACCAGGTGAAGACCTTTTTCTGGCACCTTAACTGTAAAGACTTTTTTGCCTGGTATGAGCAAAGTGTTGATTTCCAGGAAGACTTTCCATTCAGCAATAGAAGAAAGTGAAAATATTCTAAAATTTCTGTAGTCAGGTAACAAGGACAAAAAAAAAATCACGAGGCCTACGTCAGCTGTATATGCACCTAGTTCCACCCTACTTCTTTCAGTGATTGAAAAAAAAATAATTTGCTATACAAACTGGTATGAGTAATGGTTGAAGTGCTGAACAAAATATTGAATTAAAAAGAAGAGAAATATTGTTCTCTTTCCTAAGTCAAAAATTGCAGAGCCACCCCAAACCTGAAAATTAGAGGAAAGAAAATGCTCCTATACTTTGAAAAAAACTCTTTAGGAGACCTACTCTGCTGTCAAGCCTCTAAAACTCATGCATAATTTGCTTTAATGATATAGAGACTGTAAGTCTCTGAGCTATGTTTGATAGACATATTTGTACAATCTACAGATCATAACTTTTTTGCTTCAAAGAACAATTCTTCATGAGAAAAAAAATAAACAAGGAAGATGCAGAAAGAAGAGAATAAAGCAGGAAAGAAATGGATGATAAAGTATCGTTTTCAACATAAAGTCTGAGTTGTGTCACTGATTAATCAATATTTAGAGTACATTCTATGGCATGTTCAAATTTGCAGCTACCTGATAAGATAAAGATTCCTCAGACTGTGTCCAAAGGCATTACTATTAGCTGTTTCGGCTTCTTTTTTTTATTAGTAAAGGAACAAATAAGCAGCTTATTGCTTTTGAATCATTTGCTTGCCTAATATTAAATAGCTACTTGTTGCCAACACAACAGCATGRGTTGAAGAGAAACTAGGAAGAGAAACTGAGTCATGACTGCTTAAGTTAAATAACTTCAATTTAACATTTCCATGTACCTTCTGTTTCTAAAAATATATTAAGTGCTTCCAAATTCAATAGAAAACAGCCATTTTTTTGTCTGATAACATTCAAACATTGGTATTTAAGATGTTATTCTGTATTTTCATTAAAAAGAATGTTTTGTAATCTATACAAAATAAAMCAAAACATTTCTAAAACAATTTCTAAACAAAATAAAACAAAAAAGAAAAGGTGCTTGGAAGAAACATTCAGACACAAATTGCTGTGAAACTTAATCTAGTTTATGAGATTTTCAAATCCARTTTTCTGAGATTTTAAACACCTGACCTGTTTGTCAGCAAAACCAGTTTGTTTAGACACCTGGCAAAAGAAGAACTTCTGATTTATCAGAAATGCCTGAGCTTGTTTTAAATACCATATCAGATTAATGGGAAAAATAGAAGATTTGGTCTAGCAAAAGTGAAAAACTCAGGTCAATTACAAAATCAGAAACAAAGCTACAAAAAGGAGGGAAAAATCAATAAAATGTGGTTCTAAATCATGGTTACCTGTAAGCTTCCTGCTTAGCTGCTCCAGTAACTTGTCTGGCATGAGGCAGATCTGGCAGCTTAGCATCTGCTAGGCTGCCTTGTCTTGGAGAACCTTGGAGCTTGTGTCTCTGTTGAGGCTATTGCTGGAGTCTCTGTCCCTTCTCTTTCCAGATCTCTCTTCCTAATTTTATGACCTGTACAGCTACACTGAGACAGCCCTTCATCAGCTGTGACTGTGATAGCTTGATTTTCTCCTCCTCCTGCTTCCTATGTTGCATTAAAGTAAATGCAGTAGTTTTGTACATTTCCCAGGCTAATCTTCAGAATTTAATGTGCCCTTTAATTAGCACTAACTAAATAGCATTTCTGCAAGTGTTAATGTTTTCAAGACTGTTAAATGAAAAATATGAGCTGTAAATGTATATCCTAAACTCCTTAATTTCTAAGTCTGTATCAAAATCCTTACAGGGATCGCATGTGACATAACACACCTATTAAACGCACTACTTTTTATAAAAGTGCTTGTTTTTGTTTTGTTTGGTTTTGTTTTCTTTTTTTCCCAGAATCATTTCACTGGCCTCCATCTTCTGACAGMGTTAGATGCCTGCAGTACCACGAAATGAAGCAGCATAAATAGGGTCATCCTGAGGTAAACATATTAAGTAGTTGAACTGTTGCAGTTGAGTTTAAAAGAGGATGTAATGGTCTCTCTTTTCACCATCTAGACATCTGAAAGGGTTGTCAGGACTACAGATACAGCTTACCAAGAATCTGCTGTTGCTCCACAGGGAGAGCTAAATCTCTGAGATCAAAGTCTCAAGATAAACGCTTAGCTGGGCTGGATTTCTGACATGAAAAATTATCAAGTAAGAGTTACCCTTCACTGGGCTCCTATGCACAGCTTCTCTCATTAGGCACACAGCCAGGCTCCATAGTGCATGCGGAAGCTGTAAAGGATCACATCTGGATGGATTTACAGGGGCTGAGCTGTTCAGGCAAAGATCAGACAAACATGTAGGGACCAGCCACAGGGAAACCTGACTGCAGAAAGGAGGGGGAGCTGTCAGAAAGCAGGAGTTATTGGCTGAGGCGAGTGCCTTGACTGGCAGATGGGTTTAATCTGCAGTGTGCAGGCAGTGACCGCTTCAACATAACACAAAATGTGACATTCTTCTGTGCTAGCATCCAAAAGCTTCTGGAGTGTTCTCCTCAGCTTAAAGACTTCACTGGCAAGGAAGTATTTTAACAGCAAGTGGAAGGAAGAAAACACGGCAGGTTATACTCCCCTTTGAAGAAATATCCACTGCTTGAGCCAGCTGTCAACAGGTGTCACAATGGCATTTTGCAAATCTGCTMTGTGTTCCTACATACCTCATATGTGCCATGTGTTTTAAAGCTCTCCATCACAACAGAGGGGAAATTTGCAACATAAGTGAAATCTAAGCTAGTGCAGCTTCTAAATAACCAGTTCTAATATAGCTGTGTATTTCTCACTTCTGTGCAGCCAGACTAGCTGTGTAGTGAAGATAACCACCTAGTTCAATGAAACCAGGGTTAGAGAACACCCCCAGCAAGCTCAGATCTGCCAGCACGGGGTACAGCCCCTATGGTTGGCACGGCAAGCCCCTTCCCTGCTCACCTTGGTGCCAGCTTTTTGGATGCAGGCTGCTGTTACATTTCCACAGCAAGTTTTCTGGTCTGCATGTCTGGTCTGGACTCCTCCATGACATCCTGGGCCTGTGTGGCCCCTTCAGGACAGCCCATGCAGGAGGCACACGCAGAGATGGTAGGAACAGAGGTAGCTGGGGATCAGAGAGGACCCGGATGACTATACAGAAGCTGAAATTTGTCCCCTTCTCCCTGGAATAGTGAAAGCCAAAGCATTCTATATTCATTTTGGCATTCAGATTTTTTTTTCTCTTCATTAAAATCATGCAGATGAAAATACAATTGAGCAAAGCTCTCTACCAAGACTGAGCCAGGAAATGAAGTTTGTTCATTGGTGAACAAAGTCCCTGCAATACTGCTCCTTGAAAGCAGGGAAACRCCAGTCATCAGCTTTACAGAAGAGCTGCTGTGAGTGTAGATACAGCTGCAAAACAGGTAAAACCACAGACCCCTAATACAGTGAAATGCTCTGCTGTTTTTTCAGAAAAGACTACAAGTTGTCCAATGGGACTTGTATTCTTTTCTAGCCTATGCAAATACCACATTTATATATTGGGCCAGAACAAAAACAGGAATTAAATGTTTAATGGGAGAGGGGGGAAAGTCTGTAGAAAGAGGAAAGGTCAACACACAAAAAGTTTGCATTGTGCTGCCAGGGAGATGCCAATACAAAGGATCTTGGAAGTCAGATATGTAGCTCAGTTCCAGAGAGGATTTGGAGGGAATGAGAAATGAAATCAGGGGATAAGTGTTGGAGACATGTGAAGAAGGAACAGCCCCAGTTGAGAGGTAAAGATTTCTTTTCCCTGTTGCACGACCCTTAGTGTCTCACTGGATGTGACAGCTGCACCTAGGGCCATCAGTCCATAGGCCAAGGAAAAAGCTAAAGTTTTAGCCTGCATGGTTCCCACACAGTTAACAGTGTTATTTCCGTTATTTCTGGTTATAAACTGAAAAAAAAAAAAAAAAAGACACCATATTTTATATATATAGTATATAAATGTATATATATGTAGTACATACTTTGCGCATTTGATRCAGACTACAGGCAGGACCCTAAATATATTGCACAGTCTTATGGCCCAAAATAGAATGAGACATGCATTTGAAAAAGTGCAGTCAATGAAAAACTACTTTTGAGACTTATGTTGTCCCCGTTTTTGCTGAAACTTTTGATTTTTCAATGTGAAAAGATGTGCTATTTAAAATATTCCCTCAGATTTCTTAAAATTGACTAGTTCAGTGACTTCTGTTATAAGCATGAAAGGTGTCTGTTTTGTGTAGAATCCTAGTCTGGGCCTCACTGTCCTAGACTGCAATAAACTAAATGATCTGCCCCCGTGCTCTTCTGCAGTCCATCCAACCTCCCTGGTGGGTATTCAAAACAAAGAGCATGAATATTGGCTAGGTATGGTTTAGCACACACACAAAAAAAGTCTGTTTTCTTTAGCACAGAAAACTGTGCTAGTTTTCTATATTGCCCTTGACTTCTGTAGCATCTCCTGAAAGGAGACTCCTTTCAGGTTGCCTATGGCTTTAACTTAGCTTGGTGACCACTGCTTTGTTGATATAAAATCTTCTCTGTGAAAACTGGCCTTATCACAAGTATTCAGGGAGCCTTCTGCTTTTTCCTTTATTCCTGGGCTATTCCATCGTTATCACTGTACTAGGCTATATGTCAAATAAGGGTCACAGCCACCGTCTTCTGTGGTGTTCGACAGTTGCGATGGTGCCTTGGAAYTCCAAGTCCCTATATTGGGCTTTGCTGCCATGTGGTCTTCCAAGTTTAGAAGTCTCCTTGGAGCATCTGATTGTAAAGGCAAAGGCATTGTTTCATGCTGCGTTGCTGGTGCCTGTGTCAATTTTCTTGTAAATGAAGATTCATTGAAAGAATAAGTTTGGATCATCTCTAGTTCAAATATTTTAACCTCAGCTGAAGCTTGGGCTTTTCATTTTGAGAGGATGTTCCATTTCAAAAGTGACTCTGTTTTTTTAGAAGTGTTACAGAGCTCTAATAGGAATGAAAACTGTTTTGGATTAAGGCTTTTGTTTAACCTCAAACATTATTACTTCTTTTTTTTTTTTTTTTTACTCTGTCTTGCATGCTGAAATGTTTCTCTTTAATTTTTCTCTTTCCCCTCAAAATGACAGTGAACAGGCATTTTATCGCTACATGAGATAATGGGACTTGTTCCAGCTTCCACACCACAAACTGTCTACCACACCATGAATCCAAACTATCTCCTTAGTCCCACAGGAAGCTCTCCCTAACTGCAGACCGAGGTCGAAGCAGAAGGCAGTACTTGTRGGAGGTTTGTCAAACTGCTGTCCTAGAGATAAGCAGAAAGCTTCACTGAACAAAGCTGCACTTGCATTAACCATACAGCTTTTAGAGCCAGAGTACAGGCGTATTCCAATTAATCACAATTATGCAAACTCATATATTTGCGTATAGCACCGTGCCCAGAGTTACGGGGAATTTGGCAGTTATGCCCACATGGTGGGAATCAGCCAGGGAAAGAATCTTGGTGCTTGCCCCAGGAAATCAGGCTGAGTGCTGAGGCTCTCACAGCTGGCAATRGGGAGAAGGCACAAGGGCTTTTTAAAAGCACAGTGTAGCTTTTCTGGGAAATTAAGGTACCTCCCTAGTTAACAAGGAATTTACTCCACTACCACATACTTCACACCTGAGTTTCCCATGGCCCTTTAATGGATCAGCTGTGGTTCTCTCCAAGTGGTGGAAGTAGCTGCTGGCTGGACGGTAATCTAAATTTGCAGCTCTCACACCCTGCTTTGTCAAGACTAAAACAAGTGTCTCAGCCAAATTCCCAATAGCAACACCATTCACCTTCTCCAGTCCCAATCAGCTATAAACATAGTTCCAATGGGATGGAGGTGAATCACAATGGCAAACTCATTTCAGGCTATTGAAGTACATACGTGGCTTCAGTCTGTGGTACTCTACCGTCAGGTTATGAACTACTTGCCCTGTAAGGGTTACATACTCACTTTGTCCCTATGTGGTACAATCCTGGCAGATCAAGTATTATTTACAGCTTTGAAATTATCTTTATCTCTTTCTTTCTGCAGCTTAGAATGTAGGTAATTTGTGAGATACTGCTCAGTTGGGGAAGTAGATATTGCTGGTTTTAGTCCATTTATTAATATTCAGGCTGAGTTCTCTGTAGAACAACACCAAGGGGAAGTTTACTAAACAGGAACATTCACTTTGGTTTATCCCTGGAAAGGAAGACAGAGGTATTTTCCCTATTCTCATGGATGCTGCAATTATCCATCAATTCCTCTTTCCCAAAACAGTCACAGATACTCCTCTGACTTCCCAAAATCAAAAGCAGGTTATCCTTCAAGACTAGCAGTGAACTTCTATGGGAGGTAAKGTGAAGGATGCTTCACCGGTACCCATCTCAACAAAGCAGATGATAACAGCATTTTAAATAAAACAAGAACAAAAATCTAAAATTCAGATTTTCCTAATCAGGTGCACTAAGCTCAAAAGATGTGTTGAAAAGGCTATCTTGATATGAAAAGAAGAAAAACAAGCACATTCTTTTGTGAAGGAGAGTTAGTGCTTGCAAGTAGCATGACAGAGCAATACAATAAACAGGGAGAATCTTCCCACCCTTCTGTCCTAAATGATTGATGTTATAATCAGGCATGCTGGAGCTAAGCAAGAAGAGAAAAAATATAAGGCCATTTCCTTGACTGGTGAAAATCAAAGCACTCACATTGATTTCTATGGAACCACTGCCGTTTATGTCGCTGTAAGATTTATCCCCAAGAGAGACGAGATAATGTACAAGGAGGGCAAGGATAAAAGCATGTGAGAGAAATGAAAACTTATCACGGGTGCTATGTTCCAAATAAATAAGTACAGCTCATCAACTCAGGAAGCCTTCAAGAGAAGTTATTCTTTCAGTTTTACTTGCATTTTATAAATAACAATGAACAAATATACTTTTCTCCTCTGAATGCTTCTCCAGCAATGACATGTTGTCATCAATCATAGAAGGATTCATTATTAACTTGCATTTGRTTTTCTTTAGTGCTTTACAGTTTTTGCTTGTGGTTCTCCATGCAATTATGCCACGATACAGGTCTTGATTAYCTCTTGGGATAGACAAGTCTTCTTTGAAGTCTTCTTTGAGAGCTAGGTTTGATTTTTACCTTGGAGCACAAGAGGTACTGAACACAATGACAGGATACTAACCTCGCAAAGTGCACTTGCAAAGCTGTCACCTAACTGGTAGAGAACTGCACATTAGGAGTGTAGGGCCAGCGTATTGCTGGCACTTGTACCTGCCACTGCATGCTTCAGCTGCTGTAAGTTAAGGTATAACTTACCCTTTCCTTTGTTGAGCACAGAGGTTTTGTACTCCATCCATGAAGAATATAAATATGAAACCATAAATCTTGGGTAAAAGCCTGAAAATGAAAGGAATGCTGACCTGCTCTTTTAGGCTTTTCTATTCTTTTCTAGGAAGCTTGAATATCCTACTTTAACTTGACTATAACTTGGCTTGACTTGATTTACTATAACTTGACTATATGCTAATTTACAACTCAAAAAACTCAACACCTCAAGCAGATGACATGGAATTTTGCTTTATTTTCAAATTTCTTACTTCATTTCTTACTAGTTTTATTTTCATCTTAATAATGGAGCTGGATCTTAACTCTTTAAGATTAACTCTCTCATCCATTGATTAAAGGCCTAAAGGTCAGTAGCCCTTTCAGTTGTTCCTGCAGAATTTGAGGAGCACTTGGAAATATGGCAAAGACAAACAAACAGAAAGCCTCCCATTTGGAGAGCAAGAAGAAATGCCTCTCTCTCCTTTTGTGTAAGAAAGATCCATAGCTTTAAAAAACAATTGACCAAATTGGCGCAAAAGTCTGTGGTATCATGCAGGATGATCACACTCCAAATTCCCACAGGTTTCAGAAAGGCCAGAATCTCATAACCTTTATTATTTAAGATAAGCTTATTTTCTTTCTTCCACATCTACTGTTCTTTGAAAAGAAATATTAAACTTATTTCTTTCTTAGCAAAATTTGGACTCGATCTTAAGGCTCCTTTCTTTCTCCTCCCTCCTTTCCTTCTCTCTTACTTCCTTCTCCCTCCCTCCCTTCTTTCTCCTTCCCTCCCTCCCTTCCTTCCTTCTAACTTCTCTTTGCAAAAAAAATGTACAATGAAGGACTTTCTGTTAACAAGATACAGTTTATTTTACATTTTATCTCATACAGAGATATTAGTCTCTGGTACCCTTAAGTATTTATAATATGTTGAAAAGACTTTGAAAATTTCTGCTTACACTTAAAGAAAAAAAAAAGTCTTAAACCCAGAAGTGTTCTGCTTTGATTCCCATGTAAGCGTGCCAAAGATGAAAGAGCAAGACAATTACAATGTAGTTGATGAATTCTTAATCTCAAAAACAGTGGTAAATTAAGGAAAAACACAACCTCGTTACTGGTTGTCCTTTTGTGATTAAGTATTAGTTGTCTGCTCTGCTTGACATTCTGTAGCCCTATTTATTTGATTAATTTAATCGCTGTCCTAATTAATTTGATTATTTTGTTGGGGGGTGGGAGGGAAGGATGCTGGTGTGGTGCTGTGGGCTGCTGGCGAGACGGGGGCGCTGAAGCGGTGCCGCCCCAGGACCCTCCTCGCCGCCGGTGCGCAGGGATGCGCTCTCAGCGCCCCTCTGTCCTCCGCGCGCCGCGGAAGGCGCGGATRGGGCTGCGCGCGGTGCGTTACGTAAACCCCGCGGGTCAGCCCGCGCGGGAGCGGGAGCATGAGCGACCCTTCCTCTGGCGGGAAGAAGGAAAAGGGGAAGGCGTAGGGCGGCTGGGGGCTCCGAGCGGGGCTCGGGATGAGCGCCCGGGAGCATTTCGGGCTGCTTTGACTCGCTCCGCGCCCCGGCGGGCGCATCTTTACGGAGCAGCTTCGGCATCACGCGGCAGCCGCGGGCTGCGCTCCCGCCGTCCCGGGCAACGGCGGCGCCGGCTGCCCCCGCGGGCGCTTCCTGCGCTTCCCCGTCCAGCCCCCGTTCCCCCGGACAGCCCCCCCGCAGYTGCCTGCGCCCCGGGATGTCCCCAGCGCCGGGAGCGCGGTGAGGGCACCCGCGAGACGGGGGGAGGCGCCGCCGGGCGAGCTTCTCGTTCCTCCCCGCTCCGCGCCCTGCGCAGCGCGCGGGTGGCGGCAGCGCGGCCGCGCAGGGCTCGCTGGAGGCCGGCGACCGCCCGCGGGGCTGCCCTGAGTCCTGGCCCGGGCCAAGGGGCGGCTTCGCCCCTCGGACTGACACCGCTGGCCGCGGAAACCTCCCAGAAACAGAGGGAGAAGTTGGCGTGCGCTGCCTCCCTCTCCCCCGCCTCCCTCTCTCCGCGCACATCCTCCGCCGCGGCGCATCCGCCCGCCCCCCGGCTCGCGCTCCCCCCGGCGCGGGGCCGGCGCTCCGCGGGATCCGGCGCGGAGGGCGCCGCGCTCCTTTCCCTCGGAGGGGTTTTGTCGCGAGCAGCGCTCCGAGGGGAGGCACCGCCGCCGAGGCACTCTGCCTCACCCTGCGGGGGAAGGGATTTGGGTGGGGGCAGGCCAGGAAGGGAGGATCTCAGCGGCTCTCCTAAAATCTATCAGCAGACTGCGAGGAGGGAGAGTTTGGCACTTGGCAGGCGGCGCTGGGCTTGCTTTCCCCGCGYGTGATGTCGCTGGACTGAGAGCCGCTTCGCCGTGGAAGTTGGGGGCACRGAGACGGATCCCGCTCCCCAGAAACCCCCCCAAAGCCTCGAGCCGCCTTCAAGCCCGGCGGCCCTTCCCTCGCCGCCCCGCTGGATGAGCGGCGCTCGGCGGACAAGGCGACCCGCCGCCTGCTAGGGCTGCTCTCGGCAGCGCCCGGACGTCTGCCCCAGCGCAGAGGAGCGGCGCGCAGCCCGCAGAGTTGCCTCGGCAGCTCCGGGCTATGGCGAGGCTGCGGAGAAGCAAACTAGCCGCTGGATTTCTATTACTTTTCCAGTGCCTGAGCGAGCGCTGCCAGCTCGCCGGCGGGGAGACGGCGCGGCAGAGCCGCGGTAAGCGACGCCGGTACCTGCCGGGCCCGGGGCGGGGGGCGCCGGGGGGCGGCCCGGGCAGCGGAAGGTTCAGGGGCTCTCCCTGCCCCCTGTGCACCCCCAGGGGAGGGTCTCATCCCGGCCGCGCTGGAGCTGCYTCCGGGGGTTGCCCTTCCCTCCATCTGGCTCCTCTGGCCAGAGAGCACCGCAACTTTATTTATTTATTTTAACCGTCGCCTGGGACTTTGCTCCGTTCAAGTTGGCGCTGCCGCTATAAACCCGCCTTGTCCCGACYCGTCCCCTTCCCGGCCCCTAAGCGGGGTCCCCGGAGGCCGCTCCCGGGACGCTCGCCCGAGCTCTCCCGAGCGGCGGGTGGCCACGAGGGAAGGCGCCGCGCTGGAGGCGAAGGAAAGTTGTGTTGCAGTGGGGGGGGCTCGGAGGGCACCGCGCACCCCGCAGGAGCAGCACAAGGAGGAGAGACCCACGGGGCCAGGAGGGAACTTATAGGGCCGGGGGAAGCTGCYCCTTAAGAGCAAGAGGTTTATTGCCGTGACTGAGTTGGCTCCTAACGTTATTAGGGTCCTCTAATTAGTCCTTGCTAGAGGCACCTGTTAATGCCACACAGCACCTGTAGTGCTTGCTCTCCAGTGACTAATTCTCCCAGCGTGGGGCTCCCCTTTGATGGCCACAGCCCGGGGTATTCTGCATTCCTGTGCTGTGGAGGGGAAACCTGCCAAAGGGAGGCTCAGAGTGCTTAGGGAGAGCTATTTAATGAACAAATGGGGAAAGTCACAGCTTTTGTATGACAAAGGGTTTTGAAGCAGCAGCTTCAACCTTATATGTATTTTAAAGCAATGCCTTTGTATTCAAAACAGCAGTACATTTATTATTAGCAGAAACACTGGGTCTCCTAGCATCGCTGGTGCAGAAGAGCWGCACCTTCATCTGTTCCTAAAAGGTTTGATACAAATGGAAGGAGTTGTATGGTCACGGAGTAACTGACCCGAACGGGAGAGACTTAGGAGGTTTTTGAAATGTGCACTGAGATAATATGCCAGACAGAGCAGGGATTTTCCCAGGCAGGGGCCTACCGCTGAGCTGGGGAATTGCTAAAGGACGAGGGAGCTCAGCAGGTTGCTGGGGGCTCGCATGTCGGTTGAGACCAAAGAGAAAAACTAGGAGGAGAGTTTTGATGTCCTGCTGATAAATTCATGCTGCTCTTCTTGGGGCTTTATGTAGCGAATGCTGGTATTTGCTAATCTTAATCCTCAGAAAAAAAAAAATATAAAACGTGGTGGTGAAATTACAAAAAGAAAATAATCAAGTTATGTAGCAGTGGATTGAGATCACGAAGTTTATTTAYCAACCTGCTGTTGTATCTGGAACAGAAAATGTCAGTGTTGACTAAATGAAATATAATTCATCAGTAGGCAAATAATCACTGAATATTACTGGTTTAGGCAGTTGAGATGTAATAGTCATTAATGTCTGCACCAAGAGGAGCTAAATAGAAGGTTTGCCAACAGCTTGCTTGCCCACAAACCATTTATGAATGTCTTGTGTCCTCCTGAACATGACATGAAATATCAAGGGGGTTATAGAAGCACAAATATTATTTTATTTTTAATACATTCTGAAGAATATATATACTAAAAGATTGTTTTCTGCAACTGGTTGGGTGGAAAATCTGGTGCCAGCTTTGACAGCTTGACAGCTAGATGTTTCTCACCTTAAAGTCTTCTCCTTTCCCCTTTGGATAAACAGTCTACATTATAACAGCAATAATTAATGCCATTAACAATCAAAGTCATATTTAACATATTTTCATTATTACTGTTCTGTTATAATGCTTGTGTTTGGAAAAACTACAGTAAGGGACTATTTCTAGTCAGCAAAAGGGTACAATCATTGAACGCAACCAGCAGTACTCTATATAATAAATATTCTGAAAACTTTTCTATAAATTTTAACATCTGCTTGTCCAGAACAAACCATTAGAAAAGGAGCAACTGCATTCAACTTAAGGCTTTGTGAGCCAAAATAAAGAAGGGCAATTCCAAAGTTTCACTCTGTTTAGCTTGTGCTGTATCCCTTCAGACTGGCTCAGACAAAACATTTAAAGAGTTGAAGTAGAAAAGAGCTCTTTGAAATAGCTGTAGGTTCTGTTTATGGGTTTGAGGGATTTCTTTTTTTTTTCCTTTATCAGGATGACATGTTTCTTAAATACTTAATAGCAAAACATCTTACTGAAGCTGAAATGAGATAACAATACTACGAAATGCAAAACTTTAAATATGCTCCTATAGCCAGAGCCGGACGAGGATTTCCAAGAATCAAATGAGTATGTCATGATTTTGAAAGAAACTGGACAGGTTTCATAGTTTTTATTTATTTATTTATTTATTTATTTATTGTCCTGCACTTCAGAATTACTGTGCTGGGTAAAAGCAAGTCAGATCAAGTCAAGTTGATACCTAGGCGTGCTGTAACTTGACTGGCAGCACCTTGATATTTAGAATCCAGGTTTTTGCAACAAAAGGTGGGAATCTGCATAAGCAGGAACCTGCAGGGAGCTKCTGGGGACAGGGCTGTCCCCGCTAGAGGGCACAACTGCTGGTCCAACCTGCACTGGACTTGCAACGCTTCCCTCAAAAGTCTTCCTCAGGTGGTGACCTGCCTTACACCTTCTCAGCGTATAGTGTTCCGTCAAGGCTTCTCTTTATGACAAAAATGCTATAAATCAGGAATGATGTTTCTTAAATTTAGAATTCGTGTGTATTTACAGTAATCAAGCTCAATATGACATGAATTCAGTGAACTGAAGCAAATGTGAGCTTCACATGAAAGCCCGTGCAGCAAGAAGCCCCTGGTGGCTTAAGTGAGGGCTTACTACTTGTTGAAGTATTCTCAGAGGAAGGTTTAATTCTTTTCTTGTTTGTTTGTTTGTTTTGTATTCTTTTGCAAACACCATAAGTCAAAATTAGGAGACTGTTATTGCAATTTCTCTTCTGTCAAAAAATATTCCAGAATCCTGATATAATTTATATTCACTGAACTACTGCTGTTTGCACCCCTCACTGTTCAGAGATGGGTAGAATTATTTTTATGGGATAAACTACTATTAAAAGGCTTTTTATCGCATTCACATGTATTTTTTTTTTTTTCATTGCCTGGGTTCTTTTGCTCATGGGGACCTTCAGCTGAATTACTACTTATTACACCATTCTATTAGAAAGTATTCTATTAGAAAATACACATATCAGTACATTCAAAATTACTTTTTTTTTTTTTTTTTTTTTTGTTTTACATGTGCTATGTGAATGAATAACATTATATTGGGAACTCTAGTTACATACAAATGTAACCCCTCTTAGCACACTGTATTTTACTAAGAATTTCCACTCAAAAATAAGAACCAGGATGAAAGTTAAAAGACTTGACTTCTTATTTTTCACTGTTCTGTTGTTACCATTTCCTCTGAAAGGGTGACTTGAAATATTGCTAGTAAATGAAAGGTAARTTAAAACTATGCTCAAGTTGATTTAGGTATTAAATTAGGTTTTGTAGAAACTCTTTTCCACAAATAAAGCATAAGATCAATACCTATAGTTCACCACAGGCTTAAAAATGCCTTGGGGAAAAGCAAGGTTTGGGTCCGGCTGTTAATATTTCTCTGCAGAGTTTACATCCTCACACTAGCACCCAGCAAAACTTGACTTGGTAGCCAGGTTTTTGCCAGGTACTTGGCACGGAGCTGATGACAGATAACAGGGAAACCAGCTTTCTGCACTGTAAACCAATGTGGAAAATGGAGAAAAAAAAAATTGTAGCTTAAAAAGTTCTTTGATGTGTGGTGCAGCAGAGCCCTGCGAGCCACCTTTCCATGGAGGTAGGCAGGGGATGGCCATGACACGGGAAGCAGGTTCAGTCTCAATTCTTTATTWAAAAAAAAAATAGGCTCATCATTTGATTCTGTTCTTGATAAAAGGCTCAGTGGTTCACCAGCCTCTCTGAAGCGCTGAACAGCTCTGCTGGTTGCAACTTTGAAGACACGGGTGAGCAGAAAGCTCTGTAGCAGCTTCAAAACCCCTCAATGCTGCAGTGCCTGGGCTGGAGAGCACTGGTGGAACTGGAGTGAGAGYGTTTTGAATTACCTATGTGGCCCATGCTTCCTGAGATGCCTGAATAACGCTGCACTTGAGAGGCAGTAGTTGGGGTAGGCGTGCGTGCTCCCACCTAGGCAGAGGCAAGTAAACAAAAGATAATTTGACACTTGKTATCTAGTAAAAGGGAGTGCACTAAGCTCGCCAGCAGCGTGAAACTATATCCAACTGGAAGCAGCTTTGCTGAGGGGTGGGCTGGGAGTGTTAATGTGGTGCAGTTGGCAAAAGGTGCATTTACTAGGCCAGAGAATTGCACAATCCCAGCAGGAACTTAATGAACACCGGAGATTGCGTTCTGTGGAGAGGTATGTGGAGAACCCATGCTAAGTGCACGTGGGTTTGTTTTTATTTGTGGCTTTTGACAAACAAGCATAAAACTTTGCAGAACTTGCCTGGAGGTAACGTTTGTGAATGCCAAGTGCTGCRTTTCATCCTGAACTACTTCCTGCCCTCCTCCCCTTTCCTTTTTCCTCATCCAAGTAATAAACATAACTTCAATTAGCACTCTTTGCTGTCGACATTGAGCAATTGGTTGTGCTTAGTGTCCTTGTAAATGCTGCTCTTGGAAGGAGCATAGCATTGCATCTCCCTTGACCAGAAGTCAGTGTGTAGGAGGGTTTCCGCTTGCATTTGGCCCAACTTTTTACTCTTTTGAAATGGGAAAATTGAGCTGCTGACTAGGACATGTCTAGGGCTCATGCTTGATGCTTGATTTAAGCATTCAGTTTCAAAAGTTGCAAGTGCCACAACAGGATGCATCAATAGAAATATGCAGATAAATGTCTACATGAAGATATGTAAGGATGTACAGAATGATGTTATCTGCTCTGCTTACCAGTGGAAAGATCCCAAATGCAATAATTTCTCCAGTTTTAGGTGTTAAGAAGTCTTTGGCCTAATTAGAGTGTCCTAGGAAGAAAAATGGGAAGATTATATTAGGATGAAACTTCAGAGGTGAYAGTAACAGTATTTAAGTACATACAAGATTTCTGAAAAAAAAAAAAGAGAGAGAAAAGGGAATAACTCGCTCTACACAGGAAATAATTATTTAAATTGCAAGTAGGCAAACTTCTAAATGTTAAGGCTAGGGGAGTAATTGTCTTTGAGGAGTCTTCGCTGCTGAAATGATCTGGATAAACATGTATCTGAAATGTCATTTTGTCTGGAATGGCAGCTGTTTCTGCCTTGAAGCAAACGGCTGGACAAAATGACCTTTCAAGGTCTCCCCCAGCTATCTTTGAATAATTTGGTGTGGGGTTTTAGTGGGCTTTAAGTGACCCAGAATTCACCTTGAGCTCAGTATCCAGCAATACCAGGAAGAAAGCAAATGCTCTCAGAGCTTGAGCGCTGTGTCCCCCATTTGTCAATGATATATGTGGTTTTAATATGATTTTAATATGTGCTTTCTGTCGCTGAAGACAAGCTAAAGACATTTTAAAGTGCTGCTTTATTTATAGTTCTTCTGTTGTGACATAAGGCTTTTAAAAACAGAGTCTTAATTGGCCTTTACCTTTTACCTTAAAAGGCCTTTTACCTTTTAATATTGGCACTACCTAGGTTCCATTGTAGATGGATCTTTTCTTTTGTTCCTTTAAGACATTCTTGTAGTGACTTTTTTGGACTATAAMCATGCATCCCTTACCCTATGCCTGCTTAATGAGCAAAGAAAAACCCTTGATTTTTGAAGGCAAAAATCCCCACATGGAATATATAAGCCTTTCCATTTAACCTATCTTTGATAATGTTTCAWATAGATGTTGTTTCACAGTTGATGCTAGGAGCCCTGGTCCTTTTACTTATAGGTGTAATTGAGCTGTGTCAAAGGGCTGCTTATATTGCTGTGCTGCAATACCATGTACAGCTCTTACTGCAGCTTCCCTTTGCTGTAGTTACTAGGGCAGCCTGTCAAAAGTCAGGTGCGTGCAGCGCAGCTGGTGTTTGAACAGGGTACGATGCAGTAGTTGTAATGATCAGTTCCTAGTTGTGTTTATTTTTTTCCTCTATTCAAACATTACTGGGTTTTTTTCTTTCTTTGTTTTCTTTGATCATGCTGTGGATCCTGCAAATATTGAATAGGCAATATTGAATCTGTGTGAGCAGACTGGGGTATTTGTGTGAAGAGATGGGCTTTCCTCTTCCCATGAGTTTTTGCTAGGCCAAGAGTAAAAGGCAGGTATCATTCATATGACTTCAGCATTCTCTGAGAGGGGAGTGTTAAAGGGGAGTTCATCACTAAGTAGGTTCTGCTCTGAGGAGTCACCAGAATAACTAGAAATCCAATGAAAATTGCTATCTTAACCTCTACAGAAAATTTGGAKCATGTACTCAAGTTGTTTTTGGAGGTCAGCATGACTCTTTTATTAATGTAGTTTCTCTGTGACATCCCCCAGCTGGATGTTTCAGTTCTCCTGGGTGAGCAAATGCAACTCTCCTTTTGCATTTGCAGGCAACCCTGCATGTTTCTCAAAATCCAGGCTCAGCCACCCCCAGGTAGAAATCYACAGCCCTTTGCTGGGAATGCTTTTATGACAGAACTGTTCTCAGAGTTTCTTGGCTCTTCTCTTCCGTGCTTCATCCTCCAAGGCAGGTTCTTATTCCTGCCTGCTTCAGAGATAACAGAACAAAACAAAAATTTTGATTTAGGATGGGAAATTTAACTTTGTAGTCCTCTGTAATTGAGATTGCCTATTGCCGACAATTTGGTCACACACTATAAACTCTTTAAGAGCTCACCATTTTATCTTGTAGAAATTCTGCTTTTGTTTGATGGCAGAAGAGGGAGGAATCAGTAGAAAAAATTATCTTGATCATGCAGTTGGTGGGTTTTTCATTTTATAAGATACTTTTCATTCAGGTTGCTTCTTGGTTAATATGATATTCATGAGGCAACTAAATTAAAAGAGCACATTTTCCAGATTGCAGTTGCTGTAAAGATAATAGATTTATGGTTTATTTGCAGCGAAGGCATTTATGGACTAGAGGCTTAGCATTTGGTGTACTGCAAAATCCTGACCTCAATATCAACACAATTTATTACTGGTTCCACTATAAATGTGTATATACCCATCTAAGTGGTAGTCTCAAGACAAAGCAAATGGACTGGGTAAATTACTTACCATTATAGATTAACATCAGTTTTGGTTTTCATTTACTTTCTTTGATGCATCTATTATTTATTTTCTTTTTTAAAAAAAAATCTTTCACAAATAAAGCATTATGTAATGCAATCCTTTTTAGCTAAGTCTTGCATAAATTGCATAATAAACTGCAATGTACAGTTGTAAACTGTGAAGGTATATAGCTTTTTGCCCTTACATTTAATCAGGAAAACTCAGGCTGTCTTTCTCTAATTATACATCAAGCTAAACAAAATAATAATTGCCTTTACTTTTACTGATATTAATGTATCTAGTCTTCACAAAACTTTTTTTCTGCTAAAACTTCAAACTATTGGAGTCAGTTCCTTCCTTCCATTGCGCACATGTGCGTGCTCTCTCTCTTTCCATATATATAAAGTGTCCTAAAAATTACTTACCTAGAATACAAAGCTAGAGGGGGCTTCCAAGGCCATCCAGTTCTTTTGTGGTATCAGAGATCGCTGTGTAAGAGACATTTGCACTAACCTCTCTATTTCACAATGGGCTGATGGGCTCTTCCCAACCCAGTGTAATGGTCTGCAAACCCAAACTAAAATACATGCATAATGTGCCACAGAAGACACAGGACATTGTGAACACTCAAAGTTTGTACAGTAACAAGGAATTTACTGATTTGAGTATGCCTGACTTGAAATTTTGTCTGTCTTTACTTATCTTTTCATGACCYGATTATTTTTCTTTATTTGACTCAATGTAGCCTCTCAGTTTGGCTCCGTGTTAGCCTCTGTTTTCTTCCATGCRCAATCACATGGACAATTATTGCAGAGTTATTAATACTGTTTTTACTTAAATTCAGAGTTGTTTACCAAAATAAAGTATAAGCATAACTGACATGAAAAATGGCTCCTCCTGTAATCAGTTTTTCACTATGAATGGGGAAAAGGAATTACCACTACCTTTTGTCAGCCTCTTTAGTTATACTGTATCCTGAAAAAGGGTCTAGTATTTAAGAGGAGGCAGGTCGATATCTCATCTGAGATGCTTGACGATTAGCATTTCAAACTTTGAACTTGCTTATTTTTTAATTGTTGGTAGATGTGAATTTATGTTAKCTCAGGGCTTTGGAGTTATTTTAATCCTTTAACTTTGTGTCCTACTGCAAGCCTGAATTCCTCTCCTTTTCGTAATTTGTTTAGGTTCTCTCTGAGGTTCAGCACTAGATTTTTGATTTCTTTAACCCTCAGCATGCATTTTGTACTATCTGCTTCTTCATTCCTGCTTGCAGGCCACACTTATCTTACAGCTTTCTCAGTTAATCCTGTAATCATCCTAGCTATGTACTTTATATTCATTAATGTCCTCATTCATGGAAGACCTTGTAGAGGTAAGGTAGTATCTAAGTTTTACAAATAGGAAGGTAGTTTTAAGAAGTGACTACCTTGCCAAAGGCCTTCCCATCTCAGAGTGAACAAGTCGCTTTCTTCAGGAACAGCCTCATCTTCCCATGCTTCACCAAGGTCAGGGCAGTAATTTCTTGCTTTTAAATCAAATCATTGAATTCCCTAATCTTAGATTTTAAACTCCACTCAAATTTTTGTTTGAATGACCTCCATCTATCTCAGAAGAAAAATCAGACTGGAGATGACTTAAGGGCTCTGATTAGGGCCAACAAGGTTTGGACAGGAACTGATGCAGATGTTGCCATTTCTGATGTTCATCTTCTCTTTCAGGTTTATAAGGGGACATCTCAGATGTATGTACAGCAGATCCAAAACTGTCATATTTTCTAGTCAGATGCATTAAGTTTTTTTCCTAAATATATTTGTGTCTGAACAAATAATTGGGTCCGATTTCTGCCGATTTGCTTGCCAGTTTGGAAATTTGGAAACTTTTTGTTCTTTGTTTTGTTGTTTTTTTTAAATGGCATTCAGTTTTTGGAGAGAAGAAAATTATGGTGCTTCTTGAACTGTAAAATTATTTTGATGTTAAGAAGCAAGATTCAGTAATTACTGGTCAAAAAGAAAGATTTCTAAAGCAATCATTTTGCRGTGCTGCTGCTTTGTGAGTAACATCTAATTCTTTAGCCTTTTAAAAARTTCATCCTCCTCACAAAGACAGTATTGTAAGAGGTAGAACATTGTTATTATACTGCACAAATATGATATAAGCTTTCACTGGGAGTGAATCTTCATGAGCTTTTAAGCAGAAGTATTACTTCTGCTTATATACATGTATGTATTTATATAGAGTCCAGAAAAAAACACACTATGCCTCTGATGCTAGGAATCATGCTGAAGTTTTCCGGAACAAATGTCAGTTTAGTACCTAAGTGAAAACAGAACGATAGATCTTCTAATCTGACTGATGCTCTTTGGTGTCTGCTCTTTGGTCACTGATGGTGATCTTTTATGTAGAAATAGTGATAAGTAAAATAATTTTTTTTTTTAAGAACTGTATTATTCCTTGCTTGCAATGCACATGAGCTCCTCTCCTTAATTTTGAAAGGAAATTTAAATAGTCTTTTCTGGGATAACAAAGCCCTTAGTGAAAAAAGTGGGGTTTGTGCTTCAGAACATCTGGGCTTGCATCCCTAGTCTGGAAAATATCCCCTACTTAGGTCTGTGTTTAAACATTTCCTTAAGAATAACATAGTATACAAGTGATATCCTGAAGGTGGGTGGACTGAAAAATATSTAGAGCTCTATCATTTCTTTTTAATCTTGGACCTTGGGATTCAGGTGGCTTACAGGTTCAAGGCCATTGCTGGGAACTGTTCGCAACAGCAGCAATTGTTTTTTGCTGTTTTATTCCACAAATAACCTGAAAGGTTTCTGGGGAAAGGGTCTTTCGGCTTCCAAAACGGATTTACTGCCAACTCTCCACATGGTTGTACTGAGCAAGAGCAGATTATTGAGTAATCCATGCTGTGGTAGGTACATGTCGTATTGTATTTAAGAGCTAGACATTTTTTTCTTTTCATATACAAGACATATTTACACAGACAGAGTTAATATGATTTTACATTTTATGATCTGTCTGCAAATGACTGAAATGTGGACTGAGATTGAGAAGCAATAAGCACTCACAGATTACATCAAAGTTAAGTGTAAACACTTATTACATGATACTTCTTAGATGCAAATTTATGGCCTATTATCTTACTTTTTACCCAAACAAAATTCTCATTAGCTTCAAGAGGTAGCCCAGAGATATTAATAAATCACTTTTTTTTTTAATCCCTGACAGACATAGATAATAACTAACAGTAAGCTCTTTAAGAAAGCAAGCTATGTTTATCTGCAGTGTTTTTAGTGTAGGTTGTATAATAATAATTCTTTTATCTTTAGTGTTGTCCATCCCATTCCTATATTTGAATTTCATTATTTTATCCCTCTTCTGTTTTATGGCATAGCTTAATAGAGGTACATACCAAGTCAGGATGCTTCCTGTTTTTATGTTAGTGAAATTTAAAAACCAGCCAGAGATGTCCCATGTTTAGTTATGTCTTGTGCTGACACTGTCCTGTTTTGTTCATCATAAATCCACTTCAGCTCTGTAATTACCTAAGAGTCTTTGAGAGGGCCACAAGTAGAGTTGTGAGACCAGCCAGTTCAGCCTCTGTTTTCAAGAATCTTTCTGGAGATCTGAGAAAAAAAATTGTTGGACTTTTATGTAGAGTTCAAATCTAATGTGAGATTTTCTGTAAAGAAGAACTAATCAAACAAAGTTGTAAATTTATTGTCAGAATAACAATAGCTACTATTCTTGTAAGTCTCATGTTGGCACAGCACTAAAATATAATTGAAGTGTATGCTTAAATAGAAGTGCACATGAAAATCCTTTGCCAAATTGATTTGTGCTGCAGTTTTACATAGTAGGTGCTACTGAAATGCTTAAAGGGGCTTACATACTTAGAATTTAATTCAGGAAAAAAGGAGGTTTAATTCTGCTCAAATGCATAGCTACAGTATGCTCCTATGAGTGCAGTTCGGGCCAATTTGAAAAAAGGCTTTTGCCCTCACAGTCTTCCCTCTAATTTTATACTGTGCTCAGTAACCCTTAGAGTATGAGAAATGTGGRATCTCTGGTCACAGCACTGGATACTATTTTCCCATGGGTAGCAAGCATGGGTTGTGTGATCTTAGCAAGAGAGTAAGTGAGAGTGGTTTTCCCTTTGCATGAAAATGGATGGGATCTCCTAGAGGTGTTCATTGCATTCTTTGAAAGTGTTTCAGATTTGGAGGCTGGAAATTTCCGGTTGTCTGTTTTATTGCTCATGATTATATTTGTACTATCTACTTACAATGTAGATAATGCAATTGATAATGCAGTCTGCTTAGTTGGAAGGGCAAAGGAAGTATGTTGACTTTCAGAGAGCTTGAGTGTCTTGAAACGTGTAGAGGGGAAAGGGACAAGMAAAACAGAGTCCTTGGGTTGAATGTGAAAGTTCCTAAAACATTGGTGGGAAAGGATGAATGGCTGATTCAGTTCTCTGCATAAATTTGAGTGGCCCTATTAATTCTGAGGTCCTACTCATATGCCTAAGGGTGTAACGGGAAGAGATGAAAACATCCATGTTGATATCTAATTGTTGATATCACTCAAATTACAACAAAAAATAGGTTATTTTGAGGACAAATATTCTGCTCCTTTAATTTAAATCTCTAGGAAGCCAGGGAGAGAGGAGATGGGAAAGGATATATTCAGGAGTTCAGTAGGGAAGCAGTGTTCTTTTAGGAGAAAATAGTGTTTTATATTCTAATTCAGTTTCTTGTTCAGTCTTTAAAAGCAAACAAGACTCTGATAGTGTACTCTGGAAAGGCACAGAAAGGAGGAACTGTCCATTGCACAGTTCAAGGAATGTCAGAAATGTCTTTATGGGATGTGTGAACTGGAAGAGGAAGGTTCCCTACCTGAATCTCCCTGCCAGGTGACTGCTCTTATCAATAGCTACCTTGTAAAAATATCTGAGGAATGAAAAGCCTTACTGTCCAGGTCTGTGCCAGGTCATGCTTCCAGGCATCATGGAGCAAAGATTCCSTTTAAGTGCTTGAACACCTGGTTTAGCTAGGGAGCTTGGCATGGGGGAGGACCTGCTGCTGCTGCTGTGTAGCACTTCTTTTAACATTCATTTGTTCTTACATTCATATAAACGTGCTTTTCTGCAGAGGAAAAGAAAATGAATAACAATGATAATTATAAGTAGAAGCCGGCTTTGCTTGGCCAGTGGTAATTTTCTGTATATTTACAGCTGTACTGTGGCAATAGTGGTTTAACTGGTAGTTTGACAGAGTATCCTCTGACTATGATTGTGGCTCTGCAAATCACAGCAGAAAGCACTAAGATATAACCCCAAATAATGCCTTCATTTTAAATGGGATGCTGCATGTAAATGTATTCTGCTCTCGCTGTGCATCCCTCTGCAGTTGCAGGCTGTATTTCCTTAACTTGTTAACTGACATGGAGGATCATTTATCTTCGTTTGCCAAGGCAAATCACTYCAGTCTTAGTGCTTTCCCACGAATCCTAAACCATGTTTCTCTCTTCAGAAGTGCTCATCCCCCACAACTCACTCTTTTCATCAGTAAAAACGCATCTCTGCTCTTACTCGCTTGGGAATTTCGATGTCCACCTGCCAAGGTATTAGTAGAAAGTTCATTGAGCTATAGCTACTCCTGCTGTTCAAATTTATCCAGCCAAATGGCATTTAAAAATAATAGCCATCACTCTCCAAACACACTGAGAAATCCCACGTGCATTTCATGATTTAAAAGCATGTCATGTACTTTTTCTTACTCCCCTCCCTCTGGGTATTTATACTGCAATATATTTTATGTAGTATTTGTTATTTTAGAATGAATGAGGTGAATATGAATTTTGAAGTGATAACTATTTACCTAGAATGTTTTCTGTAGATAYTATGATCATCATGTATTAAAGTGCCCTGTGAAGACTGATGGATTTAGCCACAAAACTGCCATGTCTAATAACTACTATTATTTATTCTCATTTTAGCAGTGGAGCACTGAAGTATTGAATGACTTGCCAAGATCACACACAAGAGATTTGGAGTATGTAMAAAAAAAAGATCTTATGGTCCTAATTTATATTTTCATGTTTAACCTTCAGAACAGACACTGTGTATACTTCAGGGAGCTGAGACTGCAGACTTAAAATTGAATCTACAACTACTAGCTAAAACAGAAGTTGATAGCATCTCTGCAGTTTCAGAACTCTGCCATTGTGCCAAGAGCTTTTTAGCTCCTATTTAAATACTTGGCAATCCAAGATGGGTCATTCCTCTCTGTTGCTACAAGATGCCATTGAAGCTTACTGTTGAGCAGAGATGTGATTTTTTGGAGTAATTAAGAAATTTGTTTTAATTCCATGGAAATACCAGTGTATAGTTTTTTTAAAAGAAAAAAATGTAAAATTCTGAATTTTATTTCTTAGTCATTTTATACTTTTGAAAAGAATAGAGAAGATTTCCTTATCTTTCTCATCTTACTTTTCATGTTTTATGCAATGTTAAGAAGAGATAAAGTTCAAAGCAGAGATTCCTGACTACTGTGGAGGAAGGAGTTGTCATAGAACTGGAGGTCTAAAAGAGAGTGGGGCTACGTTCAGCATTTCCTGAGGTACTCAAAATTGCCCCAGTGCCAGAGGAGTACCTAATATTGTAGCATGCAGAGATAGGCACAAGATCTTTTGGATTCTGTCCTTGCCCTAACGAGTGCATAGTGTATAGCCTAGAACAACAAGGGCAAGTGCAGGGTGCTGCACTTGGGGAGGAATAACCCTGGACACCAGTACAGGCTGGGGACTGACCTGCTGGAGAGCAGCCCCGCAGAGAGGGACCTGGGCGTCATGGTGGATGACAAGATGACCATGAGGCAGCAGTGTGCCCTGGTGGCCAAGAAGGCCAATGGGATCCTGGGGTGCRTTAAGAAGRRCGTCTCCAGCAGGTTAAGGGAGGTGATGGTCCCCCTATACACAGTCCTGGTGAGGCCACATCTGGAGTACTGTGTCCAGTTCTGGGCTCCCCAGTACAAGAGGRATGTGGAGCTGCTGGAGAGAGTCCAGCGCAGGGCTACCAGGATGATCAGGAGCCTGGAACATCTGCCCCATGAGGAAAGGCTAAGGGAGCTGGGCCTGTTCAGCCTGGAGAAGAGAAGGCTGAGGGAGGATCTGATCAGTTGTATAAATACCTCAAGGGAGGCAGTGAGGAGGATGGACTGGCCTCTTTTCAGTGGTGGCCAGCGATAGGACTAGAGGAAACGGCCACAAGCTGAGGCAGCAAAAGTTCCACAGGAACTTAAGAAAACACTTCTTGACAGTGAGGGTGACAGAGCCCTGGAACAGGCTGCCCAGAGAGGTTGTGGAGTCTCCTTCTTTGATGTTCTTTAAAACCCGCTTGGACGCAGCCCTGTGCCATGTGCTCTAGGTGACCCTGCGTGTGCAGGGGGGTTGGGACTAGATGACCTCTGAGGTCCCTTCCAACCTTCGGCATTCTATGATTCTATGAAGTAAATGTCTAAGCTATCTAGGAGCTCACTAATCCTTGATAGAGATTCATCATGTTACTGAAGAGTTCTGAAAGAAAAGAGGACCAACAAACCTACCCAAATGTGAACTGTTAATTTTCTTATGTAATATATGCAACCAAATATTTCAATCTAATTTATAGGTCTTTTCCAGTGTAAAATTAATGACCTGTACCATTTATTTATAGGTCTGCTATAAATTAAATACATCAGCTGGGAGTTTTTCTTTTCTCTAAAGAACAATTACCCGCTTTGGAAATCTAATCAAGTTATCAAGTAAAATTTTTGTATCACTTCTAACAGATGTACATTTTTATGAATATTTAAGCTAGATTTTTAGGGAAAATAGATTAAAAGTTTTCTAGTCATTTTTCTAATATGATCTGTGAGACGTGCCCTACTTAGCTTGGAATTTCTTGCTTTACAAAAACATGATACCTTTGGAATCCTCTCAGAAAAACTGAAAATATGAGAATTTAGTTAATTAGATTAAATTTATAGTTATGTAATTTTGTAGCTGTTATCCTAGGTTCTTCATCTTGAGCGTTTAACACTGATGTCAGTGAGAGATAAATGGCCAAAATCTCCTTAAACACATGTACAGTATATACAACTTATGTGATTATATTTTACACTTATTTTGGATGAGTTTACTTTTTATTCACTTTTAATAACACCAGATAATGTAAAGGCTGTACAGTGAGCTTAGTGAGGCCTTCGTTTTGGGAACATAATGGATTCCAATGATTTAACCTTTATCTCTGTATTTGTTTATAAATATATTTAAAGACAACACTATATTCATTATACAATATGTGTTTTTTGCCTTCATTTTTCATTCTTTATTTACTCATTTATACATTGGTTTGCATGTTCTCCATAATAAGGATATGATTTTGAACTCTTGATGTACTTATCTCCCAGAGGAATATTTCCTTCTTGTTTTGAGAATGTGCTCCAGTTATTAAAGTTTTACTTCAGTTTATTGATAGGATGTGTTTTCACAAGAGGACAACCTTGTTTTTTTYCTAGCTTAGTTGTGCCTTTTTTATTTATATGCATTAAAGCAGGMGATCAGTAGATGTCAAACAGCATCTAACAGATTTTCCTTAACCTTACTTTTTATTGAAACATTCAAATGATAAGGAATTTACTGTTTCAGTTTGGACAGATGTTGAAATTCACATATGCACCACAAATGAGGGGAGAAAGCTATAACTTCTAGATTAGCTCTAATAAAAACGCTTGCTATCTCTTTGCCATTTAAATTTGCTAATATTTAATATATTTTTTAACTTTTCATTTTTACTAGTATCCCATAGTTTCTAATAAYTATTCATAGTGCATACAAGCAAAATGACTAGAGGGGGATATTAGCATTAATGTTACCACTATTTTGGAGTCCACATACAAGCAAATTTGAYGATAATTGCTATCTGCTATCCATACTGCTATCCTTAAAGATAGTGGTCTAAATTTGCTTTCCTTACTCCGTCAAATATTCCAGTGATTCCAATAACAATTTACCTCTTAAAAGTTCATATATGTCCCTTAAGGAGCAGCTAGAGTCTTAAGTTTTTGACATTGAGGCTCCCAATGCTTAGCCAGGTAGGAAGAAGGGTGCACAGTGAGCTGAACCTCTCAAAAGATTTTTTTTTAATGTAGCCAAAGGTTATAGCTCCCTTTGAAGATTAGGGCAAAGCTGCCTTGCTTTCAAAGATGGTTAGAATCAGGGGGTAAAGCTCAGCCTGAAACAAAAGGTTAATTGTGTGGTATCAATACCACAGTAGCTACTCACTGCATGAAAACCAGTGCATAGGGTGCAGGATCAAGTTTCAGGGGAGAAAATCCTCTACTTATTTATACATCTAATTGGCTTTTCTTTAGCAGGTGGATTTTTTTTGTGTTTGTCATGAATTACATACTACCCATGTAAAAAGCAAATAGTAAGAATAAGCTTAAATTAAAACAAGATGATTTGAATTTCCTGCTCTTAAAATCTTACTTGATTAATCGGAGACGGAGGAACTAAAGAAATTGGTAACACCTAATGACTTTTCATAAATAGAATATGCCTGTGTAATTTCCTGTTCTTAAGAGCTTTATGACCTCTTCAGCCTTGACTACCTGTCTTTTACTGCAGTGCTCCATCTGCTAAAGAGAATGAATCTTGCAAAAAATAAGTCACAAGTAGTGAAACAGCTTTGTTGCTCTCTCATAGCAAACTATAACTGGCTTTTTCAGGGTTATTCTTTGTTAGAACATCAGAAGTGATGTATATTGAAGAAGGTCTAATTATAGGTCTAGTGAAATATAAATAAAGAACAAACTAAGCAGGACCACAGATGTTAAAGCAAATTATATAAGAAGCTTGGTTGAAAGAGGAGGCTGTTTTTACAAATTTATTAACTAACCAGTTTTAGCAAACACATTTCTTAGTCTCCTTACCCCATAACAACAAATTTTAAAAGTTCTGACCTAAGTATCATTTTAGTAACAGTTTTCTTTTGTTCTGCAGATAGATTTATAAGCAAAATGTTTTTTTGATCATTTCTTTAAGACTTGACTATATTGGAAAAGTGTGTCACCAAGGGGAAAAAAATGAAGCTTTCTTACCTTTCACTATTTTTCTATGACTGTCTAGATTTAAAAAAAAAGGATTTTGAGTTTGGGTAAAAAAAATGTTAAAATGTCTTGATAAGAAAAGTGCAAAGATTTTGGTCTTTTTAACTTTTGATTCAAGTTGTTCTGTTCCATATGTTATAGTACTTAATTTTATTTCCTCAACTTCCAGAGGACAAACTTTGAAAAGTCAAGGAAACTCATTATCAGGTCACCTAGAGCTGAGTTCAGATAGTTGCATGTGTAGGAGTTTAGAAAATGAGTGAGAAAGATTGAGAGAGTGATTTAGTATCAAAAATGCTAAGGCTTTCAGAATTTTTTAACAAGAGCAAGGAATTTTTTTGGATGAGATTCTATGTAACTTGGGGGGAAATCTGTTAAGATATTTGCAATAAGCAGAGATTCTCTAAGGAATGGGGGGGAAAGAAGGTCAGCAAAGAAATTTTTGCCTTGCAGATTTAGAAATGAGGTGAAAAGAGAGATTTTTCCAAAGTCATCAAAGTAAGAACTTGTCAAGAATTATGAAAACAGATACAATACAGATAGAAATGAAGGGAACAAGAGAAGGGTTTGTACAGTGGGGCTGAGATTTATGATTTACCATAATCACCAAATAAAATGAAATGCATGCTTTCCATCCATATTAGTGGTGATGTGGACTGTGCTGGCACACATAAGAAGATGCAAATGAGCATGGGAAAATGGCAATCCCACTACCAAGCTGCAGTATAATTTACAAGATGAATGCACTCATTTTGGCAACACACACTATATAAATCTGTCAAGCTTGGAGTTCTGTGATATGATTAGAGAATAGCAAATATCATGCCTGCCTTACAGAATAAGAAAAAATAGTGATGCAGATAATTATACTCTTAGGCTTTAGAACACATTTTGAAACAATAATTTCAATTTCATAATAATTTTGAATTAATAAAATTATGATTGGTGTATTATTCACATTATGGTTTACTACTGATTTTTAAGAATTGGTGTGAAATGAGAGAGAATGTAACCTGAACTAGCCAAACTTGTATTTAGCTGACTAATCTGATGGCATCTATGAGGGTAGATGATTATTTTAGTCTTTAGTAAAAGGAATTGTGAATTGCGGTAGGTCTTATTTTACCGCCTTGCCAAAAGCATCTGGCGGGGTATCACAAGCAAGTTGTTACTTCAGCTCAGGAAAATGTTTACTAATAAAGAATTATAATAGACTAGGAAAGATTCCACAGGGTAATGTTGAAAGGGAAATTATGAGTAGCTTCCCTCCAATCAAGCAGAAATRTTCATGAGTTGGCATTGAGACTGGTATTTTTTAGTATTTCCATAATAAATTTGGCATAAAAAGTGTGAATATGGCAGTGAATTCCACTGTTGTACTGATGACTCCTTTTAATTTTTGCCAGAGGAGGACTAGAAAATTATGTAAAAACTAATTAGGAGATATTGGAGTATGGAAAGGGCATGAAATGATACAATATTGAAAGTCATATATTTGATGACTGATATGCACAATTCCTGCTGTAAGCTCAATGTTTGAAAAGGATAGGAAAAAAAACCCTTAAGAATGCAGAAATATTGGACCTTAAAATACACAGCAGAAGTGGAAAGCAAATGTGGCAGTAGAAGATGGGAGAAGAAGATTTTTCAATAGAGATATCTGTGCACTGTTACACTGGTAGAACYGAACCTTGAATATTGCATGATCATCCAGTTTCATGAAAAAGACTTGACTTGCAGCAACAACAATGACAACAAAATGCTATTTGGAGATGAAAGGGACAGGTTTTTCTCTGTGAGGTCGGATGAGTCTCACTAGTCCTACCAAAAAAAAAGGAAGATGCAAAGATGCAGTGGCTTTCTTTAAATATATAATATATCGAGGGAGAAAAATCAAGGAGGAGGTATTTGAGGTAAGGAATATACATTGACATGGAAAACTTTATGGTGTAAACAAAAAGATTAGTAACCAAGAAAGTGGTGAGATTCTGAATGAACTTCCCATTTCAAAATGAAGAGTTCATGTAAGAGTAAGCATGGACRATTTATGAAACAAAATAACATAATGGATACATGTGGTCCTAGGGTGCTGGAGCAATGACACAGAATGCTACTTTCAGGTTATAWTATGGATAAGTTTACGGATAAAAGCAATATTCTCGATAAAGGTGTCTTAGCCAGCTAGGGGTGTGGTGAGTGAGCCCTTCCATGCTGCTCAATGAATCTTCAACAGGAAGCACCTGCAGGAGGAATGCAAGGGAAGGGTGTAGCCCGGAGTTTCTGGTGGAAAACACAAACGGGCATGTTTTCAGGATGCAATCCACATTTTTGACATGTGCTCTATCCTTGCAATTCACTTTATGCCATCATCTGAAAAGATACTTGAATCATGCATGCTTGAATCCAGAATGACCACCCTAACTTCCACAGCGGGGGAGCGTGCCAAGGAGGAGATTGCCCGTGAGCCTCAGCTTTCAACCTGCTACCAGAAGCACCGTCTGCAAGCATGGGCTGTATCATAAATTCCTTGCTTCTGCTCCRGTTGTCCCGACAAGAACAATTTGCCTGTTTGCATGCACTAAGATATTGTATCATGATTGCGCATTGCTTGTTTCTTTGTGCTGTTGTTTCCTGTATGCTGCCCATGTGCTGCTCGGTTCTGGTAATGACTCCTGACAGCTCAGGCTGCCTGGGCCGCTCCTGGCTTGCGTTCATCTCACATCTGTCCGCCCTGCTGACTTCTGCACAGCCTACGCAGCGCAGCCATGTAACTGTGGATTTCCCCCCATTTTTTTGTAATGATTCCAAGGTGGATTCTTGCATGGCCCTGCTGTACTTCTTGGTGGATTGTACAAACCTTGCAGCACAGTTTTAAAGCCCGAGAGGATGGCTGTTGATAGATTTTTATAACCACTGTGGCCCCTGTGTAGGGGAGGATCATGCAGGGGAGGATGCAAATGCAGCCTCAACACTGCAATACTGGAGACCAGTCACGCACGGCACAAAGCCCTTCCCTCATCCTTAGGCTATGTCTTAGATTGTATTAGAGTGAAATAACTCTGGGTATTTTGCTAATGGTATGAGAACAATTAGTAAATTTTTTTTGTTATGTGTTACTGGTCTTTARCTAGCAAAAGCAATTTAAAACTAAGCTAGGAATTTCAGCTGATTAAGAAAACTAAAGATGTTTAAAAAATAAAAGATTGAGAGAGAGAAAGAGGAGCAGGTGATTATCATTCTGTATGTGTGTGTGTCCCAGCATGCATGGACAGGAAAAAAACAACTTTTTAAGAGACAAATTATTATGGCTCTGGCAATTCAGCTTGGAAAATGGAGTGAGWGGATCCTAGCTGTTCTTCCTTTCCTTCCTGGGATGTCATTTAGACAAAACAAAATAAAACAAAACAAAAAGGGYCCCTCAGAGGTTAGGTTGCAGAGAGCATCTTGAAAAAAGTGATGGAACAAGCGTCCAGAARAGCCCCCTCAGTGAGATCAAGCAAACGCCCTGCTGGTGCACATCTGCACGTTGGTCTGACAGTCACCGAACTCTTAGAGCAGCTAGTAGTGTATTTTGTTGTGTTTATCTTCATGGATCTTGTTTCAGCCTTGCAAATCAGTTGTTTCGAGGGCAAAGGCACTAAAACACACTTTTCCCTTGGTGATGTTTTTCTTCAAGTATCCGAGAGGGTYGCAGAGCTATACAGGCCAGTCCAAAAATTAGAAGACTTGGCTATATCTGTGCGTAAGAAGCATCTACTGGTTATCAAACTCGTCTAGAAAGTGCTGTTGCCTGCAACTAATGAAAAGAGTGCCAGTTTCTAGGGTTGTCAGAGAAGCTGAAACTTTGATACTGTATTATTAAGGCCTGTGAATACATGTTTTCAAAAGGCATCCAAATTAGACTTCAGGAAATGAAGACTTCAGTAGAGTTTCCTCTTAGAGTTAAGCTACCAATCCAGTTTTCCGAAGATCCAGGTCCAGGTCTTTCACGTATTGTYTGTGTGAAAGGACTTCATTTGGATTTGAGAGCAGTATTTCCTTCCTTCTGGAACTTTTTACCCATCTGTAGTGAGCTGTTAATACATTTGAATGATTTTTTGCAGCAAGAAAGCCTCCAGTATGGTTTGAATCACCAGATACTACTTTCATGCAAATAATCATGGAGAGAAAATACAACCACAGCTGTGGTGYTTAGGATCCAGAACTCACTTGTGTTCTCTGGGCTTCTCCACACACAGATAAAGACCTGTGCCCAAAGGCTGGGCATGGAGATGGAAAGAGGGAGATGGCCAAGGGATCATTAATGCCTACCCAATTTCACAAATTCCTGCATCGCATGATAAGAAACTTTAGTATGTTAAGCTGCCTCTGCCTTCAGAGATYCCAGGTGAAAACGTATGTTGCAGAAATTGCTTGAAACATAGTTGTGGTTTAGGAACTGACTGTTGTTAGTACCTCATTTATTTAAGATAACCATCCCCCTCTCCCTTTTTTTTCTTTCTTTGTTTACTGGATATCAAAGACACATCTGGTAACTGGAACCAAAGCTTGCATTCCATGTTAGTTTGACAGCAAATGCTTTTTTTTTTGCCTCTCTCTCTTTCTGCTTTTTTCTCTGATTTGCTGTAGCACTGATTAGATGTACAGTATCCTATCCCATGCCATTATTATCATCCAAGCGCTGATTATAACAGGGCAGCAGATGTCAGAAAAACATTATAGTAATAAGGATGTGAATGTAGTAGCCAAATTTTGCTTTGGCTGGAAAGCTGCATAAAATCCTTATGAGGAGCAAATGCGCTGGTATTTTGCCACATACCCATTTAATATATTCTTCAAAATGATTTTTAAATGCTTAATTTGAGAAAACAAGAATACAAAATTTTACGTTTTCTTTGGTGATAGTGGAGTATATTTCTTCTGTTCCACTGCATGGAGTGAACAAGCAACAGATTCATGGTGGTATGGTTTTCAGGCTTTTTCAATATTGGTGATACCAGCTTGTACRCCTGCCTTCATGAATTAAACTTTACCGTATACCTGTATATTGCTGTGATATATGCAGTTTTAATGACTCCAGAATTTAATGTGATGAGTCGTAAGAAAAAATGGTATTTGTTAAAAAATAATCCATTGGCCTTTTTGTTTTTCATATGTAACTTTGAGTTTTTAAGATTTTTATACTTTTTTTTTCCTGCAAGCCAAAACATCCTCATCAGTGGTAGGACATTTGCACCAATTTTTTAAGAAAACAAGGTGTATGTGAGCTAATGGTACTTTGTTTAGTCTGAAATCTATGAGAGCCCAGTGGGCACATGGACTTTTAATGAAGCTTAATCCTCTGCTCCATTTGTTGCCATTATTAGGTCACCTTTGCCCACCGAGCTTTAGGTTTTCAGAGCAGTTTATTGTGYCTCTCTGTTTGGGGGATCTTCACAAACTTGGTAGCCCAGCTTGCAAGTCACAATAATCCTTTCTCCAAGCTCTCCTTCTTGGAGCCACGCATTGCTGTATGGAGAGCCTATTGTTTATGCCCATATAATGTACATGTCCTTTGTGTCAAACTTAGCATTGAAGAGTGTTGCTTCCAGATCTGTGGCTAAACGCTGAGCTCTGATTTAGCTGAAATTGTTGCCTCCCCTCGTGACTGCAGAACTTGCTCTATGGCTTTTTCAGGCAGTTGGCAAGTAACTGTAATGACTGCACTGATTTTATGCAGCAGTAAATGGCAAATGGTGTAAACAGATTTCTGTCCCTGCTGTCCTCAAGAGCAGACTTCAGGGAAGCAGCCGCAAAGCGAAGTTCAGTTGTTGGTGAGGAAACTTGGAAGGGAAGCAATAATCATAGCATGCTGTTATCTGCTAGCATTTGGAACAGGAGCCCGGAGTGGGGTCTGCTTCTCTTTTATCTTTATTATCTTTTATTATTGTTATTTTAACGCTGAATGTCCTTGAAAGCTGGCTAAGTAGAAGGCCACAGGTTTGATTTTGTTACTGACCCTGAAAAAATAGAAGTATTGTTATGTTTTCTTCTCTAATTAGAGAACAGTATCACAGGATTTATAAATGAGTATTTAATTCAATAATACAGTTTTTTTTTTCTCTGCAACTTCCTTAAAAATATTTCTCGCTATTTGTAAGGCAGCTGCAATATGTGAATTATCATGTTGTGATCAGCTTTGTAAGTCTGGCTTCCACTTAAGTCTCCATTATTTTAAAGCCAGAATGTGGTTATTCATGTGTCATCTGGTCCATTTATGTTATTTCCCTCTTCTCCACTTTTTTTTTTTTTTTTTCAGAAAGCCTGTTTGAATGTGATCTTGAAAACTGTGGGGAAGTTCTGTCAATGGCAGTTATTACAAGGCTCTTGCAAAAACTGTTAAGCTATATGAAGCTTCAACACATCCCTTAAAAATAGAATTAGGATATCTTAAAACACAGGCATTTTTCAGCCTTAGGTTGGTTATATATATAGTAAACTTGAATTGCTTGTTTGCACACACAAATATTTAAGTGTAGTTTTACTGAAAGGTTGTTTATGCTTTGTTATGTTTAATTTTTTCAGTGTTCTTTACTTAGACCTCACACTGTAAAACTTTATACTGCTATAGCATATGTCCTTGTSTGATGATTTTTATTTCAGGTAATGAGGGGGACAAGTGTTCAAGAAAATCAGCATTGTGGTTTCAGTTATCTCCTGGGGCTCTACCTTTGGAGCATACTTCCACAGTTTCTGACTTCATGAGAAGCTCTGATTGAATAATAGCCTTGTATTCAATTAGGAACTGTGTGTTTTTCCCAACAGAATATGGGAAAGATGGCTATTTTCCCATAAGCACTCTGTTTAATTTTCTTGCAGTCTATCTCCGCATTACACATTTGCTGCATCTGTTGTCATTCATTAATTTTCCTTCTGAGTTGCTTGTTCAGTCATTATTTTCTGCCAAGTCCTGGAGAATGTATTTATGTGTTTTTTTTAATTCCATATTATTTCTGAGAATTAATTACAAATTGAATAATTTCCTATCTGCTTGTATACCTTCCTAGCAAATGATGCCTGGATGTGCATTTGACTGTATTCTGTATTCATTATTATTTTATGTATTTCAGTTTCTGGAGTAATCATTAATTTGACAAGTACCTTCCGTTTTTCTGTATCGCAGGGATTGCGCAGTTAGAGAAGGAAAATTATAGAGAAAACAAGCAGCAAAACTGAATCCCCTAACCTGTATAGCTAACCTGTACCTGACCTGTACAGCTAATATTTCTTTAGCTTCCAATTTTAATACAGTTTGGGTTAACCTGATGAAATGAGTCTAAATAAATAAACAACAGATGATTTKATTGAATGTCCAATACTATTTGAGTTAATGGGCAGCTCCTGGATCAGCAGAACAAGCTTGTGCTGTAATGGATTATTTTGTAACTGCGATTAAACTACAGCTACTGCTTTAGAACTGTTATAGAATTGGAAGCATTTTGTTTTGAGGAGCTGAGCATTTTGTTTTCCCTCCCTGGAGCTGAGGGATGGCAGGGAAATGAGAGAAGCAGAGGCATGGGTTGCTGCAGAAGCACCTGCGAGCGTGTGCAGGGCTCTCTGGAGCAAGCTGTGTGCAGGGTAYACCTGGCTGCGTGCCTGCTCGAGCACCAGCTTCTTGACTGAGGCTCCTGACACACACAGTGATTGGGAGCATAAAGGGCTTTTTTTCTTTTTTTTTGGCTCAGATGTTTGGAGGTACTTAAGCACCTCACAGCAGTGGGATTTGGCATCTAAGTGCCTTTCTCACTAGGTCTTTCACACTTTTTRCAATGCATATGCATACAGGGAAGTTCATCAAGCAGGGCTTGTGTGCTGAGGACTTTGGTCCTGGTCCAACATAACCTCTTAAACCTGTGCTCAGTTGTCAAGCTCTTGGGTAATCCTRTTGAAATACCTGTGCGAGTCCTTGGCTGGATCAGAACAGCTTGGCATCCATTCGCCTGGCACTGTACAGAGCTGCTTACACAGCCAGAAATTGCTCCTCAGGACTCCAAAAAAAAAGGGTAGTCAATGCCAACTCTTCTTGTATCCTTTAGGTCACTGCATAGTTACTGGACAGAAATGATATTTTCTGTGTGGTGACCCATAACTCAAAAGCTGTGTCACCACTACTAAGCTGCCCAGTGTCAGCCGTGGAGAAGCAGTGAGCGTGCACTGGTGTGTGCTTATTGTCCTTTTGGGTCAGTGACTGGTGAGCCCTTTCAGCTTCATTGAAATGTTGGCAGTTCAGGCGCTTTTATATAAAACAGTATTGTGCCTCTCCTAAAAACGAGCAAATGGGAAGCTATTGATTTCACAGCCCGTTCGCTTTACCGAGGCTGATGGTGGATGAACAGAAGGAATGCACTAGGTAAACTTAATCCGAGGTCTCAGTAAGCATTTCACATAGCCCAATGAACAGTAGATATTGTGCCCTGCCCAGTCTGGAAATGGTGCATTGCCTGTTCACGCGTTGTAGGTGACAACTTTGGCATCCTATTGGTCTTGGACAGATGATTTTTTAAGATGAACTATAGTTTATTAGAGCTTAATTATCTCGTTTTATTAATACTGCAGGGATTTCTCTCTTCTGGATGTTGATTCAGGGAAAAGTAGTGGAGCCTGAGCTGTTCTTTTGGGATGCTTGCTGCTGTCTAGAAAAGGGCCTTGGTATGTGTTGCATATAACTAACTAAATGAGGAAATGTTTTGAGCCTCCTCAGTATCGCTAATGCAGAAATGAAAAAGCTAAAAAGTGCAGCTGACGTTCTTTGGTTCAAATGCACTTGTATTCTGTGCAATGTGATGGTTATTTATTGCTTTGCATTGGCCTTTTATGTCAGAACAGCAACACGTTCACCTTCGGATGCTGGTGCGGCCGGGGTGGCCCTCGTGGCTTCCTCGCAGCTCGAGTCTCATGCTGGGTGCTCAGCCGTGACTTTCTCACAGACGGGGGGAAAGYGGAGGCGGGTGAGAGAAGGCGGTAGCAGAAAGTGCCAGCAGCGGAGAATTACAGCCCCAATATTGTGGTGACAAAGGCCAAGTCAGGTGCTGCAGAGGGTAGCAACAGGGGTGCTCTGTGCTATGGGGCTTGCGAGGCTTAACTGAACAGTGGCCCCTTTGTTCACCTAGGAAAGGAGCTGGCTGGAAGAATACGCGCGATTTTGAATAACCGCAGCTGGGTTATGTTTGCTTGTTTTCTTCTTTTTAATAGGTTTAATTAATGGTTTTATTTATTTATTTATTTATTTATTTATTTTTAATAGGGTTTGGCTACGTACCATAAAAGTAACTGGGAGGTTTTCCAGTGACTTGAATGGGACCTGGATTATAGAGTCCATGCTCTACAATTAGCTTTAAATTAGCAGTTAATACAAGGTAGTTAAACCAGCATGAGAAACTGAAGTTGCTGAGCTGCTACTAAAAGAGGCGATAAGGAATTCCTTTTTTTTTTTTTTTTTTTTTTTTTTCCAATTAAGGGAAAATTTATACTCTCACAAATTAGCCACAAGACTTATGTTCATCAAAGTGCATGTGGCTCACAGGGACAAAACAGATCCAGATTACCTATACAACATTTTACAAACTCCCTTATGTTCAGCATCCTCTAGCTGAGGGTGGAACTTGCCTTCATTTTCTTCCATATTTTAGAAAAAGTCTCGCAGCAGGGAAATGTTCTTCCTACCTTGTAAGCAGAGTAACCCTATTCAAAGCAGCTGTGTCCTCTCAAAGTGTGAACCACCAAATTACCTTGGTCTGAGACTTTAAAAACTGAAACACATAACAAGAACTGAGACCTAAAATAAAATAATTAGGAACAGTATTTCCCTTTGCCTCCATAACTTCTCAGATAAAATTAAATGTTTCTGGCAGTAGCCAGAAAAATCTGTTGATATTGCTGCAAAAAAACAGATTTTTACCAGTACTGGTCATCTAATTTAAAGTTCAGAAAACGGAATCAGCAAAGCTTTGATTTTATATATCTCAAGAGATAATTTTGCCATCTGCTTATGCCACCATAGTTCGATTTTGTTCCATCTCTGTGAGACCATTTTTAAGGAATGAACCAATGAAGTCTTCAGGAAACTTTCTTCATGGCTATTAACAATCCTCTCAGCCCTTCTAATTTTGTGGACACTACTGAATTAGCAATATGAAAGACTGGAAAGTAAGGGCCTAAGTTTCTGTAATAACCATCTATTGATATTTACTGCCTCTGCCTGGTATGGTTGTGCTAGCAGCAGACATAATGTTGGTCCTAAGCTCCAGCAATGCTGTAAGTGGCTGATAAACTGCATAGTATGTTTTTTTTTTTTTTTAGGAAAATAAGCCACTGAACAGGTCTGAATACTGCACTAAAAGATACCAAGAGTAATCTAGTGGACAACGAGCATAAAAAATAAAATAATGAATACGATGAAGCACACAGTGTTGGGCACTTAGAGGAAGAACCTCTTTACTGTGAGAGTGACAGAGCCCTGGAAGAGGCTGCCCAGAGAGGTTGTGGAGGCTCCTTCTTGGGAGATCTTCCAAACCCACCTGCATGCCACCCTGTGCCACATGCTCTACCTGTCCCTACTGGAGCAGGGGTTTGGGTTAGATGATATCTAGAGATCCCTTCCAACCTCAACCATTCTATGATTCTGTGATTTACCAGGCCTCCTACAGTCTTACCTGCAGYAGTTGTAGAAGATAATTCTGGTGGAAAACAAGTATTTTGAGATGCAACCAGATTTAATATTTCATTTCCTCCTTTTATATCATCCTCACTCATCCTGTTAGTATTGGGTAGTGTGGGATTTCTTTTTATCATGTTCTAGGGCTTTCTGTAAAGGTGCCTTTCAATCTTGCTGCACGTTCAGTGTCTTGGCCAGTCACATCCTACCAAGGGAAACACTTTTAGAAAAATATGTTGTTTAGTCCCAGTAGCTACCTGGCTTGGCTCACTGTATTCCATTTATAGCGTTTTCTCTCTGTTGTTTTCTCATGACTTTATTTAAACATATATCAGTGGCTGTACTTTCCTTGAATGCTGAATTCAATTAAGGTCATTCTATAGGGTTCAAGGATTAGACAGAGCACAGCTAGGGGATAAAAGAATTCYGTGGGTAGGTGTTCTTTCCTTCTTTTATTATTTATTTATTTATTTTTAGGATCCTTTAGGTCCCAAAGGCATTAAGGGAAAAAAGGCAGAGAAACTAACAGTGATGGAGCATGCAAACTGAACACTCTTGCTTAATTTTCTCGTAATATAGAAAAGACATATCCAGTAAAACCAACAGGAACAAATAAACATCTGAAAAAACAGCAGTGTTCTTTTCATAATGTGACTCATACTTAACTTTTAAGAACTCAATGCCAAAAGTTACAAAGTCTGAGAGCTCTGCTGAATTTCAAAGAGAATAAGTCACTTACAAGGATAAAGTGTGCATCCTCAAACATATCCATACATATCCATACACCCTTCTTAGGGTTGTAAGATAAAAAGTTTTTAAATGCTCACAGCAATGTAAGTGTTGTTCACAGGCTACAAATGACCTCTTGTTTTGGGATATTCTGCAGGGAAGTACTTAAAATATTAGAGAGTGTGATCTGTTTTCCTTTTGAAATCAGCTGTCCATTCCAGTAAAGCAGATAGAACCTATGTTTATCTATAAAGAAATGCAAACCATTTATATTGGTGAGTGATGGAGGGAGTGAAAGCTATGAATACAGTGGGATTTTTGTAATTAGTGGGAATTTAAATAATGTCATATATTTTTACAGTTTGTTTAAAAGGGATTTTATTAACTTGAGAAATTCTATTGCTGAAATAGCAATAGGTATTGCTATTTTCTTTTTCCATGAGTGTGGTGAAATGCTGGAACAAGTTGCCCAGTGAGGTTATGGAGTCTTGAACCATCACTGGAGGTGTTCATGACTAGACTAGACTTGGTCCAGCTCAGCCTGGTCTGATTAAACCTGCCTGGAGCAGAGGGGAGGACTAGGTGACCTCTGGAGTTCTGTTCCAACCTAAATTATTCAGTAGTTCCCTAATCCSTCTACTGTTTGAAAACAAAAGAAAACAAATTTCTAACTACTTTCTACTACAGTTCTCCCTCTCCCCTTTCCCATAATTTGATGAGATTATAGAGGTTTCTACTGGGAACTTTATTATAAAATTACTCATTAATAAATTGTTCCTGGCTCTAATGAAATATGAGAAATTGTGGCCTTACTGAAATATTAAGCAGGTCATTCAGGGATTTATCTGAAGCAATAAATGAATAATATTAAAAAAAGACTTACTGAATTGAAAATTAATTGAAATAAAAGCGTATTTCCCCTAAAAGCTGTGCAGTCAGTATATATATATATAAACATAAGAGTTATAAGGAACATTGAAGCCCCCCTGTTCTTTCACTGAACAACATTATTCAATGTRTTGCTAATACTTCCCATTTCAAAATGTTCCAGTATTTTCTTTGGAAAAAGTGTTTAAACGGATTTAATGGTTTACAGGGAAAAATAGAAGGAAAAAAAAAAAAAGAATGTGTGTGTGTGTGTGTGTGTAAGAAAGGGCCGAAGAAATAGTAGCTGCTGCTAAGTAGGTAGCCATAACATTTCCAAAAATGAATAAGCAATTCAGGTCAGCGTGGGGCAGGTGCAAGGCAGGTAAGAATACAATGAGTTCAGAAGAAAAGCTCCAGCTTCATAAATTAGGTGGTGATCTTTGTGATACACCTTAATCAAGGATGCAGTATCTGCAGATTGAACTGTATTTCCATGGAGTAGTGGGCAAGTCAGTAGGCACCTCAACTTTCTTTGGGAGCAAAGCCAAGGAGACTTTATTGCATTGGAATCACCTTTGTGCCTCKTGCTGGTCCATCATATACTGAGGTCTTTTCTCTATAATGTAGCTAATCAAATACTGTGAAACAATTACAGGGTGCATTCTCAGGTATAAATTACTTTCTGTAGACTGCTTGTATTAAGTTGCTCTGAAAATAGCCCTGTTTCTTGGTCCTGCTCCAGCTGGCCCTGCTCAGCACTATTCAGTGTTCTGTTTTTCACTTGAGAGCCACTTGCAGCTTCCTTCAAAAATGAGTAGCAGATGCCCAGTTTGATGGTGCAGGTCCTCTGATCATTGAGCACATATGCTCTTTTGTCATTCTGTCTCAGTAATTGAAAGTACTGTCAGATGAGRAAACAAAACAAAACCCTGCTAGGATCCTAAAGAAACATTGTTTCTGCCTAATCTGTTGGATGAATTTTTAGTTTACCAGCATCTCCTCTGCGCATTTATCTTCCCATGTTCAGCACAAGTCTGTCTGTACTGAGAGCTCCTGGCTTTGCTTCCTCAGTGCATAAGTCCACTCACTGTTTCTTTCCTCTCCTATCATCTTGCATTTCATGTAGAGAATTTTGCATTAAATAGTCTAGTTTCTGGGTAATGGAGAATTTTCATCTTATTTTTACTTTTTGCTTTGTTGAATTCATTCATATGCTTAGAATTATTTRTATTTTTGCCATTTTGTTCCATACAGTTGATCAGAAAGGCAGTGCGAATTAAATTTATTTTGGAGCCCTGTTTTCAAAGCAAAGCAAAACAAAACAAAATGAAAAAAAAAGCCACTTTGTTACTAATGCTATATTTCAACATGGAAGCTTCTGAAWTGCAAACTCAGTTTCTGAATTGCAGCATGTTTAATCGGTTTTAATTCAGCATAAAGATATGTTTAATTTAAAGTTAAAAAAGTTAATTTAAAGTTACTTGGGCAGGATCTTTAAAAATACCAGGATTAAGCCCTTTTTGGACTTGGGGATGTGTGTGAAAATATATGCAAGAAAAGAGCTGAATCATGGTACAACTAATAAAAAGGCCACTTGCATGTGCTTTCATCATACAGCAGGGAAACTTTCTTATAGCATGTGGCACAGARTACTTCACAGTTGATTGTAGATGACATGTCATGCTACATTGTTAGAGGAATATCTTCTGGGTTTTATCACCCTAAAGTCATTTAGTATGTTAGGGAACTGAAACAGTAGTTTCTAGTCCTGATTCAGCAGCAGATAGTACAGAACAGGGTGAGGTGCAGAATAATGAATGTTAATTTGCCAAGTTTTGACTTATGGGATTTGACTCTTTATCAAAGGGAGTCCAGAAGTTAGTAGCTAATGAGAAGTGATGGGACTCGAAGTGGTGTTTGAAAGAACGATGGGAACAAAGAGACACAAACTCTAATTACAGAGTTGATAGCAGTTTGTGGAGATGAATTATGGGGACATGAAATGTCTGATGTTTGAGGCTATAAGAGGAATATTTTTCTGGTAAAATTAATTGGTTATGATAGATTAGATAAATGAGATCTTTTAGAGCTTTCTTGAATCTGAAGAGAACTGCTATCTGCAGGGAAAAATGTATCGTGGAGATGAATATTAGAAATAGTCTTATTGTTAAGCTTGTTTCCTCAAAATAAGTTATTTGAACAAAAAGAGGCAAACTGTATGCAGTAACTACAAGAGAGGAGTCATAACTTTGTTGTTTTGCATTTTATATATATATATATATATATAGGTATTTAAATACAGTTGTTAGGCTTAAGAGCATGTGCTTCCCTTTTTGAAGTCCATTCTCATCAATTTCAAGTTGAATATAGGGAGACGTTAGTTTTTAACTTCAAAAATAGTTCTACTGGAAAGGGCAAGTAGCGTGTCAATTTGCATCTGTTCTTCTTTTACCTCTAGTGATTCAACCCTTCTTAAGCAGATTTATAACAAGACACATGAGAAATACTAGTAAAATACACAGTGAAACAAGAATAATAATTGCTAAGAGAGCAACAGTGAAAAGGCTTTTTGCCAGTTCAAGAAAAGTCAACTGATSAGAATAATTTAAGTCTTGGATACATTTCAGGAAGGCCATTTATATAACTACTCTAAGTGAACTGTCTAGCCCTAGGAGCTGTTYCTCTTTTGCAAGTTCATCAGTTTTCATTCTGAGGAAACAGAAGATGTTAATAGTTTTGAAGGATTTTTTAGTAAAGACAAGAGATGAAATATAGAGCTTTTTTATTAGCTAGAACAGTGATTTTCTAACTGATGGATAGTTTTTGTTTCTCACCCATGTATCATACTTCAGTGACAGTAATAATAGCTGTACTCCACATTCCTGTTTCTCAAAAACTGCTTTCCACAAAGATCAGTGGATGGTCTCAAATGACTGAGACTGTGTTGATGCCAGGCACCCTTTCCATCATCCTGAAACATGCCCTGGTTACATTCCTTGTTTCACAGAACCTCACCATTTTAAATGTCTTTAGGCCCCCTCCACGCTTCAATTAAAAGCTTACTAGAGCATGTTATGTTTATGAAATCAGCCCGTTCTCCACAACTTTGTTATACGAAAGACCAGTTGATGCAAGGTGAGTTCTGTTTGTGTAAAAACAGACTGAAATTCTGTGGTGGGACAGGCTGTCTTCAATGAGACATGATTTCACTGCAGGCAGGTACTAAGCATGTGCATAATGGAGAGTTAGTTATATGGACATCAATATTATATAGCACAGCCTAATTGAGTAGGTCTTTATTCAAGTCATATGCATAGTTTGCCCTGAGAATATGTCAGTGATAATTATGTTTTGTACTATGCATGTGTTAACTTAAAAACCGTAGAGGAAAATCAGCTAAATTTGTTCTGTAGCCATGGATTCTATAACATTAAAATGAATTATAAAACATCAATTTTTTGCTCTCATCTGAGAACTCAGAAGCTATTGTACATGCAATACTTTGTCAGCTTTGAAAATTCAAGTGAGAAATGCTTACTAAATTTGCAGATGAAGCAAAAGTGAGAGAGTTTAAAATAAATCAGGCTGTTGGATTTGGGATGATCATTACAAATCAGAGCAAAGGAACAGAAGACAGTTCTATATGGAAATGTGTAAGAGTCTTTTCCCCTGGATATTATTACACCATTATGGGATGAGAAGAAAAGATTGAACAGACAGAGGGTTCACATTAAAAGTTTTAAAAGCTATAATGAATCATAAGAGGAACATGAAGCTTTCCAATACATAAGAACTGAGCTAAAATGCCATGTGCAGATGTGAATGCTGCAGTTCAAGAAAGATGCACGTAGGCTAACTTGTCAGAATAAGAGGACTAAGAAAGCCCTAGGAAAGTTACACAGACTTGATTAGCACATAAGGGAGCCAATTAAAATGGGACAAAGAAATATTTTGCAGGTGTTTGAAAAGTAGTTGGAGAAGAGAAAGGCAATAGTTTGCTCYTCTTAGCCTTTCTGAATCAGGTGACCAGTACTGTGCTTACATTGCAGCAAGAGAGATTTAGAGCAGGGGTTAGTAAAACCCTTTTAACTGTAAGAGCAGCTAAGCTCTATAAYAAATTGCCTAATGACATGAAAAATCTCCACCAGTAGATACTTGAGAATATGTTAGACAAATGYAGTCAAATGTCTGGCAGGAATATCTGATGTATAATTGAGTCTGCTTTCATCCGGATGGATGTGATAGGCCTCTTCTTGCCCAATTCTCTATGCTTTCTGTGAAATACATTAAAAAAAAAAAAAAAGATACATTGTATTTCTCCAGAGAGTTATTTCTGTTTCCTAGGTCACTTTAGTTTGAGGTATTTTGGTTGATTTCAGTGATGAATAACAACTTCTGGCCAAACCGTGAGTGTTGCTGCGATCCACCCAGTGACTGAGGCAGTGTGTTCCAGGTATCCACCCTGCAAGTTCTCACAGCACGAACGCTTGCAATTGCATTTGAGTTAATATCCTGACAGCTAGTCATGACGTATGGACTTTCCAAAGCAGAATCACCAGTGGCAAGAGAAAGCAAGAAAGAGGTAATCATATTGTGTTTCCAAAAAACTCCGAGGGAGTTTTATTACTGTTTTTATTATGGCTTTGCAAGAAGAACATAGTAAGATGTTGGCAAGATATCAGTCATCATATCCATGTTAAATGGCAGAAATACAGTTACCACAACTGGAGGGAATCATTAAAGGTGCTACTTCCAGAAGAAATTAGCATGGAAATGGTTTAGAAACACTTGTGGAGATTCTTTGCTTTTTCCCTCTTAGGTACCTGTCTGTTTTCCTTTCATTGCACCTTAAACTGTCAGCTCTGACTGTCTTGTAGGACACTAACACATCCTCTCTGTGTCAAAATATATGGACAGGAGAGACTTGGAATAAAGTTTTGGTTCCCCTTGAGCCAGTGAATTTTGTCTATGGCTTGCATGAGGCCAAGATTTGGTCTCCAGTTCTCTCTTTTTCTGTTCATATAATAGGGACAACACTATAATTTGCACTCCTGTCTGTCAGAATGTTAGATGGAGTTCCAGGGACTTCATAAAACACAAGAACTGTGGAAATTTTCCCAAAAGTAAAACTAAGTTAATCAGAACTGGAGCAGTGTTATATGAATGGGCTTCTGAGAGYTGGCTAGACTAGTGCTAACTAGTTTGCACTTATTTGTTTGTGTTATGAACAGATACTGGAACTCAAATATTTGAAGTTGCCAGACGTGTTCCTTCACTTTTTTCCTGAGTATCAAATAATGGATATGTTTGTGAGTGTCCTTCAGATGCTCTAAATTCCAGGTTGTGTAATCTCTGTGTTTCATACTTGAGAATTAAAGTACATAGTACAGTTACTCCTCTGGGATAATTGTTATTTTGTTTAAAAAGAATTTTGTTGTTTTTCCCAGCCAGTCCTGAAGTCTTAAGCCGTTTAAATAACAAATAAAATAATTGAATTCATATTTTATTTAGTGAGTGTGTGCTGCCTTGTATAATCCAAATAGTTTTCAGTTGGATTCACATCCTGTGCTGTATTATTCAGCACCACCTCTGGTTCTAAATCTAGCCAGCTGCCCTGGCTCCTGACCTTTACCTGGCAAACATCTTACTTCCAAAAGCCAATGTTTGCAGGGATTAAGGAACAGGATGGAACAGCTGCAGACAACTACATGTGAATCTTCTACATTCTGTAATATTTGATTAGTTGAGAATTCAGAAAAAAAAAAACTCATTTCCTATGTATTAGGAGATTTAAGTTTTATGTTTATTTTGAGGGACTTAGTGACTCTACATTTGATAGGTATGTCCCCAGGATGACTGAGATGAAGCAAACATCTCTCTTCACAGCTGCATTTAGCTTATTCTTTGCTGTTCTTTCTTACTCCATCCACAAATAGTTACAGTGCAGGTTTTCTTGTTTGCACTTTGATAGAAGCAAATCTTCTTTGATTAAAGTTTTTCAGGGCATTTCAAAATGTTCTGTTGCATTTTTAGCCTTTGATCCCCTTTAAATACTTTTTGTTTTCTGTAGTTTACTGAGGTCTTTTCAAGACTAAAGAAACCAAACCAAATACAAAAGAACTCTTCCCTCCCTGAAACAGTTCAGGCTAATTATGTCAATATGTGCATCTTTTGAAAATGAATCAGAATCTGAGTGATTTTCAAGCAGAACTAAAGTTCAATCAGGATATTTCATTTTAGTCTATCACTGCAAACCAGCAGGAATAAGGAATATAGCAAAGTCTGCACTGCACTTATACGTTTGGTGGCTTAATGCACAGTTGCATCCGAGGACAGTCTTGCCTAGTACAAACAAGGCTACCTAATGAAGTTACTAGRATGTGAATTTGTGAGACAGGAAGGTCTTTTTCAAAGGAGAGAGTAAGAATCCTTCTATAGGATGTGGCTTCTGAAAGTCTGAGCTAATGAATCTACCTCCCAAATGTAGATACTCACACTGGAACTCATACTGATACTGCAATATTTTCATTATGCTACTGCTTATTTTCCAGGATCCAGAAAAGCAGCATGTATAGTATATTTCACCGAAAGCGGACACTACTCATACTCACTGTTACTGATCTGATCTATGGAAATGCTTAGACCTTTCCACCAGATGGGTGATTTCAACCTAAAGCACTCAGTTCTTTTACCCTTTCTCTCTTTGCAGTGGAATGCAGTTTATCAAGATGTAGTGATATGTTCTACTTTTGGAACAGTCTTCACAATAATATGTGTAAACCATTCTGACTCTCAGAAGAAGCCTATGGCAAATGACAGGTTCATAAAAATCTATATAAATGTGTGCCCTATATTGCTAGATCAAATTGCTCCATTTTTGTGAGATGGGAAGTCAGCAACCTGGAAATTTCCTTTCAGACTTCATTTCAGATCTCAGTTTTTCCAAAGAAGTGTGGTGAATCTGGATACTGAAACTTTTTTTTTTTTCTTCCCAGTGCTACATTTAAATAGAGAGTTTGGATAGCAAATTATCCATTCTGCTCAGAAATTCCTTTGGAAAGAAGATTTATAGTTCCAGTAGAAACAAAGTACGGATTTTTTTTTTTACAATTTTTACATGTATTTTCTCTGCTTTGCACATGGAAGGGGAAGTAATATGTGTGAAAGAGTGATGTGTAAAATTTCCTTTCTGTGTATTTTCCTTTTCCTGTGTATGTTTGTAAAGTAAATGCTAGCAATTGGAGAAAATACACTTTTTATGTGTATGTTATAAGAGAACATAACTTTCACAAATTTGAATTAGTGAGAGATCTTGAAAGCATGCAAAAAAMCAGACTATTCCTCAAGCTTCAAATTTGTAGCCCATTTCTGCTTCCCAGAAGGAATCACTGCTTGTCCTCTCAGTTTTTTCCTCTGCCAGTATCAACAAGTACTTTCCTTCAGGGTAGAAGCAGAAGTCTTCAGTTCTAAACTAACTGAATAAGCTTTTAAGTTATTAAAAAAATCTCCTGCTAATTTGACGTTCTAAAAGATTTATTGACTTGATAGGAGGATTTGTTGAAGCTTTTTTCTCTATTCCCATAGAGTTTAGTGTTTTGGAGTTCTAGGGGGAGAGAATTCTGTACTCTTTCATTACCATTTCTGTGCAGTTGATGGATGATGGGCATTCTTAGCTACTTCCCATGAATTATTAGCTCTGTCCACAACAATGGATATAACACAGCAAAAAGGCAAAATTCATTTTCTTACCTGTAATTGTACCTTCCCTCAGTATTGATTTACTACTTCAGAAACACTTTTCTTATGCTAAATTTGTAAGCTGCTTGATGTTTGTTCTGCCTTAGAAATCCTGTTTTTCCAGTGTATTTGAGTCGAGGCAGGAATAAGGATCATAAGAGATTTAACTTTCACATATGGCCACACCTGTGTGTTTTTTACTTTCTCAGTTCAAAGCAATTATTTGCAGATCAGTTTTGTGTATCTTCTGCTCAGGAGGTTGCTTGTAGGAAAGCTCCAGTCAGTCAGTATATTAGAACTATAATGGCATAAATTTTCAAAAAGAGAGCAGAGAGGTACATAAGCTTCTTCTGAGTTATTATTATAAAACTCCATTTACAATTGGCAAATTCATCATAAAAGAAAAAAAAGATCAACGAAGAGCCTTTATTTAGCCCTTTTCTGAATGTGCTACAAAAGAAAATATGCATCTTGACATTAGACATTTAAAGGGTTTTGCCAGAATCCCAACCTTATTATATGTCAAACGTGATAATACATCAGTTACATTGTTTGAAAGCAATCTTTATTAAAATGAAGCTAGGACTCATGGCAGAAATTTAAATATTTTATATTGTTTTCATTGAAAGTCTTTCTTTTTGGGAGGGTTTTTCAAATTTGGGCTTTGCATATGAAAGAAGTTTGAAAGGTTGGATAACTTAAGCCACTACCAGCTGTTAGGGCTCCCCACTTAACCTGTATTTCTTCTTTATTTGGGCATGTGAAAAGTTTCAAATCTACTACATGCTTCAGGTATACAGAGAACAGGTTTTTTTCCTTTAGTAAAGGCTAATAGGAAAAGCTGCAGCTAAAATAGGTTAAGCTGATGGAGAGCTCGATATCCGTKTTACATTTAATTTTTGAACAGCCTCCGAGATGTAATAGGAAAAGARAAAAACACAGAGGCTTTATTGTTAATTGAACTTGTTGGTTGATTTTCCTTCCGCATTGCTTTCCTGGAGCTGCTTGAAATTATTTATTTTGAAGATTCCTTCATCTGGTGTTAGATGTTTTTGCTAAAGTTGTATTGACATAAACATCTGCACAAATCTCAGTTCAAAAGAATATTTAGTTGAGGGAATTGTTGGGGAAAGAGCTGCCAGCTGACATCCTGTTCTGCAGGGCTGGCGCACACCTAGCATTCCTTTTCTGCCAGTTGCACGCAGACAGCTGAGTTGGCTGGAACTTGCATTTCGTGTACTGTGGAGTGAAAGATTGGGCCAGATATTCTAGGCAGTTTCTGTGTTACTGACTCCTCATTAATTCTTTAGCATGGCTTTGCTCACTCACCGTGACTGTTCTTTCTCCGCAAAAGCTRGGAATACATATAAATTTTAAAAAGACATACAAGAATCCATTGCATCTCTGCACACGAGCAAGCAAATAATATTTGAGGAGGAGGAAATGAAGTTAATAACATAATTGTCGATTTTAGTGTAGTTTCTGACTTGTCGATATCCATCACCAGAGTCAGAAGCAGCATACTAATTGCAATGATTGTTTTTCACTATCAATTATAAGGGTAAAATAACAGTTATCTTAACCAATGACATTTCCTTTTCCTAAATGCTTTATAAGGCTTGTTCCCAATGACCAAAAGCGTATAAGGGGATACCATGGTTTTGAGGGGAGTGAAAGAGAGAGATAGATTACTTTTTTTCCCGTCCGTCAACTGAGGAAGAGGAAGAATGAACAACCTTTGGTTTTGTGCATGCATTGCAATGCCAGCAGAACATTCTCTTTTCACTGATGTAATGGTGGGAGTTGTCTGGGAAAGGCATCAAATACTTTTGCTCTAAATACTGGTTAAATCCTGGAATTTGATAGTACAAAAAATACAGCACCTGTTTATTGGATTCCGTATTTTATAATTCATTACTTCTGTATGCTTCAGGCAATAGCAATTTTGTCTAATACACTGAGTGAAGGGCAAGGATTTTATATAGTCCTAGATGATAATTTCCCAATAAAAGTTTCAGTTTCAGTTTCAGTGCAGCTAAGGTAGTACCTAATGCTTGACAGATGACAGAGGGAGAGCTGGAGGGAGAGAGAGTGTCTGTCAGTGTGTCTTAAAGGATAGCAGGACAGTATGTTTGTGTTTAGTTTTCAAAGCTCAAAATGATGAGAGGAGATACACAGCTGTTAGATAATGAACTATTCATGGGTTATATACGTCTCTGTCATTAATGACATTGTAAAAAAATGTTCTTTGTATGTTGTTTTCATGACAACAACGATAAAACTCGTATAATTCTGCAAAGATTATTTTTTCTTATCTGTTCTTTTAAGTAGGATTAATGGTTTGCCTCTTAAATTCATACTTAAGTATTTAAACACATGCCATACTTTGAACTTGTGTGGCAGCTTTTGATCATGTTGAATATCTGCATCTGACAAGGTAAGGTTAGAGATAGCTGCAGGTTATGTGGTTACTGGTGATGGGTTTGGAAATTAGGAAATTATCTTTCAGAAATGTGCATTAACTGAAACAGGGACATATCTGATGGTGTTTAATAATGGAATATTCTACACACATCTAAATCAAACCACTCACAGTAGTATTGCTTCACAGAGTCCAGCTTGTTTGTTGGATGTTTTAAAACAAGGCAATAGCCAAAGAAAAGCTGAGCATTGGCATCTCTTGTGAGAGGTAAAGCATTTGCTAACAAAAGTCTTCACAATCTATTCAGAATTATATTTTAGTCATCCTAGATCTTCCTTCTCGGATTTGACATCTCTCCTTCTGAAGTGTCAGTGGTGTGAGGGCTGCACTGCCGCCTACATGGTGTGAYGGTGGTTGGAAGAACCCCAAGCAGGAAAGTGACAGCAGAGTTTCAGAGGAAAGAGAAAACAGCTGACACTGATGACTTAGGGGGAAAAAAAAAGTGGCATTAATTACTGTCAAATAAATAGTCTTTCTCCAAACACAGATTCCACAGAGACTTCTCAGCTTACATTCCTTGTTTTAATGATACGCCAGAACAGCCAATGCTTTGCTGCTCACCTTCCATCTAAGTGCAGTAAGTGTAGCAACCCTGATAGGCACTGCTACATGCCAGGCACATACACATTAACTGGGAGTTATGAGTTTTTTTCTGTCATTTTTTTTCTGTATTCTTTTATTTATTCATAAGTTTTATATACTCTGAAAATGAAGAGTCCTTGCAATCTCCTTGGCCTCTTTATAACTTCACTGAACCTTAAGGTCAAGGAGAACTAAAGAAATTCAGAAGAGCTTTCCAGAAATAAAGTAGCAGACTGAAGGAGGTAAAGAATATATTTTGCTAGTTAAGCAGTGGACAATCTGTTTAATGGTTTATAGAGCCATAATTTTACTAAAACATATGTGAGAAATTAATTTCTCACAAGTAAGCTGAAATGTTCCAAAGTAGCAATAATGGTTGTTTAATGGTATGACTTGAGTTAGCAATGCTGTGAGATACCTGACAGTAACACATTAAAGTGATTCTGACTCCACATCCCTAAGTGATACTTGGTTTTGGAGCGTGTCCTTGAACTTCAAGTCTGAAAGTTCACGTGCTCACAAAGAACAGGTAGTTCTGAGGAATTTAGAAGCTGGTGAGAATATTGTCACAACTGCATGCTAATGTATTAATTGGCTAATGAGCACAAATCTTCAGATCTAATCCAACTACTTTAAGTAAATCTAGTATAACAAGATGAAACTAAAAAAAAAATCTTAGAAATTGATGCCTGCAGGTGGCCTGCCACTAGAGGAGTGCCTGGCATGCTTTCAGATTCTGGTTAGCTGCACTGAGCTTGAGAGATAATAATTTGTCATGTATGAGAATTTATTAGAAATAAGAGGTTATAACAAAGCCATGAGTATAGCAAAACTAGAAATAGAACTGAGAATGGKTATACATAGCAGAGCTCTACAGTTCAGTTGCAGGTGCATGGTTCAGCAGCTGCTCTTGCCCCTTTTGGGCCACCTCTCTAGTAATAGTCCAAGCTTCCACACTGTTGACATCTGGGGCATCCCTGCTGATGGAGGAGTCCTTGAGCAACTGATAGTGGGTGTGAGTCCACAACAAGGTATGTATATGGTTGCTCCCTGTTACAGCCAGTCAGAACAAAGCCAGGCCTTAGCTACATAGAAGCCACAGGCTGTAATAAGTGACTGGGCACACATCCACAGCTGACCTGGTCAGCCTACCATGTTATCCTGCTGGGTGGGTAATGGGGCACCCACTAACCCATTAGCACCCTTGTTCTGCAGGGAATAGCTTCATGGCASCGAGATGTCCATGGTGTGGGCTTGYGGTGTCACCTCCTTTTAGCTSCACTAGTCTATCATKGTACATGGAGGGTGCATCTCCAGGCTGCAGCAACGCTGCAGTGTGGGGGCTCCAGCCACAATGCCGAAGGCAGGAGCAGCCCAGAGCAAACCCTCTTCTRTGGGCTGGAGTCCTGTGCTCACCTGTACAGCACCTGTCACTGCACAAGGRAAAACGTGAAATAATTTCAGGATTATCTTCCTTCCTCCACAACCTACTCTATTARAGAACAAAACATTCCACATTATTTATGATATATGCTTCAAAAGTGGTGCAGTGGAAAGTCTTATCCTAAGATGAAATACTTTATTTATACTCGTCTAGGTTTATGAMATTGTAGCATTCATTGCTGTAGTCAAGTAGACATTGTTTGCACTTTGCTATATATTACAGTTTTATTCTGGATAAAACTTCTCTGGATACTCACTTCTCCCTCACACGCACACATGCACTTTTCAAGGAAGATCTCCACCGTGTGCTCCATACCCCCAGACGCGTGTGTGGGAAGGAGACTCAGAAAAATGGTTTGTGTTGTTTGGGGCAGCAGCACAGTTTATTTTCTTCTGTAGCATTTTCAGCCTCACCAGGAACAGAGTAAATAAGTGCTGGATTCCTACAAGACGGTGCACTATATCCACTGAGACACAGGAAGGGCCAGACGTTGCAGGAATGTCTCAGATGACAGCACATTAAGGACTTGGTGTGTAGTGAGTTGATCAGCAAACAAATAGGTTGTCTGTTTTCTTGAAATAACAGATCTTTGTATTAGGAAATTTAGCTGATATAGATGCTATTTAAACACAAAGRATGTTTCATTTACTTGCAAATATGCAGAAAGGCTCCTAGAAAGTTTTTTAAAAACAGGATTTAGTAGACAAACTATAATCCAGATTTAGCTGCTAATCTGCTAAACTGCACCAAAGGTGCATCTAGATTATCTATATTATTATTGTTTCATTGAAAAAAGGAGAAAAGTGAATATAAACAAGTCATACATACATATTTATATATTAAAAATAAATAAAACAAATGATATCTGGAAGAGTTAAACTAGTCAAAAATATTGTAAGGTTGGCAAACRTTCTATTTTTCAGAGATGCCATCCAGGCATGAGATGTTCGTGTGGGAAGGATGWCTGGGTCAGCAGGCATTAGAATTTGAAGGGGAAAAGGAACTGGAAGGACAAGGAGATGATTCTACTTGAAGCATCCCTTGATTTTCATTAGAAGAAAATGATTAGTAATGAGGGTAGAGMACATGATAAGAGGACAAGAGAGATAATTACAAAGCATTTTTTGAAGAGGTACCACTGACTAGAATAGCTTTTTCAGTGAATATTGGTTTGAACAAAACTCAGGGAGTACAAATTCCACAACTCTATGTGGTTAAGCAAAAAGTTTCTACACCCCAAAAGAGAAAATGTGGATGTTACTTTTGGTCTTAAAGACTTGGACAATTTTCTTTCATTTAGAGAATGACAGTCTGGGTCCTTTTGCTTTTTTTTTTTTTTCTTTTAAATATTCCATCTGTCTTCCTCAGTTTGAGTAATCCACCACAAAGAGATGGGCAGTATTTTTCATTGCTTTATTTCTTAGTGGTAGGTCTTTAATATTCTCCTATAATACCCTGGTATGGTTTATCTGATCTATGATGTGATTTGGACAAAAACACAGATTTATCTGTAGTATCTAAAATAAAGATTTGCGCATCCATTCAAAAGCCATAAGATTGTTTTATCTGAAATATGGTCCTTCTGTAGACCTAGCTCCCATGCTAATTTATCTGATTAAAAGTTTAGGCATTCAAGAACTCCAATCATTTGTGTATTCTTTGCAAGAATGTGCAAGATTAAGTTTGAATTCTCTGGAAGTTTTGGCTAGAAATAAGGACGTAATAAAACTGAAGGAAAGGCTTCTGTGTTTGYTCTCTGTTGCTTATTATTTTTATATTAATAATGCGAATGTCAACTGTGGGTGACATTTGCTACAAAGAATCCCCACCTGTGAGGAATGGCATTGATCAACTTGAATTTAATTATCTTTTGCTATTGAAGTAGACAAGAAGGTCATCAATATGTATCAGGAAGTATACAGCATAGTACAATAGTATTCRCTGAAAAGATCTTCGTTTTTCTGCTCTTGTCAAGTTCTTCACAAAACAATAATGATTATCATAACTGATAATCAAAAACCTCTTAATTAAAAAGAAAAAAAAAGGATATGAATTAGAGAAGTGAGAAATTTTCCTGAAAATAAGGAAATAAGAAAGTTAATTCTAATTAAGGTCTGTAAAGAATTAGCTAATTAAAAGGCAATGACTTTTTTTATTTTTTTTCCTGACACTCTGCACACATTCTATAAATCTTACCTTATGGAAAAACTTTTTTAACCAGAAAGTTTTAGAAGTCACATTTCCCATAGGAACTGTCACTGCCCTTTCGGGATTTTTAAGTTCAGACTGGCTGTATCTTGAGCTTACAGTCAAGCTTATTTTTCAAGAGGATTGATGGCAAGGGACTTCTGGGGCATTTTTTTTCTTCTTTTCCCAAGCTAGGATACAGAACTACCTGTCATTTAGAATAAATACCCATATTTTCCCACATAATTTCTAAAAATCAGTATTTTTAGTAGATTTTCTTAATGAAGTCATAATGAAGTCTTAATGAAGTCATAAGCACATTGGATCTTTTTCTTGACATGGGGACTTGAGGTCTGCTAGCTACATCTGTTTGTCCGTCTTGGTCAATGGGTTCATACTGTTCAAGGTCTTTGATCATATATCTCACTTGTATTAAGAAAGATCATTAATAAATGAAGTTGTGGGTAGAATGAAAAGACTGTCTGAAACTTCACATATTGGCACTGCTAGTATAAATCCTGTGTGCTGAGAAATCAGTGATGGAGGATCAGTGGTAAAACAGCAGCTTCTTTGCTTTTCAAATTCGGTTATAAAGTTCCTTGCTAATTGCTTATACCTGGAAAACCAGCATTACGAATCTAATTAGGCATTTGGTTCATCTTATTTTAGGCAATCTTGGACAGATTTCTCTGATGTGCTTTGCACAAAACCTTACAGGCACTTTAGATTGGTTCTTTCTGCCCTGGTGCCAATTGCTGTGCCCRAAGGCTGCCAACTCCTTAGAGTGCACTGCTTATTGCAAGCTTTTCCAGGTAGAGTAAGAGAAGTGAGAGCTGGCTGATACAGGTCGTTATTTGGCCTTGTCTCAGAAAACAGGCATATTTTTGTTGTTATTTGGCTAAAGAGGTAATATGTCCCTGAGCTAATTTGCTATGTGGGAGCTATACGCTAGCAGTGTTGTGGTAAGGTCCTTGGGATGTTCTGCTGTTCTGACACCAATGGTTCTTAGGTTCTTATAGATATTTATGGAGTTACTGTGATACTATTAATACGTAAATAATATAATAAAAGAGCTGATATTTCACTAATAGAACTCCACATACATTGCAGGGTACATCATAAGTCTTAATGAATATGGAAATAAGGATAAGGAGGTGGGTTTGGAATGTCCTCCAGCATCCTATTTTTGAAAGACACCAGTTGGCTTATCTTGCCAAGCCAAGGGGAATCTGAACATGAAGGTTATAATTAAATTCTAGCTAACTTTTACTAGCCAACTTTTACTTTTCTCAAAAAATGCCTTTTTTATCCTTTTTTTAATGGAAGAAAAACTTTTTTTTTTTTTTTTTTTAAACATTTTAGTTACTGGTGAAAGCAAGACTTGGCAAAAGTCATCTGCAGCTTGTTTGGAGTCAAATCTGGCCATCAGCAGTTGATAAATAATTGCATTGTGCAAAGTGGTGTTTATTCTAGCTGAAAAATTGTAGACTTTAGTAGATCTCTGTTACAGTATTAGTAAAAAGGGATRTAAATTAAGAAAGACAAGAATGTGTCATTCATGTCTTTCTGAGGCAACTGATAGTTGTTATTATGACTTTTAGACTTACAGCTAGTTAAGAAAGCTGTCATTATCAGTATAAGATATGTAAACCAGCATTTTTGTAAAGTTTAGTTATTCAGGTGACCACAAATTCTACAAAGGGAAATACAAGGCAAACAGTCATTTCTTTAGACTCTTGCATATATGTATRCATTTGACGCTTCCTTATGCAATCTGCGAAACGTAACATAAGGCAGAATTTGATGCTGTCACAGATTTCTTGATTAACTGTTGCCAAATGTGACAGCAAGGAAAGAATAAAAATTGAAATAACTTATTGTGGTTGTAGGCTCAAGATTAAAGGTAAAAACTAATATCTAGATGCAGTGTAAAGGCATAACAGTCAACTGTTTAATCAGATATATTCACAGAATTTTCATTTTAAAAACTTTATATTCACTGAAATTACTTCAGTGATTATTGAAAAACAGTAACTCCGAGCCCCTCCTGAATTCCTCTTTTAAATCTTAAAACTATACAGCTAAATGACTACAATCTTTTGAGTTTTTTTTTTTCCCCCTGCACATACATGCTCACAAACACATATATACCTTTTGGGAATGGAAGTTAATCTTAGTTCTTCAAAAAAGTTGTTGTCGCAAAATTTTCCCATGAAGATGCCATTTTGCCCTATAGTTTTCAGAAAAAAAAACTGAGACTGTTGTATGAAGGTATCAAAAATCACTTCTTGCTGTAGGCAGCTGACCTTTACAGCTAGGTGTTGCTATACTTGCTACTGGAAAGTGCTGTCATGAGTCTTCGGTATAAAATTTCCAGGAACTGTTAAAAAACTCTTGTCATCCTGTACTAAGTACTTCTTTTTTGAATTTTCACTGTGCTAAATAGGCTGAATAGAAAGATAAAGATGCTAAATAATGTGAAAAAATGCTGCAGCATTTCTAGYGAGGGGAGCAGAGACAAGAGTAGAACACCAAAAGCTTGGAAAACCTGTAAGTAACTCCACATGCATGGTTCAAACATGTTGTGTATGAGGCATGCAAGGGGAAAAAATACATGGGATTTTGGGATACTTTTGGCAACAATGTGGAAAATGCAAGACAATGTTGGAAGTTAGTGTTGTTTCAGAGTTTCTTTTTGTAGCTGTAATTTACAATTGAGAATATTTGAAATGGAGAATTGCTGGCCAAACTAAATAGTGGAGATGAAGTGAGTACAATAAATATAATAAATAAATTCAGAAGTGGTAGGGAGAGTCATGTGCAATTAGTGCAAGCCCAGCACTTGACTCTGCACAGACGGCTGAAGCTGACATGGGAGATTCTTGGTAGCAGTCGAGTGTCAGGCGTCCTGTTAATTCCTCTGGATTAATTCTTTCACCTTCTGCACCTTCATTGACCACATCATCTGCTCCATCTGGCAAGGTCTGTAGTTGCTGATTGTGSAGACAGTTTCAGCATGCTTTGAGTTTTCTTTTTCCTTTGTACTTCATGGCTTATCTAGTGGCTTATTGCCAAATGCTAAACCTAGAGGCAGAAAAATATGGATATTAACATGGCACAGACTGTGAAAATGAAAATCCACATCTGCTATGTGAAATGTACATTAGTATCTTAGTCAGTAGAATATGATAAATGAGTGCTGTTTCACTTACCTTTCTGTGTATGTTTTATTCCCACAGTTGATAACAGAAATTGCACATGTGGATCTAGAGAAGGATATATTAGATGATTTAATTTAATTAGATAATGCTAATTCTTCTCTTTTTGGGGAACTTTTTAGTTTCAAATTGCCACTCATCACCCATCTTGAGTTGTAGACCAAGATGCATGTGTCCATTAAAGGAACTTTAATTATAAAGCAGCATTCCAAAAGCACCATTGCTTTGTCCCAATGTTTGGTGCCCCTCAGGTCACTTGTGGTCCCGAACCCCTGTGTGATCACAAGTCTCACAGCGAAACTGGGCAAAGGCCAAAAGAGGATATAGCTCCATGGCCAAGCTAACTGCTTCTTGGGGTCTCMGCTGGTCTGGGCAGGGAGTTGTGCCTCAAATCCAGCAAGCTTAGTCCCACAACTCYCTTACGATATTCACAGGAGCTTTTATGCCAGTTTAGCTCCAGTGCCCTTCTTATGATRCCCCACCAAGAGTACTATGCTTGATCAGCACAAGAGGAACAGCTGGTCTGAAAGTCATAAGCTGGCCATCCTTGCTACGTGCCTTGCAGAAGCACTTGTTAAAGTAACAGGGAGTAATGGGACTGAAGCACTGTAATATGAAGCTTCAGTTAAAATATATGCTTCTAGAAATGCAAAGGGAGWATAGCATTATAAACCAATGCCATATTTTATTATTTTTATATCTCCTTTCCTGTTATTGGATAGCATAAAATAGGATGGAGATTTTTATAGGTTGCCACCACATTACACGATTAAAATAATTTCAGTGTTAGAAGGACATAGAGTTAATACATTTTTGGTTTTGCATAATTGACCAATGTTCTGGAGAGAACATTAAATCTATCAGGGATCGTTATCCACTCAAAATTTACCCAGATCTTGGGTATTTCTTGCACAGCACAGCATATATACAATAATATTAACCAAGAAGACCCAGACCTAAGAATAAGGCCCTACTTTCTTGCTTCCAAATGCATGAACTCTTGTTGAAGGCAGAGAATAGGATAAGCACTTGAGTTTGCTTTTGCATTCTCTTCTGTGGAACGGTTTTACCCTGACTTCAGTTCTTGAGAGTATCTTAGTAGACCAATTGTTTTCAGTAGGCTTTCTTATGTGAATAGCAATTATTTCAGTGAATAAGCATTTGTAGTGTTGAGCTCTTAATCGGTATGGTGCTTGCCAAGTGTTAATAATGCACAGCGTGTCTGACATGAAGTTATGCTGACATTTGCCCTCAGCTGCATTGTAAAGCTCCTCCTTTGCAAGTAGGCAAGGCAGTATGCTGGTTTCTTTGACTTGGTTTACCCTTTTTAACTTTTTTTTTGTTTACAGTGATGCTTAATCTTAATAAATATTATCTGAAGCCTTCCCTAAATTGGAAGGATCACTTCAAGAAGGTAATCAGTGGGAAAAAACAAAACTTCCMTTTGGCTTTCTGCTGCACTTCCTAGGAGTCATGTTACTCCGCTAGTCAATTTTTGTTGATTCCCTGATTAATTTGACTGGATGGAGGTTCTGAATCAATGTAATCTGTGCACAACAGCAGCTCCAGCTCCAGCTTGAAAGTTTCTGGTTTGCACTCATGTCCAATATGCTGCCTGCTCGGCTTCCACTTTCGATATTGCCCATGGCAGAATTATGTCATTCACGATTTGTCAGTATGTAAATGGGATGATCAATAGTCCTAGTTATGGCTTTTATAATTATATCATGAATCATTTAGGAGTACAGATAGTTCAGATCTCTTGAATGGAGGCATTTGGGCCATTCTGTTCAACCGTATGTTAAGGATATTAGGTGAACTTTCAATAAGAGAACCTATTAAATCCAGATTTTGAGAGTATATTAGGGATGGACTATACAGTGTGTGTGACTGAGGACAGTGTGAAATGCTACTGCTCCAGCTGTGATAAGTGTAGTGAAATCTGAACCACTAAAGTATRAAGGTTGCTTTTTTTTTGCCTGTCCTGAAAAAAAAAATGAGTCTCTTGTTTCTTCCTTTCTACCTCCAGGGTTGCATTTTTATATTCTCAGTTAGTCTGACTTAGCTTTGATTTACTCAAAAGAAATTGCTAGTGATCTTGCTTTGATTTTTTTCCCCTTTATTTGTAGTAGCATTGATTTTTACATTTTTTATTCAAAGACAAGTCGAATCCCCTAAAGAGTGCTGAGCGAAAAGGTGACTAAAAATTCTACCATCTGGATATTTTGAAGTATTTGTCTAAGATATCACTATGCCTTGTAGCAAATATGAAAACCATGATTACTAGTTATATTGTTCCATGAGGCATTGAAGGGATGATCAGATCAGGTTCAAAAGCTAACAATTTATTAAAAACGAGGAGAAGCATCTTGGTTTTCTCTTCCAATTAAAAAACAGTAAGTCAGTGATTTTTAATACTGTCTACTTACAGACTGCTGCATTTTTCTAGTGACTACTCGTATAGCTAATCTTACTTTTTCTRAGAAAGCGTGGGTTTTTTTAACTATCTCTTGAGAACAACTTGGATGAAGTTCATAGAGCATCAGGACCCACAGACCACAAGTTAAAGAAATATAGTTAGCTGAGCTAAAACTAACACAAATGATAACACAACATGGAGTTTAGAGTTCAGTAATTTTCTTGTGAGATGGAAGAGGACATGGCATGATATTCATAACATCATAATAAATCTTAATGTTTTCTGAAGAATAATTTAAGATCACTTAAGGCTGTGGTTTCTTATCCAGCTGACTTCTGTTCGTGTAGTTACCTTTGGAGACTATTAAGCTCTTCCATGTTCTCACAGAGGAGTTCTTTATTAGTTTGCAAGGTGGGATGATAGAAATCTCAAATATTTTATTACATTTGTTTGGGGCTAAAGAGGCTGTGTTCATTGACATGCTTGGACAAAATGATCTGGCATAAAGTTTTGTGTTGGATTTGCTGGAATTTTGCTGTTAATACATGCATAATTCTTGCTTTTTATTTTAAAGGAAGTTTATATTTTCAGTCTGAGCTGTTTTTATCGCACAGTAAGAGAGTAAGCCGCTTTTCTTTCTGACATACAATAAAACATGKGGAGTTAAACTGTGCTTTTCATCAGAGATTTTCAAGTACTGTTGGATGCAAAACAGCTTTAAAGCTTGGAGTCTTTATTATGGAAAAATGTAACTTTAAACTCAAAAACTTATATTGTGTGGAGCTTTTAACATTTATATGCTTCTATTTTTCTGTGACATTCTCTACCACAAACATTTATGCATTTATCCAAAAGTGTATGTGATTTAAAGATGGAAATCTCACCTAAGTATTTGACTAGTCCTTTCTTTAAAATTGGTTTGGTTAAGTATCATTAGGATATAATAATTAAAAAAAATGCTAAAGAAATAAATCTATTTGAGTATGACCACTTCTATAACTTTGCATATATAAGTGAAACTTAATTCAGTAGGTTAATGCTGGCTTGCTAAAGATTATGTTCTTGTTGCTCTTTGAATCTACGATGACCAAGCAGGATATGGCAGTACATTTAGAGTTTGGGGCAGCTTGCTTCTCTCTTTGCTGTGTTCATGGACATCTSACAGTGTCAACACAGTTAAGGACATCTATAGATGGACGCAATGGAACATCCCAGTTCCCCACATGTTATAAAGTGCACTTTATAACATATATAAAAATATTTATGTAAAGTAACTTATGACTATTAAATGTTGAGCAAGTATTAATTTCTGTGAAAAAAATGGTGAATATCATGAGAATAAGTGAATGAGAAAATGGTGAATGAGAAAAAGTGCATGGATGTGTGTGGATGCTTGGTTCTAGCAGGGCCAGCTCTGGGCACAGAAAGAGGCCAGTCCAACGTGAGGGACACCTGTAGCTCTGCTTTCTGCCCTGCCCACACTGAAGCCGGGGGAAGAGGAGCCCTGCCAGCCGCACAGTTGGTGGCCTTGGGGCAGCAGGAGCAGCTAGCCCAGCTCCCAGGCCTGTTTTCCTTCACTGGGGCCCTACCAAGTCCTCCCCGCTCCAGCACCAGGTCACTCTGCCATGTTCAGCTTTGTGCCTACTGCACTTGTAGGAAGCCCTGGGCAGTTGCCGACCCTCTCAGGGAAATGTGGTGAATGGCAACACATCTGCAATTAGTACGTGGCTTAGGTCAGTGAAAAAATTCTTACAAAATCCATAGCTCAAACGTTTTTTTTCCTGTTTCGCTTGTTTCTGGGAAATACAGTTAGGCATATGAGGTGAGAAAGGATGGTTGAAGCTGAATATAACTTGAGACTCAGAATCCCATTAGAGACCAGTTTAATCATAGCTGTCTGAATGCTGTTTTCTTCTGTATTTTTCTTTTCTAACTTTTCTAACTCTGCGCTGCAAGACCGAGCTCTTTTTAGTGCTAGTGCTTGTGACTGCTTATAGAGAAAGCTCATGATCCTGTTAAGGGTCGCATTGGTCTCTTCCAGGAGCCAAAGTTAAGAATTATGGAGTCCTATAAATGACAAAGTTCTGTTGACACATTTTTGCCCTTCTTTCCCTACCCAAAGCACAGATCATGCTTGGTCTGTGATATGGGACTGTGTTATGCACTCCGTTGGTGGAGGTCCATAGAAGACAGACAGACTTGCATATCTAGTCTTTGTTTTCTGTGTAAGAGTCATTCTCCAGTCAACACAGGATTTGGAGATACTTTTCAATGACCTTTTTTTCATATTTCTTATKCAGGGAGCAGTAATGGCCTAATATTACAGTAATGTTGTATTCTCCTTTTTTGTATATATGTATATAGTACATCAGATTGTGTTTTTGAGAAATTCTGTATTTAGATTTAGATATCTATATGATTTTCAAATTTTGCAGTGGTTGGTTCTGTATTAGAGTAATTTTCTCCCCACTTTTCCAGCTCTGTATGGATTTATCTAAGCTGTATATCGTTAACATTTCCCATCTGCAAGGAGCATTGTGCTCACTCAGTTTGGCTGCAGCAGCCAGGAAATTCTCCACAAACCACCAGCCCTGAGCAAGCCTCACGTGTTTTGCTCTAGCATGTGTTTTGCTCAGCACTGAGAAAGGTTCAAGGAGAGCACAAGATGATCCAGGGCTTGAGAATTGAGACATGACTGCCAGAAAGGAGGGAGGAAGAGAAGGAAGAGGAGGAAGGAAGAGAAGGAAGGAAGGAAGAGAAGGAAGGAAGAGAAGGAAGGAAGGAAGAGAAGGAAGAGAAGG
>NW_020455455.1:4474899-4504543 GCF_003342845.1 Nothoprocta perdicaria
GAAGGAAGGAAGGAAGGAAGGAAGGAAGGAAGGAAGGAAGGAAGGAAGGAAGGAAGGAAGGAAGGAAGGAAGGAAGGAAGGAAGGAAGGAAGGAACTTGGCCTACAGTACCCTGTAATTGTGTCTTCTCACACTACTGATAACAATAATTTGTCATAGCAAAATTCTTCTCTACTGCAAGTCCACAAACTTCAGTATTGCAGATTATTGATTTACCCGGATTATTAGGTTCCATGTGTCTGGCTCACTGAGTTATGGCTGATGATGTAGTTTATCTGACAGATGTCCTGGCCATTATCCACATTCCTCCTGTTCTAAAAAATAGAGGACAYGAGTCTGCAAGTCTGTTGAGCCAAGCTCTTTTGCAACCTTTAAATTAATTTATTTCCATGTATTTATTTTGGAAAGACAATCAGTAAAGTGAAGTTTGTGTTGTTTCTGACAGACTTACATTGCCAAAATTAGAATATAAAGCATTCAATACTGCCAGATTTTTTAATATTCACAGCCTGATTAATTGCATAGCTGCAGCATAGCACAGGTCACAAAATGATTTGAGAAAATGTGACAGAAGTTTTGGAAGAAATAACTAAATTTGAGAGTTCAAATGGGTAAAACGACTATTCTCAATTCAAACCTGAAAGCTCAGCTGTTTTAAATCTTTGACTCAAATGTGATCTTAATTTAAAAAGAAAGAACAGAAAACATGGAAAGGGAAAAACAAATTTTTGGCAGGAACATGACTAGACGGTCATTGGGGTAGAAAAAAAAAGACTTCACTCTCTCCAAAATATGGCAGGATCTCATGAATGCCTCTAAAGTGATTGTTGTCGTACTTTTGAAGAGGAATGTGCACAGAGGTTAGGGATGGTGGGGAAGACTCCTTGGAGGCTAATGAAGAAGCTATTTGGAGAATACATACGTGTGTGTGTGTGTGTGTGTGTGTGTGTGTGTGTGTGTGTGTGTGTGTGTGTATTTAAAAGGCCAGAAGGGTCATGTTGAGATTCTTTTACTTCTTGTCACCGTTCTTTTGCTGGGAGCCAAAGTCTGCTTTGGAGCCTGCATGGATATTTCTCCTGCTATGCAGAAAGGATGGAGTTTTTTGATATCTAACAAACACTSTTTGCTTTTATTGAGCACGAGCTGCCTGTGTTTTATGAGGGTGGAGGAAATCTTACTGATACAGACCAAAAGGCAGTGCTGAGAACAAGGAGAGAGGCTTATATAAAGCTCTTACATTCAGTACTGCAAGTTCTTGCAAGAACCAGCCCAGTGTTCGATCTCCCTAGATGGGTCCCTTTGATGTTCAGACTGCTTCAGACCCCAGCTACTGCAGACTAAGATGTGAAAACCATTATCATGAACCTTGCCTACCTGCTGTTTTTAATCTTAGAAGGTGCTGAGGTTCTTTTCCTAAAGTATACTCACAAGCTACCTGTTCATTTCTTTTACAGTTACTTATAAGATTTCGTTTTAAGTCCTGTATTTGATGCACGAACACATATAGGCACATATTGATTCTTTAAATAAAAACAGAGAGAAAAAGAACCCTAAAGTTTTAAGCTATGCCTCTTGTTCTCTGTAAGAGAGAAAAGGAAGTGTGCATAGCTGGCTAATAGCTGTTACACAAGGGTATTTCTTGCAATTTTACCTTTATGTTTGCCCTAAAAGACATATGCTTTGGAATACAACATAACATCATTAAAAATAAGTTAATACACATGTGAAAAAGTGAAATCTGGCACTTAAAGATCCCACTATGAAAACTCAAAGATATCATTACCTTTTTCTACATTTTCTAAGTTTTTTGAGGTTTCCAAATGCTTGCTACATAATTACAGTTATTTTTCCAAATCTTTTTCTAATACTTTCAGCAATTGTCACATCTGCTATATTAGAATCAGAAGGAGGTCATCCAGTTGTCAAAATGAATATTTATAGTTCTGATACAAAAATATAGACAGTCTGACATGGAATAACTTCATTCTTAAGGCTCCATCTGAAATGCAGCAATAGGTTGCATTTTCAAATAAAACATATAATTTCAAACACTCTACCATCTATTAAGACTTCTGTTGCAATGTTTCTGTACTGATCTCCATTTTCTGTTAATAAATATATTTATTCACCTTGCTGCTATGTGTAGGGCTAGACTTCATCCTTTAATGGGCCTGAGTATTTCTTTTCTTTGCAAGATCAAAAATATTGCAAAAATGAGATGAAGTCACAGAATAATATAGAAAGTTTGCAAATCTTTGCTTTTCTTGTTAGTCATCACACTRCCTGGAACGGAGTTGCTATAAGCAGCAGAAATGGGTTAACAGGAATTAAAAGGGCTATCACAAAAGTGTAAGAAGAAAAAATGCWGAATTGTTTTGTGGTAAGCAAGAAGAAGAGGTAGCTTAGTATAATCACAATTAGACAGCGCAGTCAGGGCATGTGTCATTTTGAAATAGAGTTAAAGCTAATGGCATAAGATAAACATGGCATTTGAGGTCTAACATTATATAAGCCCAGCCTATGCTCTTCCATGTTTAATTGCTTAATTACAGTTTACTGTACATGCTAATAACATAAGCTCTGAATCATTCAGGCTGAAGCAATGCATGATGCTGTGGTGCTCACTGCGTTTTTCCACCCTAAGTGGAATTCATTAACATGCCTAGTCAAGCAAATGAAATGATCTTTTGTGCCATTTGCTCTTGTTCCTTCCTATTTTTTTTTTCCAGTTGAAAAGCATCTTTGGGGGGTATCAGCTCTGCAAGTAAAAAAGCAAGTGAATAACAAGTGAGAAATTGGATTGCTTTTTGTGTATTGAAAATGGCAAAAATATTGGCTATTGATACTTATTGATGCAGCATTTAGCAGAAAACAGCAGATTTCCATTTTTCAAACAGATCCCTGGTTTGCTGACTATTGATTTCTGCCAGTCACCGAAGCATGCTATAGTTTTAACACAGCACTGAACTGCTAGTCCTTCAGGGCAGTGTTAACACCCTGTTGATGTTCAAGAGATCATTTGCCCATTAATTAGATTGTTCATAGTAAGTCAATTCCTACCTTGTTCCTTCCTTTCCTTGTTTTCCATCTTCTTGTTTTTCAAACAGAACCCAAAAAAATGTGGTTTGAAGTTCTCTTAATTTTGTTTTCCAGTGAGTCTGTGATTTAAAGATACATTATTTATTACTAGAATCAAAAAGCTGTACTAGTGTTGAGAAATACTTTTATATATGTCAACAAACTCACCAGCTTTTGTTATGCTGGTATAAATCACAATATCTGCATGGTATATTACAAAAGAGAGTTAGTATGGGATTTCTCTTTTTCTCAGATCTAGTTATTTTTAAGTGTTTTGCTTGAGAATATCACTAGTAGAGTTCAAATTAAAACTTGAAGGTAGTCAGAGAGATAAATATTTGATAGATATTCATTAAAATGTCACCAGCTGGTTGGAATGATATGGGTGATGACTTCAGAAAGAAACAGGATTCATTAGCTGTGGAATAAGTAGCTGCTTCTTTCATCCTCAGCACTCCTTAGGGAGTGCCCTCATCAAGGGAAGWAGAGGACATAAAGGACAACATGCTCGTTCACAACAGGTACAGAAGTTTAAATGTTTCAAAAAAATCAGTAGTAAAGCAGTATCTGGCTCCAGTGAGATCAGGGTGGAAGCCAGGAGAAATGCAGAGATGGTGCGCAGTTAGTTGCCATTGAGCCAGCTCAAGGAYAGAACCTTGTTCTTTCTCTTCTTGAGAGCTGCCTAATGCTTGTGCTCAGCCTTGGTCTGTGCTGTGAGCTGCAGCTTCATCCAGAGGAGCAGCTTCAGGACTGCCACTCTGCTGAAGTCTCCAAATCCCAGGCGGGCAGAGAGGTGGGAGCTCGGAGAACGTAACAACGAACAGGGCACTGAAAGAGGCTGAACCTGAGTGCATAATCATGGGAGGAAGGTGCCACTGGCATGTTTCAGGTGACTGATAAGCCTTGGAAAAGTTGGCCTTTATATCACTTGGACCACAGCTTTTCTGTGCTCCTTAGGTTCTTATCACACTGCTCTCTGGCCATATGAAACAGAATAAGGTTTTGCACATGTTAATCTCCTTATCCTTTTTCTGAGGGGAAAAGCACCCATGTGTCTGCAAGGACTTATCTTCATTTCATAGGGCTTTTTTTCATTACAGTGATTCGGTTCTGATAGCAGCCTGCCTCTCAACATAGATTTTAGAATAACATGCAAGAAAAGGATGAAGCCAGCAAAATGTTTCCTGTACATGGCGTAGGTAACAATGAGGCTTTTTTCTGTCTTGGAGCAGACTGTCACGTTTCTTCCCTGGAGACCATGTTTACCCTTACAGTAGAGAAGCTTTCCTTTTTACTGCAGAGAAGTATTTGTATCAACTGATCTTCCCTTTTTGAGGAACASGCAATCATTTTTAGATATCCAGTATGGCATCCCTAGCATGTGTTGTGGAAAGACGGATGCTGCTGCTTTCTTTGTCTCCCTTTAAATGTTGTGTTGAGGATTGTATTTTGATTAACCTGTAGACCTGTAATACTAGACCTGGTGCTTGCATGTTTATTTTATTCCCTTAGGAGCTGTGCTTAGATCATTTAATGAACATACAGAAAATAAAATGTTAACTTAGGACCAYAGTTGCATGTGAGAATCTTTGCAAGTATTACCAAACTGAAATTGATAGTAGAAATGACTTTGTAGTTAGAAAAAAGAATTCCAAGGGGACATTTTTTTATGTCTGCAACTTGATCACTGCAAAAATGACTTTTTCTGTGCTGTCACTATTTGTCTTCTGGGCCAAATTGTGGAGTGCCAGAATGAATGATTTTTTTCCACTTTGAACAATATATAAACTTCTGAAAATGGAAAGTTAAGTGGAAGTGAGAACAATCACACTTACCACAGATCACTTATAGGTGACAGTTTCAAAATGTGATCTCCTTCATATGAAAAGTACACTTTTTTCCCTTATTAAGATTGAAATTGTGGTGGATGCGGGGAAGGAGGGAAAGGCCTCTGAATGGGAGAATCACAGTAGCTCAGTGGTGTTTTGAGGGTTGTCTTTGCCGCTCTCTGAAGTGCTCTGCCTCTCTGATCCTGTGGACAAGCAGAGTGATGAAATACACAGCAGTCCTGTCATAGATATTGTTTCGAAGAATAAGCATCTTGTGTATATCAACACCATGTCTTCAGAAATAAAGCAAATAGGCAGATGGAGCAGAAAAATACTTGAGCATGTAGAGACACATACAGACCATTCCACCCAAATTARTACAGCTAGTGTGGCTAATCTTAGGCCTCCTTGCCTGTATAAACTCCCTCTAGCAACAGCATTGAATAGCCTGTTGCCATAAAGCACCCTAAAGCCACGTGTCAGTCAGGACATTTATGCTTTTTTCTCTTGGATTAATCACTAAGACTCAGTCCCACAGCCATGCACAGGAGTAGTGTTACTCATTGAGCCTTTCCTGAACAGGCAAAGCCATTAAATAAGCACCATATTTATGATCGTAAACAGGTTAGAAATTGTTTCTCCAATACAAATATGAATCACTGTGATTTCTGTTCCATGGATGCCTCTGGAAGATCTGTTAGCTCATGAAGCRTGAAACACAGTTTGAGAACCAAGAGGAAGCAGCAGCTGTGTGTACACACAGCAGAAAATCTCCAGTTAGGGAGAGTCAGATGTTCTCCCCTTTGCACATGCTGCCTGCCTGGTCAGTGCTGAAGGAGAAGGTGATAGCTGGGTCCCTTAGTTAGCACATGCCCTCTGAGGCATTGGCTGTACCAGAGGAGCTGGCATTCATACTTTCCTACACTCTGGATATGTTCAGAAGTCTGTGAGGGAGATTTCTTCTCTCAGGCTACCTATTCCTGTTTTGTTTTATTTTGTTTTATTTTGTTTTATTTTGTTTTATTTTGTTTTGTTTTGTTTTGTTTTGTTTTGTTTTGTTTTGTTTTGTTTTATTTTATTTTATTTTATTTTATTTATAGCTGCTTTGTCTTAGCTATGGCCCTTTTTAATAAATCAGAAATTAACATCTGTGTTTAAACTGTTACATACCTGCTTTAGCAAAAAGGTGAAAAACAGTATAAATTCAATTTATAAACATAGCTCCCATTAATGCAGTGTGTCTGGTCTTCTCCATAAAGAAAATACATCTGTTATTAATCTCAGATCTATTTAATTGCTGCTAAAGATTTGATTTTTCTAGATCAAAGTACAGCTGTACTTACTGTAATAAAATGCAGGTTATTGCAGGATATTAGGAAGAATGTAAGTAGAGTTCAACTCTAAGAAATCCAAGTATCTGTTTAGTTGTATTGGGACAATTTTATTCATAGCTGTAAAATGCTGTTTTTAAATTCTAGCATTAATTTCCCTTCTATTTGTTGTAAACACCCAATGAGCCATACACTTGAATGCATGTTTAAAATCTTGAAGAAATTAATACGGTAACTAAATGTGAAGCTTCCTTATTGTTCTTCGTGTAGCTCTGAGTGACATGTGCTCAGAATTTATTAAAAAATACTGGCACATGTCCCTTAGCAGGTAAACCGAGCTAATGACATTGCAGGTTTACATTTGTTGACGGGTCCAGGATCCCTTGGGTTACCTTTGTTTTGTGGAAGCCAGGACTCTTCTGTGTAGATGTTGAGACGCTGGTCTGGTTTATCTTCTGTCCTCGGGGACTGGTCTTGACCTTCTTCACTGTGGAAAGAGGTAATCCTGTTTCTGATGTGTCTGACAAATCCAATCACATCTTACTAGTCACGCTCATAGAGGCTCAAGGGGTTTGGCATAGAAGAGTGATTTACCTCGCTATCCATGGAAGTTTTTTCTGCAACAAGCATAGATTTCTGCAAGGGCCCAGGTGTTCCTACAGTTTAAATTACAGATAAATTCCTATTCTCCCTAATCCTTATGCTGTTCTATATACAGAAGGATTAGGCGCCTTTTCAAGGGATGGGGGCACATTAGAGGAAAGTATTTGGTGTTGTTCAGACCTACTGCAGCTAGTTTGTAAGTGGAAATGACAATAAACATTGCAGCTCTGTTGCCAAAGCTCACCTGACTGTTCATTCAGGGCATTGTGGAAGCTGTAAACTGGAACTGCCTTTCTAGGGAAAACTTTGGTGGCAGGAGAGGAGCAAAGAAAGCATATAAGATAGTAAGTAATATTGCAAGTTTTTTATTTTTCTGTCCTTTAGGACTTTGTTTTATATTTTGCTATGTAGGTTCTGTTGACTTACTTGGATAGCAAMCACATCACATGCAAGGATGTTACTGTATGTGTAGAAATCACTTACAGATATGATTCAGAGTCCACAGACTTGTTCCAAAGATGTGACCACATGACCAARCACATTAGCAAAATTGTATTGCAAAATGCACTAACAAATCTATATTCTCTTTTAGCTTGAAACCCTCTAGGACTATGGAAATCTGTAACAGTGAAATGGGTTGTGGCGGCATTGCTGTCCTCATATTAGCAAAGTCTCAGCAGTAACATAACCTAAAAGAAGCATACTTACATTAATGTACCGTAACTATTAAAAAGAGAAAGGGAAAAGTATGAATAATGGAGAGGCCAGAGAGAGAGAGAATACATTAGCCAGAACAAAATAAATGTTCAAATAATGTCAGTCTGCCAGAATGGAAAAAGCTCTAAACATAAATCCACATAATTCTTTCAGATCTCCTCTCTACAAATTCACATGAGTCATGAATACCAAATACTCTGATTAAAAGAGTACATCTGTAAGCTAAGTAGGCTAGAACAGGAAAAAAAATAATGGTAAGAGCATACATTGGTATTTGTGATGATATAGTTTTCAGACCGGGCAACCAAAAATACAGTTTCTGCAAATTTCACTCTTTTTTGCAGGGTGTCACACGTACAACATCTTCACTGCTAGCAGGCCTTTTTCCTCCTGGTTCACCTGAAAGGAGAATTAATCTGTAATTTGTAAATTGGTTGCTGTATTGCAGAAACGAGTGTAATGCTGGAAGTTGCTACTTTAAATGGTACTGTTAAATTGCATCAGGATTGTGCATTGTAACATGCATGCCCTGCTCTTTTCTGATTATTTTTACCTTTTTATTCATTATTTTTCTCTCTGAAATTGGAAATGTTGTTCAAAAGAACAGTACCCTGTGATCACTGACAGTGTATATAACAAAAGTGAACTTCAACTTTATCTTGGTTCTTCTAAAGATTTTAACACAAATAATTAAGCAAGATTTCTCACTATGTTTATGCTGAAGATAATTGGAGATATGTATGCAGTGCTGGAAAAAATGATTACATGATTGGAATAATAGACTGCATTATATTGTTGTAACCGAGGGGTAATGTTTTAATACAAACCAGTACATACTGGCAAACTGTTGTGATATTTCCTTGAAAATCAGAGAAAGATTTCTGTCCATTTGCCAGTAGAATATTTTTCTTTTTTTTCTGCATAAAAAGACTTCTTTCTCCACAGGCCCCTCAACTTACTTAAACCAGTGTTTATATGTAAATGAATATGTAATAAAAAAATGTGAAAGAAAAACATGATGTTTTGAAGGATTTAAATCTGAAATACATAAACTTCCTTGAAAAATAAAACTTAAAAAGTGAAAAGAAAAATAATACAACTGAAAACAAGGGTATGAAAAGTAGGAACCCTCTAAAGGACATTTTTAAATGCTGTGTCTCTGGATAGATTTGAGAGCTTTGGTGGCAATCACTGGAACATCATTTCCAATGTTTTGGGTTGGGTTGGAGCACACATGCCATCTTCAGAGCCATGAAGAAGGAGCTAGTGAACTGAAGTAAGGCAATAATATGCATCATTAGTGAGATCACCCTTCCCTTCATAAACAGTACTGGTAAATTAACAAAGATTGAAAGAAGGTCATGTTTTGTACAGTAAGGAGTTTGAYCTGTTTGACTTCTTGGTGAGTTAAAAGGTGATGTTTCATGTTCTAGAAAAATGCTGGTGAAAACATTTATTCTAATAGAGGGTTACTTAATTTAGCAAACAAGCATAAAATATTTTAATGACTGAAGGCTTCAATCTAGTTTATTAAGACTTGTAATGAGATGTGATTTTATAATGGTTAGAATAATTAACCCTGAGAACAACTTGCCCAAATATTTGATAGATTCTTCTTAACAGAAAACCTTTAAATAGATTTTCCATGGCTTTCTGAAAGTGATCCATAGTTATAGAATTATGTCTACACAGTGAGCTAGACCTCTGAACAATTTCTCCCAGAATCCAGAACATCCATCCCTGAATCTTATGGAGGACCGAAGATCAGAGAAAGGCCAGGTCTGTTAGTAGAGGGGTTTTGTTGGAGCAAGGGATGGCAAACCATGCTGAAACCTGAAGCTACTCACCTAGAAAAGCAGAGCTTTTACTTGGARCTTTGCATTTTTTAAGTGGAAACTTGAATGGACTATTTTGAACCAACAGAAAAGGATCAAGAGTATCCCCAGAGTGATTGATGTGTGAGAGTTGATTTAAGGAGTCACTGTTTCTCCCACTTTAGTTAYGGCCTTCCAGAATAAGTGTTCACAGATGCACCCTTCCTGAAGGGACAGCTAAGATGACTTGGCTTTCTGTTAAAACCAGATAACATGATGGGGGTTTTTGCTTCATGCAGGGMGCTGGCAGGATGGTGCAGTTGCCTGTCCTAATGTTGGACTAGAGTTGCCATTGTAGGCAAAGAGGAGGTCTACTTCTCCCGCACCTGGGGTGAAATTCCCTGAACTTGTCACTGGGATGGAGAAGGAGCACTCCTTGTCAGCCTGGCAGCTTTGAGCCTCTTAGTTGAGATAAAATGCCTAAGACATAGTATTAGGACATTAGGACATAGTATTAGCAGCTTAGGAAATTACTTAGCATCTAATTTGGCCATGACTAGACCAAACTTCATGGCTTGTGTCTGTCACCTGAAAAAATGTCCAAATTGCCATGATATCACATACTTAACTATCCGTGTAACGCATATACTGACAATATTCAACTAGATCACATTTTTTTGAATTAAGATGATTTTTAGGAATCATATGACATCGATGATCCCAACAATTTTAGTGTGGGTGTGATACAACCTCACAATTCCTGGTTTCAGYGAGATCACAAATATGTATCTGTGATATACACCTCGGTGATAAATGTGTATGTCTCACTAGCCAGTTGGACCAAGACAATTTRTTGGTTTGAACTGGATATAGCCTATAAGATTTAAAAAAAAAAAAAAAGAAAAAGAAAAAAGACTCTGGAATGTACTAAACTTTTTTTAACTTTTTTTTTCCTTCCCCAAGTATTAGAGCTTCGACTTTATGTTTTCGAGCTGTGGGGTGGCCTTAGTTGTATTTTTATTTTGTCGTATCCTTTTTAGTGATTAGTTTCACAGTTGTAGACACAGAGGAGAGCTCCTCATTATTTATGCATTTGAGGAGTGAGATTTGTTGGAAAGGAGACTGTATTCCTCAAATACTAAATGGATGTCTGGGAAAACAAAACAAAACAACAAGAACAAAAAGTTGTTCAGCAGTTCATTATAAAGGGAAAATAGTAAAGGCCATGGAATTCCCTGCTCTGCAGGTTTGGGTTAGGGGATTCTTTTAATTGAAAAGCTAATAAATGGGGGGATTTGGTGTAGAGTCAGCAGGAATAAATGTAACAGCAGGGGAATCTAAAGAGGCTTTAATTTCTCCATTGCTGCTACTGCTGAGCTGTGCTTGTCCCAGTTCACAGGATGCAAGAGCAGTCTGTGTCTGTAACTCTTTAAGGTAAATGGTTTTCTTAATAAGGRGCTGAATTTTCTTTTTCCCTGAGCACAGAGTGTTTTCTGGTACCTTTCTAGCACTTAGTAAAAGAAGCAGCCACTATTCTGAAATCATGCGAAGCAATGCCAAGATTTGTTTGAGTCTAAACCATGATATAATGGCAGGTCATTTTCAGTTGCATTATTTTTTCCTATAAATATAAATGCTGTAGCAGGCTAGCATCTAGATATTGCCAAGCACTGAAATACCAGCAAATGCTGGGTATGAATGGCATGTAAAGCTGACTAAATATGCTGTAATCTTATACTTTACTGATGGTGGTAGCAACTGCTATGGTCTTAGTAAAGCAAAGTGCTGTAACTATTCTTCAAATATGTAAAACAGAACTGAACTGTTCACTGGCTCTCATAGCAACATGCACCCAGATTGAGGTTACAGTTACCATCTCCATGCCTGGCCTTTGGCAAAACAATCTCCTGTTCTCCATTCATTTCCTATGGAATGAACTGGGAATAAACACTGTTCTCTGGGGCTGTTAATTCCACGTGAGTCAGGCACAAAGAAAAAGTTTCTTGTTTAAAAAGTAAAGGTGAAATASAAGGTGAAACTTAGTGTTTTAGAGCTGGGGCAGGGAAAGAAGAGGGAGGAGAGTCTCAAAAAAGTCAGTAATTGAACTAATAAAAGTATAACAAGAGGAATCAGACTGTATCTGAGTTCTCGGTGACTTTCACTGTGTCCCTTTCAATCACAGAAAAACTGTAATATTGTTCTGTAAATTTGTTCTGTAAATATTGTCAAGAGCATTAATTTATCCCTTTTAACTTATATTGTCACTCATGTGGTGGATTTTTAATTAAAAGCGGAAAAAATCATGGTCAGATATTTCTCTTTGAGTTGCTCAGTTTGCATTTCAATCTTTCTGTATGGATGTTTTTTTGAGCCCTCAGCTGTATGTCATTCACAGTCTCTACCTCTGGCATTATTTGGAATGAAAGAGCAGAGCTGTCTTGTTTGAGTTCAGCTGCTTCCCATCTGAAAATTCCTCCACACCTTCTAGAATCCAGTTACACAGGAACAGAAAAAAATGATGCTTGTAACAACAGAGGCAGCATTCATGGAAAAAAAAAAGAAAGAAAAAAAAAAAGAAAGAAAAAAGAAGGAAACCAGGCACTGTTTGCAGGAGATAAAGTGGTTTTCTGTGGGCTCTAAGTTTTATGGTTCTTTCTGACTTAATCCCTTAAGGAGGAAAGAACTCACATTAAACTTCATGGAAACTGGAGGTTCTTGAAGGCTGTCTGTGTTGTCTGTGGTCTCAGGGATATGCAGCAACGTTTATCTCTCTACTGAGCTTTATGCTTCTAAGCAGGTTGGCTCTGCATACGTGTCTAATTTATTGCTTGTTTTATTTTTTCCTGCATTTTTTTTTTGCTTTCTCCTACCTGATGCCCTGTAATGACTGTTAGAAGTAGAGGACAGTTAGAATATCCAGGCTAGAGTTTCTTGGTAGTTGGTTGCTTAGATTGCATTGTTGAAGACTACCTGTCAAGAAACCAAGTTGTGTTCTCATTTGGAAAGAAAGCAAAGCAAAAATATATGTGATATTTTTCATTTATCCCAAATCATCTGTCCACTGTCTTACCTAGTGCTTTTAAATTGCCATATGCAGATAAAAGCCTATTATTTGCCTGAGTATCGCTTTCACTGTCCTGAAGTGTGGAATGTTTAATTTCACGTTTGTATGATTTGTAATTTTCTGCTCTTTTGTCATGGGACCTGAGCAAAATCTTTAGGGAGGTTGCACAATTACGATTCAATAACATCACCATACCTGTCATTTTGTTCCTGCACCTGGTATTGAGTCTTTTTTCTGAGCTGTAACAAGCATTGTCTTTAACCATTCATGAACTGGTTCATGATGAATGTGTCTCAGTCCTTTCAAAAAAAAKCCAAACAAGATCTGTAATACCAAGAAAAGTCAGTTTACATTCCGCAAGCAAGAGAAGTGTTTCTACATTAGAACGAATGACTTTTACATTTGTTCTAGATTTTACCTCTTGTTCTGTTGGATAGGACCACCATAGGTGCCCTTACTGACAGTGCCACTAATCCATGCAGAAGCAATGGCCCATGTTAGATTACTTTGTTCCAGCAGTTGAAGTAAATGGATTAAATCTTGTATCTTGAGATTAAAAGGAAAAGATTCTTCTCTTTTTAGAGAAGTGAGAACTCTTGTGAAACAAAGAATAAGATACTGTTCTAGGGCATGCTAATATGTTCAGCTGTCTGTGGAGCTATAAAGGAAAGCATGGAAGTAGCTCTGGAAGTAATACACTTTTCCAAAAAGGGAAAGTGAGGCAATCGGTGGAGCATATCTGTTTTATGAATTGGTCTCCAAGATGTTAATAGCTAATAGTTAATAGTTAATAGTTAATAGCCCTTTTTCCTCCTGGCTTGTCTCCTTTTGCTCGATTTGTAAGACTGCAATAGATCAGTTCTTCCAAATTTCATACTTAATTTAGATGGAACTGAAAAGGTGTTGGCTTTGTTCTCCTTAGGGGTTTTCTCTCTCCCRTGGGGAGATGATAACCTGAAATAGTTTCAGGCCCTAGATTTCTGCAAGTTCCAAGCTGGGACACCATGACATTTTAATTTTAGGCTCTGGTAACCAATATCTTGCAATTCTCAAGTCCACTGAATGCTTTGATAGATTCAGAGGCTGRCCTAGCTTTATGAAACTGCTGCAATTATAGTTCTTACCACAGCAAAATATGTTGCTCAGCATTTGGACAGAGTTGCCCTTTGTGAGAGGGATCTGGCCATCTTTTTTCTTGATCTTAACTGAGTCTTCTCTCCTTGAGATGGAAGTCTATTCATAGAGATTACAAGAATTTGCACACATTTTCTCCCCCCACTGCAAGCGCTATTAAATTAAATAAATACTCATTAATGAGAACTAATACTACAACACAGAGAAATATTCCACATTGCTTGAAGCCRTATAAAAAGCATCCCTGCATAGATGGAATGCACTTTTCAGTTAAATCAATARCCTGCGGTGCATGTTTACAAACTGGCAATCTTCATTTAATGAATCAAATTGTCTTTGGTTTATTCTTCAATAGTCAGTCACACTGTGCACACTAAAATCACTTCTTCAGACTCATCTCTCTCTTCTTCTTGCTGCCTGTGCATAGGAGGAATGATCAGAGTCTTTCTGGAAGTGCATTGCAGACTGAAAACCAGAACTTAGACTCCTCCCRTTGGTGTTTGATTGCCTGTGCTTTGCTCTGGAACATGATAAAAGACTCTGCTGACAGATAAACTGTGTTAATTTGTACATATGACATTTATAAGAGCATTTTAAGTGGAAGCAGTGCTCACTACAGTACTCAATTAATGTACCTGAAGTTGCCAGCTTTGCTGCAGCATTCAAGAACATATATTTATTAAAAAAAAAATTAATAACTTGATGATACAAGTTTAAGTTGATGAGTGGTTCAGACCTGCAGGCACTTGATTTTTCATGCCTGGCGTATGCCTCCAGAAGGGCAAATCTGGGACACTTACGGGCATTTGTAGTAATCATTCCTGCTGCTTTGCTTTGCGTGGGCAAATCTAACATTCTGGATGCTTCTAAGTCAACATAGCAGTAAAGGCCAGTGCATTTAAAACTGATCTTAAGCATGCCTAATTCATGAAGATCAAGTGCCTCTGAACCACTGTGCTGCAGACGAAGAAGAGGTGGAGGGAAGAGGTGGGAATTAGTGCTGAGCTGGCACATGCAATATACCACCCTCAGTGCTGTGGAGGATCCTTGGCATGGCAGCTTATGGTGCAAGTGCAGCATAAGCAACTCTGGATCTTATGCTAGGGAGAGATTCAAATTACATTGCATGCAAGTCAGACTTGTTTTGTTGCTTATTTACCCCATCTGTTGATATTTACCCCTCACTTCGGTCTAGAATAGCTAATCAGTATGATTTGGGCATATGCATTTCTTCCTGGGTAGGTCATCCTTTATAACTCTATCTGCCTATAGGGTGGAGTTAGTCTAAGTCTAAGTTAGTCTAATTAATCACTTAACTATCTGGGCTCTCTTTCTGCTGTGTGGGGACAAGTAAGTATGTCCAGGCTGTTACTGGTAACCCACTTTACTGGTAACCCACTCTAGCTTAGTCCCTGACGTGCTGGGAGGGGTGAACTTTTGCACAGGCTGTGTCTGTTCTCTGAATACAGTGGGAGCTGAAGCAGCTGATTCAGACTTTAAGATGCTGCAGTTAAGTGAAATGAATTCTGAACTCTTTTTACTCTCCGTCTCTATAGTCAGAGTATTAGCTGTATATTCTGAGGATAAAAACACTAAGACTGTGAAGTGCTTAAATCAGYGATGGAGAGTCTATTTGGTGTTTTCTGTTGCTCCTATTACTATAATGGCACTGAGCACTTCTGTTTCTTAGCTTTAGACATAAACAGTCCCACGGTGTTGAAAAGGTGGAGAAAAGATTTCTTTGARGACACCTCAACTTTAGCCTAACTCAATGCATATATATTAGTGTACCTGATTTTTCAAAACTTTATGCAACTAGAGAACCTATCTCAGTAGGTTTTTGTCTTGAATAATTTTAAATAGGATTTGCCTTAAGGAAGTGATAGATGCGTGCCTCAGCCTGTATGTCATTCTCAGAAATAAGGAACGCTGAAGGGAATTGAAGCAGTAAATCTTTTTTTTTTTTTCATTTTTTTCAGAATTTCAGCAGTATTTTTTTTAAAACATACTCTGTGACAAATTTCCTCAGCTATTGAAAGAGTATTACAACATACAAATGACTTATGTAAAATTTTTCATAATGATTGCTGCCACTATATTATGACATTTGCTTATCTTAGATTTCAAGCACTCTGTTAAGATGTCTTCTAATGTTATTTTATAGGATGCAGAATAAATCAGCTGTATCAGAGCGATGTTTTCAGCACACAGCATTTATTGCATGATGATTGATTTAAAATGCTGACGGTAATTCTGTGTCTAGGATATATATATATAAATCCTATCACAGTTATTTTATGTCTAGATTGCGACACTTTGCTTCAGTTGTGCTTAAGCCTTGATTTTATTTTTTGCTCTAATTTTATTTCTCTGTTTGAGAGAGTTGAATCCAGTAAAATGCTGCTATTCTTAAGCGAACTGAAGTTACCTCTGGTTGCTGATGCTCAGGACGTGACTGATGGCTCTCAGTACTGCACAGAATCGGTTCCTTGTCATGTGCTAAATCTCCTCATGGGCTGTTTAATCTGCAAACAGAGCTGTTATCTTTCAGCAGGAGTTTTCTCTAGGTGCCATTTCTAAAAGCAACTGCAAGTACAGATAAGGAATGATACTAGAGAAAAATAAGAAATGTAAAAAGAAAGAAATTAGAGGAGCAAAATGGGAAATGTTATAAAAGAGATGATAAATATTTGAAACAGAGAAAAGTTATAAAGCATTAATATTGGCATTCTTATTTTCCCATCTCTTTTCCCATCACCCTCTCTGTAGGTGATCTTACATATTTCTGTTAATTTATTATATAACTTAATGCATGCTGAGTTTCTGAATGACYTGAGGATCTTGCTACATAAGCAGACATATAAGATGTGGTATTTACTCCAAAGGGCTTGCAAACTAGTTAGTGAATCCATAAAAGGTGGCTGTTTCACAATTTGTTTTGTTTTTCTTTTAAAATAAAAATTCAAAAATATTTTAATTGTATTTTAGGATATAGGGTGATGACGATGGAAGATTCCTACTGTTTTTATGAACTGTCAGGAGGCCTTATTTTACACCTTTATTTTTTAGCTTGGAGAGATCAGAGRGAAGATATTTAACACAGGATGACCTGTTACTAGGACTTCACTGTAGACCTTTTACATGTTCATTTTGTGCGTCAATGTTTGTCTCCTAGGCATTCCTGATCAAGGAGAAAGACGCTATAACCTTACAGCTAAATGTAGCTCTGCACCTGCAGCTCCGTGTAGGGCCCTCTGACCTCCCGCTCCCACTCTGAAATTAAGCTGTGGCTTAATGAGAGGATCATCCAAATTGTTTTAAATGTATATTCAGAAAATTCTTTCTCCTGACAAGGAAAGGTCCCCCACCTAGGGCTCTTGAGGATGGAGATGCTGGTTTCTCTCATTCTCTTGATCTTTGATCTGATATTGGGTGTCCTCTTTCAAAATCCTCTGATTACAGGTCTAGATGTAATTGATACATTTCAAGAAAATTAATTTGTTATGGTGACATTAAATTTGCTTAAGATTATTCCCAAGCAGCCTCATTAAAGGCAATGTAACATAAATGTCATTTAACTTGTCTTTTTTTTTTTGTTTCTTCACTTTAAGGAAAATTATTATTTCTATCAATATAAGACATATTTTTGAATCAGGCAATGAAAATACTGCTGTATTTAAGTGTTTGATGGACTCAGTCTTTAGGTCCAAGTTTGGCATTCTGGAAATACACAAGTTTTACTGGTATGGCAGCATAACAGGATTGAAGAGTTAAAAAGCAAATTTTCTTACTGGCAGATCCCTTCCTAGAGATGCATTTTTGGACACTGAAATTACACTATTGATTTACTAAATATTTCAAACATATTTATTTAGCTCCGGAAAGTCTTTACTTTCAAGGCAAGATACATGATTTAAAAAATACTATACTAAATCCTCTGTGGGAAGGAAGAATTGCCASCCACTAAAAATAAATTAGTAAGGTTATAGTCTTACACCTGTATTATGCCTGCTATATATCATAAATCGGTAGTAATGCAGAAAATTAAGGCAGCATTTGAAAGTGATGAGGACAACAAAATTTGGTAAAAATAATCTGGGGGAGGAAAGAAACATACCGGGGAATGTTCAGTGGTGGTGGGGTGGTGGATGTCCAGTGATACAGTCTGTTTTGTATCAGTCATCCTCATCTCACTTTGTGTACTGACTTAAATGATTAAAAGCACATTATATTGCACGTAGCAGCTTGTTGAAAGGGATATGTACTCCTGATGCAAGCTGTCCTAATTGCTCAGCCTCATTAGGCGCCTATTGCAAAAGAGGCAATGCCAGAGTTGTGGAATTAAACAGTCTGCTTACAATGACTTTGTTTACAGTGCCCAGTCTTAGAAAAACAAGAGTGGTTGTCACATTGCCACCACTGGATTTCTTTAGCTCTTTCCTGAGGTAGATGTGTCATATGAACATCATTTACTCTCCTGATGATGACTTCATACTTGAAATGATGAAGTATTGAATGCAAGCTTTGTATTCTGTTGTCAGGCTGCATTTACAAAACAAAACATTTGATAATTTTCAGTCTTTCTCTTTATTCCCTTATTTTGTTTTTTAAAAAAGTGATTTTACGTAAGTTATTTTTTGCATGTGGCAGTGGGTAAATGAGGTAGCTGTATGTTGAAGTATTTCAGCTGGTGTGATTCTTATTTGCTATGTGTTACAGTTTTTGCTGCCACTTACTTTCCTTTGTAAACAAGAACATATTCTTCATAAAACTGCAACCTTGTTAAACATTTTGACAGATGATGCTTTGTGCAGAGAGGAACAGCTGAGTGCCTGATGCTTGTGGCCATGGTTCTTAACGTGTTGTCAACATCTAGCCTCTCACAATGTGCACGTTCTGCACAAAACTTGTACAAGCGCTGCTTTCTGATTTAACAACAAAAGAATTTTATTAATATGTACCCTGCTCCCTGAGGAAGTGAARTATGTGATGATTAATAATTTTGGATATCTAGGAATATTTCCTCACAGTATTTTTGCATTGCTTTGCAAATACTAAGTTCCACAACATTTTTTAGCACTATGTTAAGGATCTACTGCTTACCTTTTGTGTTTGTGTTCTTTATGTGTGGGTAAAGAGAATCCCCTAAAATCACACAGTGATCTGTGGACAGTCAGAAGCAATCCTGCCTTTTCATCCTTAGTGCAATTCATGCAGTGGTGTGCAAGTGTTCAATTCACTCTAAGAAACAAAATGCATAGCCATTTTAAGGACACATCATGAAATGATGAGATTGACTTAAATTCTTGGAGATAGTACAAATAAATTTAAAACAGTGTAGCTGAAATCAGAGCTTGCCCCAAAGCATCAGGAAGGTGATTTTAGATTTTAAATTTGAGCTTAGTAAATCTTAAATWAGCGATCTTATTCAGAACTTTCTTAATATATCTGTTTATATTTACACCATTTGCAAAAATACCTGCAACTTGGCTCTTTTAGTTGCCATATCTCCAAGTAGTATTCCCAAAAGCAGATTTATTTATTGGTTTGAATTGCTGTACTCACAATGAAAAAAATAGAGCCTAGGTAAAGGAGTAAGACTGGCACATAAACATGAATACCACCTTTGCATTACAAAAATACTGTATCAACACTGAGATCYATGCTGAGATATATGTGGCAAATAATCTTTTCAGATGTTAAACTTGGCAGTCCTCAGAAGTGCATATATCATATGGATTAACAGTTCAGAAACTTTCTCTTGCATTACACAAGTGCTTTTTTTTTTTTTCCCCTTCTTTTTTCAGTATCAACCACAGGGATCTTATTGTTGCATCTRTTTTTCAGACTGAAGAACAGCATGTGTTCTTCAAGATAGGGAAGTGGAAACCCTAATTTTAATGCTTCAATCCTACATATACCATTAAGATCCGACTTTTAGCTGTACATAATATTGGATCAGAGCAGTGTCCTAAGGAGAGGCCTGGAAATGTCCATCATCTTCAGTATTCTTGCTTTTTGGTGTCAACATGTTCTTTTCTTCACTATGATGCTCCATAATACAAACTATTCACCTTTTTCTTTTTTTTTAAGAATGTACATTGCACCAAATATTTATGTTCAGTAACTATGAACAGAAAATAAAACAGGTGAAATAGGGCAAGGTGACTTAGCAGCATTTCTGTTCATAAAAGCAACGTGCAGTGGCCAGATTCCAGGAAGTGGTGAGACAGTCTCAAAGCAGTTGCCCAGGGAACTCAAAGTTGCACATTATAAACACTTTTTTTTTTCTTTTTTCCTGAAAAGTGAATGAATGTCACTCAGACAGTGTGTCTGGATCCTTTGCACTAAGTCATAGAGAAGATCTAGGCTGGAGAACTCGAGGGTAAATGGGCTTTTGGATCTGTTCCTTGACGATAGTGCACCCAGTTCTGGATGGACACCAGGTGACAGCATTTCCAGCTCCAGTCACCAAGGCCAGTTTTCATTTTTTTTTCTGACTAAAAGGGACTAATTCTTGCTGGTAATTAAAACTGTTTTGAAAACTAGAAAGATGCATTGTTTCCCATGGGATGGTTTTGGCTTGTTTTATCCTTATATGTCCAAGTATTTTCATGTTTATAATTTCTGTAGAGTCTGCTTGTTTTTCAAGTAATAGTTCTTTCAAGTCACATTTAGCATTTTCTTTTTATCTTTAATATTCAACATTTCAAATATTTATTAATACTTTGGATGAATATTTTAAAACCTATGTTGCCTCCATTTATGGAGGCTTTAGAAATAAAAAAATCAGTACAATGAAAAGTGATTATTGTGATTATTGGCAGTCTTGGGTCACTTATTTGTTTGAGGGAAACAGCTCCCTTTCCTCCTGCAGCAGTTCCAGCCTGGAAATGAAATAGACAACCTCTTTCTTTTCCTTCTTTAGCAGACAACAAGTTTACCATAGCTGGAACAGTAGAAGGCAGTTATCTCACAACCAGCTGTTGCAGATTCRCACATTCCCTTTGACAGATAAGGGAGGGCAAGAAATGAGATAAGAGATATTAGCCATGAAGTGGCCTCCTTTCCTTTTGCTATATCACTGCCTCGTGGCTTTCCTTCACTTGTGGAGAGAGGGAGAGGTGCATTTGCATTTTGGCAGAGCTGCCTGCACTGCGCAGATAGGCAATTCAGAGCTCCCAGAGCTTGTTCGAGGGAGAGAAGGTACTCAAGAGGTCTCTCCTCATGTGTTGGTTTTCTAGGTACAACACTGCCTCAGTATTGTCTCCTCAAAACAGTATAAGATGGTTTGCAAGTGACACAATTCAGCTGTCATTCAGCACAAGTGTTTTCATTTTATCTTCCTTTAGAAAGAGTCCTCAAATTACCATCTGCAGATAATTAAGAGAGACAATGGCCATCACATCCATGTCTACCAATTTCCCTTTATGAAGTTCCCCATTGTCTATTCAACTCTTATGCTTAAACTATTTCACAGTTGAAGTATTAAAGCACTATCAGTGTGCTCAATTTAATGGTGTTCTGTTAATTCGAGTGTTGTTTTTAATACACTGATGTGTGGGCATTAGGTAGAAAATCCTRCTTGAATAATGTACTAAAATGTTCTGAGTAACTGTTCTGAAGTATAGTTCTACAGCACATGCAGTGTTATGTCTCTTTTATACCTTAGGATTAAAAAGATTATGGTATTTGAAAGATAATACATCTGACTAAACATCTTCCCTGGTTGGACTTCCTAGTGTTCACTTATACATAAACTTGACAGTAGTGTTAAAATTAAAATTAAGATTCACAAGTTATTGTATTGGAGAGATATTTGAGCCTAATTTTAGAAATCAGGTATCCCATAATTTAAGAAACTGGATCCTGGATTTTCTACCATAGTAAATAAGGGCGCTAATTGTAAGGCTTACAAGACCATGAGCTTCTTTTGTGTTCAAACATGTTCCGCTCTAAAATTTTAATTTACTGATCCTGGCAGCAGCAGTAGCCTTCAACTAAAGAGAGAAATCACGCTGTGTAACAACAACTAAATGTTTCTTTGAGCTTTTGAACTTGTTTGTAGCTTATATGTTCTAGGTGATTTGACTATATATTTACAGATATAAAAAGAAGAAAGATGCAAGCTGCTGCACTGCTGCATTACTTTCTGCTATGCAGTGTTTCCTTTCAATTATTTTTGAAGACTARTTAGTAAAGGGACTCAAAATTATAATGAAGATTTCCTCAAGCACACTAAGATCCACAAGTCTGCAAGAGTGCCTGTAAGCCAGTGGAATTAGAATATGAAAAGAAGATTAGGCCATAACAGAAAGGCTAAATGAAGTAACTGAGTAGATGTTTCCTGTAAAAAAGAAACTGGAGAATTTCATGATAGAAATCTTGTCCATTTCATTGTGGAAGATGTGGCATGGAATCTGTTTGAAGCGGGACTGCAGAAGACCTTATGGAACAGCTAGATAAAACGTAACAAGTCTCAAGGATGAGAAGGGCTTTAGCAAAGAATTCTCACAGAAGTTATGAATGAATTACAGTGCAAGCATGCAACATGGTTTTAAATTGCCTTGGATTCTGAAAACTGGAGAGAAGCAAATGTGCTGTTTTATACATATATACAAACACACACATATATATATATATGAGTGTGTGTATATGTATGTATACATATACATACACTCACACACACGTATATATATTTAAAGGCTTCTGAGGACATGTAAGGCACTTGATATCTCTAGATATCTCTATCAAGAAAACTGATAATTATGGTAGAATTGGTAGTCAATTTGAAAACAGTCAAAGTATTGTCTGTAAAGCAAATTTCTACCCCACAGCCCTCTTGAAATGCTTTGATGGGAGAAACAAGCATTTTGAAAATGTAAATCCAACTGGTAGCTTGTTTGGATTTCCCCCCAAAAAAGTTTTGAACAGATTCTCTCACTAACCATTTCTAATCAAGCAGTCATGGCCTAAGGCAGAAGGTCCTTGCATGGATAAATAACTGCTTAAAGCTTAGAAGTCCTTAGGAAATAAGTAGGTAGAAGTAAAGGATCCATTTTAACAGTTGAAAATTGAAGGACATTGATAGAGCTTTTTAGGGCTCTGATCTAATCTATTTATAAGCAATATAGAAAAAGGGGAATGATCAGGTGATAGAGTTAATGACAGTAAGGTATTCAGGATTATAAACCTGAGACAAACTGTGAAACATTGCAGAAGAAATCCATAAGGCTGATTGACAAACCAATAACATGTAAATTAAATTAAATGCAGATAAATGCAAAGTGATGCTTATGGGGTTAAAGCTATCCCAGTCTCACAAGCAGAATGATGTACTTTGAGCTGACCATTACTACTGAGGAGAAAGTGCTAAGGATGATGATTCATAGCTCTATGAAAGCATCTGATAAGTGGTCAAAAGGCAAACACAAATTAAGAATTTAATAGGAAGGGAACAAAAAACTGGACAGCTAGCACTACTGTAAAACTACCCAGAACAACTTAGTATTGAATAATAAGTGCAGTTGTGGTCTCCCTGCTTCCAAAAGGGTATAACATCCTTGGAAAAGGTTTAGAGAAGGGCACCATAAACAATACAAGGTTGTTATACTGGTATTATATTTTCATTTTCTAATGATATGACAGTGTCTGCAACAGGATAATGGATCAAGATGAGCTACCTTAAAACCAAGAAAGAGGTTAATTTGTAAACAAGGTTGACAGACATGATTTTCTTGGTGGTAATCCTTTTCCAGGTCTTGTTTAGATAGAGCTGACAATAAACAGCTTCCTGCAGTAGTTTCTCAGCTGAATTATTCTAAATTTCAGACATTGTGCATCAATTTTGCTGTATCTTAAACTCATTTTAGCAGTTCTCCCTTCTCAAGTATGATGGGTCTTATCTTTTTCATAAAGAAATATACATTCATCTTTCCTTATTTGTACCTGAGTAGAGAGTCTGTAGGACCATCACATAGTTCAGCCATAAACCTTCAATTTATTAACAGAGCTCACTAGAAGTATGTCCTCTGAGATTTTGAGCTTTTAAGTATTTGTTTGCTCCATTCAGTTATATAAAGAGAGATCTGAAAGAAACTTGGACTTTTAATAAGTTTGGTTTCCTTTTAGCTGTAAATTTGCTGAGAAAAGAACAAACATCCAAACAACACTTTATTGTCTATAGTAATGCATTGTTAGTAGAACACCTTAGGGGCAGAAGAGATGTGATTTTCTACTTAGTAGAACCACCAGCAGGCAGAATTCTTGATGCCTTTCTCCTATCCTGTTTTCATCAAATGTAATAAGCAACTGCTAACAAACACTGATTTAATTTTTTGTTTTCAGGTTCTGAAATGGAGATGAAAGACATGCATTAGGTTTTTCTTTGAGACAGCTATTGCTTTTATCTTTTTTTTTTAATAGTTTGCATCTAATATTTTTGTCTGCAAGAAATGTATAAAAATTTAAAGAATTATTTGCTTCCCTAATGAAACATCGGAAGGTTGCAAAATGCATATATTAACTCAGGCATACATTCTTATAATGAAAAACCATAAAAGTATAATGACTTGATATGTCTTATGTGCAAGTACTTTCTGCACATTTGTTTTGCCTAGAGCTAGCTCGCAGCCCAAAAAGAAGAAAGAACAGCAACAACAAAAATACATATTTAAGCATGAAAGGTTTGAGGTAGAACCTTTTAGGACGGCAAATGAGTGAACCATTGGAAATGATTGGACWATTACCTGAAACATAAGTTTGCCGACTTACAAATTTCTGATAGAAGTATCCTAATATACTAATCCTATACTAATACTATATCCTAATAAAGTATATAGGATATACTTTATTTTAGTTCATGCTTTGACTTCTATTCAGTGATTTTTTTCATTAAAAGTTAAGAAACTTTTTTTTTTATTTTCAATCTATGGTTAAATTGTGATATGGAATGGATACTGTTTTCTAGTTTTAAAAATTTGAAGACTTTGCTGACTGAAAACAATCTGAATTACAAAACATAAACAGTACTTTCTTTGCATTTAAACCTACCTGATTTATTTAACAGTGTAACCTCTGATATTTCATGATTGTTACTATGATTTTAGTGCACTTTTAAATGTTTAGATTAAATAATATGAGTGGGAATCACTCAATCTAGCGCTAGTTGTTAAAACTAAGCAAAATGTCTACCTTTCCCCTTTACTCAGTATGAAAAGATAGACATTAAAGATGGCAAATCATAGAAAGAGGAATTACTTGGTGAAGTTGCCTCTTATCTCCATTGACTATAAACACAGCCTCCAGTAATTGGATGAGATTAACTGCTTAACTTTTAAATGGCTGGGGTTAAATGAGATAACTGCCTGACTAAATTATTTTGATATGTAGTTTTTATATGTAGTTATTTTATTGCTTCAATTGACCTATAATTTTCTATCCTCACAAAAAGATCCAAATAATAAGTAAAATCTAACCATTCTAGGAAATAAAAAATGTATCATTCACTTTTTCCAAATTAATACAATGTGAAAATTAAGGATTTGAATAAATGTATACTGACATAATTATATTGATCACTTCTTTTGGGTACATTGTTAATAATGTTCCCTGGTTKCAGAAAGAGATGAAAATTTCTGTCAGCAAAAAGGCTCTAGTTTTCTTTATGGAAAAAAAAATAAAACATGATTTAAYTCAAAGCTTGAAATCAAATTTTTCTCCTGGTGGTTTCGACTCCTGATTAAATTTGGTGATTCAAATCACTTTGCTTTAGATCTGTACACTCTGATATACTGTGAGTTGTTCCATTAACTTTAATGATTCCATTTCACACGTAAAACCAAGTGCGTTCATGAGTCTTAGTCCTTGGAGCATGACATTTCTATCTTCATTAATATTTTTGATTTTATCATTATAGTATCTTTTTTTTTTAAGAGCTAATCTCTACATTAAGAAGGATGATTGTTCAAAACTTTTTTCCTTGGGTGACCGAAGTGAGTCACAAGATTATGCTGCATCACTTCACCAATTGGTCTGTGAACTAAACAGAATTAAGGGAAAGGTTTAAGGAGAATATTTATGCTTTTCATTGCCACATTATTGGTATTGTATTTTTGATTCAAATAAATGTAGTAGTGAATTTTGCTAGATTTCCCATTGGATTACAAAGATCAGAGGACTGAGGTAATGACAAATGACAATTACGTGTTTTGCAAATAAACTTGGTTGTGCTCCTAGCAAATCTGCTCAACTTTAAGTTAAAATTCATCTTCTGAAAGTGCCAACTCTTTTAAGAAATCTTTAACAAATCCATTAATTTGGGTAATTGTCCTAAAATATTACAGTGTAGCCTTTTTTGGTGTCATCACTGTATAATCTGAAATTATTAATCTGAATTTGTAGCACATATGCACCGTTGCACATGTGCAAAAGAATGGGCAAATGAATTGTGCAGAAGTACAGACATCTGGCAGACAAATAAGTGTAAAGTATTCCCAAAGCCTCAAATTTAAAAAGGAGGTCAAGAAAAGAAGTGTACRTATAAAAAGTAAATATGAAAAGCATCAGGTAAAATTCAGCAAGACAGTATAACATTATTAGGCTTAGAAAGAGTGCAGTATGTATATATTTAGTATATCAGTGTGAGTTTATCTGCAAAAAAGAAAAAGTGCCCTCTTATCTTAAATTGATACAAAAGAAATACTTTCATTATAGATAAATAGAATTTTACTAGCATGCCGATATCTAGGTATGGCTCCTTGTATGTTATTTTAAATGTTAGGAAAAGGAGCTTGAATTGTCAGGATATTGAAGCTGCATTTTATTAAAAATGCCAAGAATGTATCAAAGAATCTTTTTTTTTATTGTTAAATCTGTTGCTTTTTGATGATGTGCCATGGGTTTTTGTTCCGAAAACTGCACTAACCAAATGGGATTATGTTTCATTCTCAGTCCACCTGTGTGGATGAATGGGGCTTTCTCAGCTCTGTCCAAAAAGCAGTAGCAGCTGATGTTAGGGGCTATATTTTGGCACCCAGCTCTCTGCTTGGTGCTTGCATTCAGGAAGTGGTTGTTGCTCTGCGTTTCTGCCTCTCCCCAAGTCCACGTCCTGCAGCAGTGCTCTGCCCTGCTTATTTTCACTTGCTGACAGCACTTCAAGAGATTGAAAGAGGATAAGGGGAAAAGAGCCCCCTTATTTATTTACTTGTAACTCTCCAAAATGTTCRTGAAGATAGTGTGACATTTAAAAGAACATGTGCTGTTGAAGTATGGAAATATTTTTAATTGCCTGTGACTTGGGATGATCTACATCACTTGCTGCTGTAGCATTCCTGCTCGAGATTAGCAAGGTCACCCCTCCTAAGCGTTGATAAAGGCTCTGATTTGGTGAGACATCGCTCCTGATGTTTATCCCTACTTCTAAACAGGTTTTTAAGGCTTATTAAGGAACACAGGAATTTCCTGCTAGTTAACCTCCAGCAGCGATACTCTCAGTATGTGTGTGTATTTGTATGCATGCACTTGGTATGCAAATTTATTCTGCATTTTTTAGAATCCAGAGGTTATTTTATGTGACCAGCATTAATCACTCTCATGCATGAGTCCCRTTGAAGTTGGCAGCATTACAGGTGTTATTTTACGTGACCTGCATTTAATCACAGATCATCCATAAGTCTTGTTAAACAGGGTAGCATTAGAGAAATCCTATTTTCACATTCTCTACTGTAGTAGACAGGAARACTTTGTGCCAGTGGGAGATATACTGATGTTCTCTGATTTTCTACTTTTAGTTAATTAATTTAACTTAGAAATTTCACAGAAAGAATACTTCCATTTCCTGCCTAAGCTTTCTGTATTTCAGACATCTTAAAACATTTGACTTTTGGAGCTGATCTAGCTCAAGTATGTTTTTTCTCTTCCTTCATCTCCCTCTCTTTTTTTTTTTCTGATATTTGCATATCTCAAAAAATTTGTTACAGAAAAACTGTTGTGTTTTCAGGCTATGTTAACTATTTTATCAATATTTATTTTAATATTTATTTATTTTTAACCATGATGGCAGAAAAGAGCAGCCTACTCAACTGAAAAAAAATGCTTTGTTACCTGTCCGTAACAAAGTGATTGGCAGATTGCAGTATGAATGTTACAATGTTTTTATATTATATTTTAGTGCTGGAACTGTGGTTGACCGAGAGAGTGATTAGTTTTGCCATGTTTCTGTCACAAGTCAAGCTTAATATTATCTCTGTAATTATCACACTCCAAAGGTTTGCTTAGCACAACTGCATTGGATGCATCATTTTAAAAGTTCAGCAAATTCTAGGGCAGCATTTACTCTTGAAAGGAAGCCTGAATTCAAGTGAATGATGTTGGACCTTTTATACATTGGAGTCCCTGGTAGGTAATTAAACAATTGTGAGTAGCTGTCAGGAACAAACTGTGATGAAGTGAGTCTGTCTCACCTGAAAAAGCTTCCTGACTTGTTGCTAACTTCTACAGATGTAACTTCTACAGTTTAAACATCTTCAGGATGTTTAAACATATTCACTAAATGGTTTTATTTTTGCTTTCTTATTTGATGAGATAAACAGCACGTATTACAAAATCAAAAATTGAAATGTAATGGTTCTATTTGGTCAGATAATATAGATATTGCATTTAATCAAATCTGTGCGAAATCTGTTCACGCTACTTGTAAAATGAGATTGAGACACTTAAGATTTCTAAATATGCACCATTTTATCAAACATACACTACCAAGTATTTGTCTTGCACTACCTCAGATTTTTAGATCTTTCCAGGAGAAATAGGAATTTGCTTAAGAGCATAATGATGAGGACAACTTAAATCTTTGGTCATGGGGTGGTCTTTGCTGGCAGATAATTATTTTAGTTTTTGCACATTTATTTCATTGTTGTGAGTGAATGAGAAAATATGAAGGCATGTTTCCAGAATCAAATGCAGTTATTAATCTTATTTGCTTATTCAATATTTTCTTCCTTTTTTATTTGACTCTACATACTTCATTGCAGAGGAAAGCTTGTTAAGTGTTGTCTGATAAGTTGTTTGCTTAGTCCGATGTAAGTTATATACTTAATACTTTATCAGGTTCAGAAAAATGTTTTGATGAGAATAAGGTGCTCCTCAGCTAATGACAAATTGAGGTAGTCCTTGTGTGTGTGTGTGCATGCACGTGTGTGTACCTAATAGCTAAGAAATAAGAATAGCTGAGAAATAAGAGTCATTTCTTCCTCAGATGAGTTCCAGTGCATGAAATTATAATAGTTTTCTTCTTTTTAACAGGTCTCTAAGCAAGTTACTTTTATCTATTCTATATAATCTGCTTCGGGGGGGATAAGAGCTTCAAGATAAATAACCTACCATCCAAATTTTTAATGTATCCCTCATTTCAGTGAGAGTTAGGGATGCTAAGCACCAAATCATCTAAATATTTCTGAGGTTCTGAGTCAATTGCATAGACCATGTTCCGTTTTTATCCTCAATGGACTAGTAGCTAGTGCATTTTTTGGGTGAAGATYTTAGGATTCGACAGAAATTATTTTTTTCTGCTCACAAATGTGTGGAACCTTTATTTTCAGAACTGTCGATTTTCCTGATCCAGGCCATTAACAAATCGTAGGGGATCTAACATAGGAGAGAGGCAAAAGAAACCAACCCTGTCACCTGAGGTATGCAATAGGGAGAGATGGTAAGGATCTAACCATAGTTATGACATAGCGAACAAATTAGATTATGGTTGGCTTGTGAATAAGCTCAGAAGGAGATGCTGATCATCTCTAAAGAGAGGAGAATATCATTTTCTTGATAGAGATCAACTATTGACAGAGACCAGACTGAAAAAAGAGAAAAAAAAAAAGGCACTTAATAGATGAGCTCATCACTTGAGCTCACTTAATTTCAGTTGTTCATGTGGAACAAGCCTATTCTTATTTTTTAAAGGTCTTTTTTTTTCCCCTTTCTCCTTTCCTTTCCTTTCCTTTCCTTTCCTTTCCTTTCCTTTCCTTTCCTTTCCTTTCCTTTCCTTTCCTTTCCTTTCCTTTCCTTTCCTTTCCTT
>NW_020455455.1:4504880-4642837 GCF_003342845.1 Nothoprocta perdicaria
ATAAGATTCTTGTGCCTTGTTTGGGAAATATTAGACAAAGAAAATATGTTGGCATTACTAATTTCCTGTTTTGGTATTGATGATGCCTTTAAATTTTGAAAGAACAGTTTGTGGGCTTTTTTTTCTTCCTTGGCTTCTTTCCAGCCCTCTAAGAAATGCAGTGGTTTACTCCTATAAATGAATTAAAATATTATTGTAGAATGAATTATGTTGATAGCTTGTTTACTTGAAGTAGAAGGCAGCAATAAAGGTGATTTGTGACCTTTTCTTGAAAAGATAAACTTCTGACATCCAAACCATCATGATTTGCCAGGCATGAGGGAAGACATATCATTTCACTTGCTGGTGTAGATTGCCTTATGATTTTTGTTTGCTTGTTTTAAAGCTTTTCAGACATTGTTCATCTTCTGATGAACATTCTGAAGGCAATTTCAAAACAAAACAAAAGAGAAGCTAAAATATGGTGGGAACATCTGATTCACTTCATATTCTGGGAAGGATTAAAAAAGATGTTAACAATGTGGAATTAATTCTGATGAATTATTGGACATGTATGATTATGGTATATATTTTCTTTGAATAATCTTCCCATTTTAAAGCTTTCATTTTTGAGGGGGACTGAACAGCRTTGTTCAGAACAATGTTCAGTAGACAGAACTGAAGGCCATAAAACATTCTGACATGTTGTGTCACATCCTAGTAATTTACCTAGAGAAAAATTAAAAGCAAATTTACTTCTAATTAGCCTGATGGATTACTCAAAGGAATAGGTTTTCTAGACAGTATTCAAACTTTTTATTTCTTGTGATCTGAAGTTGAGCTTGTGTATCAGGGTCATGGCCCTGATTAGTTAAATAGCAAAAAAAAAAAAAAAAAAAAAGAAGGGGAAAAAAAGGAAGAAAGCATCCATTTAATATAATGATCATTCTGAGAACCTGTGGTGGTTTGTGTTTAGAACCATTATAACACTGGTGTGCACCACAGAGTGTTCTGGCAAAATAAAGATTTTTTGACCTCACCTGCTCTGAGCAGAAAGTTAATTAGTAYGAGATTATCAGAGCTTTGGCACTATCCTGTTTTTGAGTCCCTAGAATTCAGATTTCTAAGAAGTATTTAAAAATTTGCCTATATGGAATATGAGTTCCTTGGAAAATATGACAATACTCTCTCCCWGGGATCAAAAGCCAAGCTGAGTCTGTGAGTAAATCAACCAGCTCAGAAGAGAAACCCAGGGAGATATGGTAGATTTTGGTTTCTATTAATCTGCCAAGGTTTATAAAAGAAATTTCAGAAGGACTACAGAAATGAGTATGCTTCAATCGTGATGTGATCCTAAAATGTGGCATTTGGGGCATTTTTGACAAGAGAAACTAATTACATTTTGCAAGGAATTGGTAAGACTTTATTTTTCTTCAGAGCTCCACAGAGCCTTGGCCTTCTGTCTGCAGGAACATTAACAAATGGCCATTGAAGAAGCAGCAAAATCAAGTGAAGAACTGTCTTAAAAAAATAAGGGCACTAAAATCCCTAGGCTTATTTAGCCTTCCCAAATGAGGGCTGAGTGAGGTTTTGACTGATCTTTATGCAGGCTCAGTAGGGTAAATAGCGGAGGAGCCTATGAAAGCTAAAGAATAGTATGACCACAAGTACATTTTGTTCAAACTATGAAGCTGTTTGCTCTTCCATGCTTCAAATCCACCTTTTTTTTTTTTTCCCTCATTCCATACCTCTTCTTATGGTGTCAGTGTGCCTTTCAGAAACATAGTAATTAATATAATTACCATATATGTCACAGAAATGATCCTTTCTTGCTTATTGTTATGACTGTGAGGAAAAAGCTGTGACACAAAAAAAAATACATATAATGCCATATTGGAAAAAGTATTTTTTCTTTCCACAAGAACGTGGGTGCTTCTGAGACTTTTTTTCCTCTGTGCTTGTACTGACTGCTGTGATTTGGTCAAGTGATACAAGGGAGAGACAGGGAGGAACCTGCCAGTATTGCTCAAACCTGAGCTGAAGGAAATGGTCCAGCAAGCAATAAGGTCATATTTTCAAAGGCAGAATGTCAGATGCAAGTTGGCACACTGGGATTTTCAGCAGCATTTCTGTGTGCCTTCCACTTGAATCAATAGCAATGGGGCACTTAAAACCTGATAAAATTCCATCTAGTGATCTGCATCATCTGATACATATCTAACCTTGCAAATATCTCCCTGAGATCCTTGAAGACATGGAATAAAATCAGTGTTACATGATAGTGTATAAGAAATGAGCATCACAAAAGGAACAATGCTTGCAATCTTCCAAATGACTGGGAATTTTTTTACTCATGTTTGTGTACAGCTGAGCTTGACTTTGCCTGTAGCATAAATGTATTTGTAGCAACTCCTATTGTGGAGAAAATACATTATTTTATTATAAATATTATTAATATTCATAACAATTTTAATCTCTTTAAAGAGTGTAATTTTATGTTTCTCTGAATTGCATTGCTGTGTAAAGCAGAAAATACTAAATGCACATGTTGCCAAGCCCAGGAAGTATTTTTTCAAAGTGGAAAGCTGTATCCTAGCCAGCATTAAGTGGTAGATTAGACATCCTGAAGAATGTAGTGCATGAAATTATGGCATGTTAGAGATCAGATGTATGGTTAAACTCCCCCCTAGGTAGGAATTTTTTTAAAAGGTAACAATGGTACTTAAAAGAAAGGGTCAAAAGAACAAATTGATTGGGAGCATGCTATTTCAGGCTATCACAACAGAAACTAGCATTCCTGCTTTCTGTATGTTTTGGGCAACAACCTATAGCTTTAGAATGGGTGCCTTCAAATTATTTTTCTCAAGATATGTATGTTGAAGGTTCAAAAAAGGTTTAGTTTTCACAAACTGAAATAGTGATAGGAAAAATCAAAGGTACTAGTAAACTGCAATAACCACCATTATGATAATGWTTGAATATAGCACCAAGGCTTTATGGAGGGTATTAGTTCCTATGCAGTTTTCAAAGTGAAGAACTACAGCTGGCAGCTGCTTCATCCCTAGCTTTTCTGCAAGACATGTGCATATCTAACTGCATGGCATCTGCATATCCTCTGGGAATATACAGGGCTAGCTTTAGAGAAACAGTTAGTGCTAGTACTTGGGTATTAGGATGGTAATTTGGGTAGCACTAGGGAGGCATGATCATTGAAAAAAAATAACTGCGGGTAGAGTGGAAAAAATGATAACTCCCTTCCTAAAATATGAATCATTCTRTCAGGGTAAATTTGACCAATGGCTATTTAAGCTGAAATCATCATGTTTCACCACAGGTAAGGCTTCCACATTGCACAGTGTTCCTAATGTTAGGCTGAAGCCCATTTTTTGCTGCTTTGTAGTCTATAAGGAAAATACAAGAAGCTGTTTAAAGTTTTTGGGGGCTTATCTGGCTTTTTTGTTTGTTTGTTTTGCAATAAGGTATTGGAAATGTTCTTTTATATCTTTTTTTTTTTTATCTAATTTTGATCTAGTTTTAGCTAGAAGTGAGATATCCTAGGTAAATATTTCTCGCTTCCTAGCTCCTTTGCTATCTTCCTTTCCTAAGTGTCTCTGTGCATGCTTCTTTGAATGCCACTAAATTTAGTCCTAGAGAGGACAATTCCTGGAGAACCCTCCATTGGAATTTGGTAACTATCACTCAAGGTCCTCCAAAAAATTAAAAGTGGTCAAAAGAAAGACTTCTAATATGTATAATAAAATGTATAATAAAATGTATAATAAAATGTATAATAAAATGAAATCAGACAGGTTTTCTCATTTCCTTTAACATGAAATGCTGTGAATTAGTGAATGTGTGATGCGGGAATGCAGGATAAACTGGTGTTTGGAACATGCTTAGCAATTGTACATTAATGTCAGCTCTGTGAAAAAAAAGCGATAGTCAAAACATTGATTGTTCTGTAAGCCATGTTTAACTGGTATGAAAAGCTTGACTCAAAATTAAAAAAAAAAAAAGAAAAACCCACAAAAAAACCTTTTCATCTCAGTAGAATGTCTTCGAAGCAAGAGTAACTGCAGTACCCTCAGCTGATACAGGCAGTCATGGATTAGTCCCCAAATGTCTGTTTATGTTTCCAAATAAGTTTGATAGGTTATATCTTGGGACAGTCAGGTAGTTAATATATTTCCTTCATTAGCTTAAAACAACACAATGGAAGACACATTCAGGTTTTATTAATTTAACTGAAAATTCTCACTAACTTCATGAAAATCAATATTTAGCACTTCAAAGAAAACTGTCAACAGAGCATTAACTCTGAATACAAATTCATGTGTGTAGACAGCAGACAAATTTGAATCTGTTTTTTTTTAACTTATTTACAGGATCTCCCTGTAAAATCCCCAGGGAGATGCCTACTATGTTATTCACATTCTGGAGGGACATCAGCCCACTCTATTAGTTAGATAATGTTCTTGTTAAAGGAAAAAATAGCTAGCTCTGATCTTAGAATCTGATCTTGCAGCTGCCTTGTGTAGCTGAAATTCTTCATGCTCACCTAAATAATTTTCTGTATTTAACTTCTTTGTAAGTTCTATTACTTTATTCCTTTTATAGGTATTCTACTGCAGTTAGTCACCTTATGAAAAAGGCCCCAATTCAATAAAGGCCTCTTATTTTATCTTTCTTTATTCCACTTTAGCACCTATTTGGAAGCCTGAAATAAGCTTTTGCCTTCAGTTGTTTATCTGCTAATGTCAATAACAAAATTATAGCTGATCTCACAGAAAGTCAAAGTCCTTATGACATCGCAAGTACTGAATTTCTGCTGTAGCACTAACATGCTGTGTTACCTTCATTTCCTTATGGTATATAATAGACAAGAGATAAGTGTTGAAATAGGTGTCAGTACGTGATACTCTTACAGATGTTCCTGCACGTTCTTTTCCTTCGTGTGCATTGTAATGCAGAGTAGGCTTGGGAAGGACACTCTGCAGAGTGTTTTCTGTACTGTTAAATTTGGCAGAAATAATGGTGCTCAGAKAGCAAGTTACATGAGCAGGACAGCAGATGAAATTAAACTGCATGTGTTTGGTTTGGGAAAGCATATGCACGTATAGGTATGTTATCTGTAGAATACATTCATGGAGCAGATACTGGTCAAAGCAGTGTTAATTTGGAAAATTAATAACTTGGTTAGATTAGTCCACATAAGAAATTCCTGTAAAAAAAAGCTGTATTAGAGTTACTTGGTTCACATGGAGAATGTACTCATTCCTGTGAAACATGTATAAGAGAATGTGTCCTATAGTTCTCAGAACTGCATTAAAGTGCACACCTCCAATTAATTTTGAAATATAAAATGGAAGAGATTTGCTGCTATTTCCACATACTAGCAGATGTGATCTTAGTCCATCAGTGGAATCAAGTAATTTCCTGTCACTATTTTGGGAAATAACTGCCTGTAATCATCCACCTTGTTAGTGTCATGGACTACTCACTGAAAAAGTTGTAATCATGCATATAGAAATTGCACTATAATGGCAGAATCATAAACTTAATATCTGGACTAAAAAAAGCCTGTTAGATACCAGCAAATATRTTGCCATTTCTGAGATTGCAGCATGCTCTGATAAAGGGCAAAACAGCATAATGAAACAGTTTAATAACCAGAAATTGCACGTTTGGGTACTTGGGCAGAGTTCAGAAGATCCAAGAATAACTTGTGTGCCCATATCTTTGGTGTGAAGAAACCTGTATTGAGAAAGTCCTGACCATGGATGTGGCACGGCTCTGCTGTGCTGCATGAGTTTACATTTGAGACAGTCAATTTTATATATTCTTATTTAGAGACTTTATTAAATCCCTTGGTGTGAAGTTTCTATTTCTGTAGCCTGTCTCCAAGACTTTTCCTCTGAGATGCTGAACAGGAAAATGCTTTAATAAAAGTCAAAATGACACACAGTTCAGAGAGTGCAAACAGAACACAAAGTCCATAGCACAATACCCTTGTAAAGTGACTGAACACTGGCCTTGTGTTATGTATGGTCAACAGCAGAAGAGGGTCCAGAGGACTGCTCTGATTGGCATGTGCCTGAACCAAAGTTTTCCAGAGCTGCAAGATTTGCTACTGTCAAGAGAAGTCCTGAAAGGCTGGGTCTGGCCTGGGGCAAGCATCTGCAATGACACATCCTACTACCTCATAGGCACTGTGTTCAAACGGCTRTCCACAGACTTTACAGTGTTCACAGTTATCGTCCTTCATCACCAGGTCAAGCTCAGGTAGCCAGTTGTTGTTATTCTGTRTTAAGCATGGTTTGCATTGCAGCCTCCGGCTCATTCCATTTGCAAGGTCCTTCAGTGACTCAGATCTTTATGTTTATGCTTTCAGAAAAGTGCCTATGACCTACAAATAAACTATTATTTTTCTCTATGAGAAAAAGAGAGAGAAAGCATGAGGGAAGTTTTTCTCCTTGACTTGCCTAAAAGGAAACTTCAAGTTTTACCTTTGTTAGCATGAACTCCATAGATGGAAAAAAAAATGATGGGATATGGGGTACTTGGATATCTAGTTTGAAGAAGCCTCTACTATTTGTGGCCATGCTGGCAATAGAAAATAAAAAGATCTAGGAGATGATGGAGGAATATAATTACCAAGTTAATACAGAAGGGAGCTACTTACTTGCAAGAAGAAAATGGAAAGCCTTATTGGCCTAGAAATCTGGTTGACTGTTCAGAGTTTTTGCTTCATGGGTCAATCTCTTGCATCATTACACAATAACAGGCTAAGATTAAGGCCAAGATAAACATGATCTTCAGCTAAAATGCTGCGACATGCAGCCATTCCAGTTGTTTGTGCMGTCCATACCTCTTTTCGTTCTCAGCAACTGGACACAGGATCTTTTGGGCAATGAGTGTTTTGGACCTGAGACTGCTATAGTGGTACTAGGCACTGTCTGGGCTTCCATTGAAGGTGCTCTTGGGATAATACCGTGAGAACAGAAAATGTGTTGTTCTCCCTGTATGTCTGATCAGTCTTGAATGGCACTAATCCCCTCTCTACCTGAATGAAAAAGTGAGAGTCATATTAAAGCACTGGTGGCATTTGTACCTCTGCCCAGGGTTAGATGACCTACGTTTGCAGGAAGGGGAACAGGAGAAAGGCCATAGAAACCACTCTACTCTTAAACAAAGGTGGGCACCAAAACTCAGAGCTTGCAAAAATTCCAGATTTTGGTGTTGCATACAACCGTAGAGGTGGCTTAGTTGTTCTGACTGAGAGGAGTACAATTTCTATGACTATAGTAGATTATTCTATCTAATCCATAAGTTGCCAGAAGTGGCTTTGAGCTATTTAATTGAATCATTTTTATAGGTTCTCATGTACCGACTCTATTTTTTTTGTAAAGGGCTTCTTTTTGTGGGGGGGGAATAGTCATTATTTTCTTCAAATTCTTGAATGAAAGATATTACACTCCAYAAACTGCTTTTTACTGTGAAAGGCTAGAATAGATTTTCTGAAAAATGATTTATTTTTAAAATGCCTTCAAGTTGTGCACAGATACGGTCTGTTATAACTGGAGAAAATTATTATAGTTGAGTTAGAATCTTTTGCAAGTAGGAGATTATTGGAAAAAGAATCCTTCTTAAGAAATGCAAATAAGGAAAGTGCAATGAAAATAAAATATTTAATAGCAGGGTTGTAAGATTATATTATTTTATGTTATTGGTGAACCTAGAAAAATTCTGCTTCTGTTTAGAAATATATTAAAATTAATCAGAAATCAAATTAGGATGACACAAAGCTTTCAAGATCTGACAAATTTAATGGATGTTTTTATCACTTCCATTTTGCATTTCAGAAAGCCTACTCTATTGACCAAGCTTTTTACAGATAAATCTGAGCATTATTAATATGCAGATTCCAGATGTTTGAAACTGGAATTGACTTACATCAGTGGATGGTGGGTYCATGCTGAATGTGTAAAATTAATTGATGTATGGTTTTTCTGCTTTCTGTCTCATTTGGTACAACTCCACTAGATTTCTTTGAAGGAGCTTTCCTGGCAGGAAATTGTCACTGCAGACTCTCACAGGTTTGTATGARTGCCTTGTGGACTTTGGGAAGTGTTAAGCTGCTAAGAGGTATTTTATACACTAAAGAGTGAGTGAGTATATCAGAACTCAAGGCTATATCGTTCTCTCCACTTTTCCCTAGTTTCTTTGATWTTTTTTTCATGAAACAGAGATCAGTTTTGGCAGTGAAGAAGCCTTCCCATGTTCCTAACATGTCCTTTGCCTGAAGTTGAATAAAAGAAGTGGGAATCTCAATTGGAAGGCTCCGTTATCTCTCAAAACACTTTTTCTGGAGATAAAGAGAAAAAAAATACGGATTTTTTCTATTGTACAGATATTTTGTAGAGACAGTGAAGTGTATATAATTTATACCTTCATGTCTGAGTCATATCAGGTATTTGCTTGATTCTCCAGTCCATAAAGACACCTTTACTTCAACAATCAGATGAAGTAGGATGCCTTAGAAAATACTGATGCTATTAACTCATCAATAGAAAGTAGTTTCTTACATTGGTAAGAAAGATTTACTTTATTGGATCTCACAGTGTATATTCACTCTTCAGAGAACTGCATTTAGAAATTCAGATTTAGTGCTTTGCAGAAAAATCTATATATCTCTTGGTAGCACTGCCAGTTTATCTGTGGGACTGACCATCACAGTCTGGCTTTCATGATATTGTATTACAGAATACTATCTCCAGGTAAAATTAGGAAGAAAAATGCAGCCCTCTAATGWCTCGTAAAAATACTAAAACCTAGAAAATATTCTATATGAACACTGATTTTGTTGTTGTTGTTAACTTATTTTTAGCTCTATGATTTATTCAAATAGTTTATTGGGAAAGAAGAGCTCATCTCTGTATCCACTGGAGTGTTAAGGAATTCACCACTTGCTTGCAAGAACTTCATCTTCACGTTGTATTGTGGTTGTACTGCATTTTGCATAAGTATGGTACATTTTTCAATAGATTTAACCAATTGACTGAGACTGTGCCCTGGAGCAAGCTTGAACTTGTTTTTGAGATATTTGCATTCTTTTTGTGGATGTGCAAAATACAGCASATGTAGGACATGCTGAGTTGGTAAGTGTTTGGAGATTCAGTATATGCTTTTATTATTTTATTTATTATTATTTTATCTGTAGATGTGTTATGGGAGGAGGAAGGTCATGTGCTCAGCACCTTACATCTCAATTCTTATACACTGAAGCACAGATCCATTTGATATCTATAAAATGGCAGTTTGTAGTTAAAATGTTTCCCTTATATTATCTATAATTGGCTCTTTTCTCTTTTTCTTCCTTAATGTGAGTTCGAATTAATGTTCATGGCATATCTCATTACTCCCAATTCTTGTCCAAGAATCTTCAGCTTACTTACAACACAATCCTGTGTTCTGCTGTCTGCTTACATTTATGCTATGTGGAAGAAAAGAAAAATAGTCTTGAGTTCTGATGCATATAGTGTCATTCACTCTTTTTCTCTAGTATATAAAATCCCTCTTAACAGCTTAACACTTCCACCAGTCCATAGAGCACTCAAACATACCTATCAACTGGTTTCCACACTAAAATTAGACAAGGAAGAAAAACATTGTAACTTCTTCTCTCCATAAAGTTAATAGATGAGAACAGAGAGAAAATGATTTTAGAGAAATGTTAGCATTGTATATAATGTGTACTACAGAAAGAGTACAGAAGGAGTTTCCTTTCGAAACTGGAAAGAGTAAATCCTTGGTGGATTTCCTGGGCTTTTGTCTGTCTTCTCATTTACAGTATCAAAGTACCTGTATTCATTTATTGCTGCTTTTGGTGTATTTGGTCCAATGCGCCTGGCTGCATTTTGAGTATTTTTGAACTTGAAGACTTTGATAGCATTGGTCATGTTAAATCTCCTCTCCTACCTCTGGAAGAACTAAAAAGTAAATCTTATGCTAATATGCATATGTTGAACTTTCTCTCTGCTGTGCCTCATCTTGCTTTCTGTTGTATTTTACAGCATTGAAGAGAATAATATATAACTATTTTTTTTGACACTTGTAGAATTCACAAAGTCACACTGACAATCCATAATGTAACTGGTACAACTTTCTTTGCTTGCTAAAGAATTGCATCCTCTAAAGTATTATTTGAAACATTTTCTGAAACACAAGTGATAAACTAGATGTTAACCCAAAAGATTTTTCAATACCTTCTTGAGCTAATTTAACAGACAGGCATTTTACACTTAGCCAGATTAATTGCTCTACTAAAGTAGAGAGAAAATATTTTAAAACAGGCAAAACATGACTCAATAAAAAATCAGCTAAGAGGCAGGAATGTTAATTGGATTCCATATTCTCAATAAATTCTAAAAGACAGCCAAAACTCTGTCTTACATAAAAAGCAGTTAAAAATACTTAAGTTTATAAAAAGCTATKTTCATGGTGTCCTAATACAAAATTCTGGTACCTAATAGTGCATGTCTAACCAAAATCAAAAACACTTAAGTTATTTATTTCTTCTTCTATCCAGTCACTTTCTTTCCATTTAGCATTGATAGGTACGGTACTGTATGCAWATATCCATGTCTCTTTTTGAGAAGCTAAAGTCAGCTGTTTGGTTTATATGTATTAATTGCTTTATTTACTGAAATCTAAAGATTAAAGGAATATTACCAGGTTGTTACATTCTAAAATTTTGGGTAGGGTTAATATATGTAGGAAATTGGGCTTCCCTTGAAGTACAGCGCAAGCAAAACTGTTGTGTGGAAGCTCTCCGATGGTCCAAGGATCTTGTCCTGCAGGCTTCTGTGGTACAGATTTCATAAATCTTACTCTGCTTTTGGAAATATTACTGAAATTAGTGACTATATTCATGAATTAACTCTTTCATGCTAGACCATGGGTACTGTTTTCAACACGATTGCCTTTTTATTCTACATTCTCATAGAAAATACCAATGCTCACAATTAGACAATTTATGCTTTGAAAAATGTTTCAATCTCTATATGTCCAGATGTGTTTCAAACAATAAAGGATATTCACAAAAAAAAAAAAAAAAAGGACAGTGAGTACAATTCTAGATGATACTTTGAGTTTTTCCTTACATGCTCCAAAGTTTTTTGTGTTTAGCAGATCTATCAAACTGATTACCTTCACCTTAAGTGTCATGTACAAAAATGTGGGCCAAAAAAAGTTTTTAAGCACCTCTGTACATTGTTTGGATTATAAAGACATCTTTACTAGCCTGTGAGTTGCTTAATTTGCTTACTTGCAGAATATTCACTGCATGGAGTGAATGTCATTTACTGAACTTATGAAAGGGTTGTCTATGGGAATGTAGCTAATACGTCTTCATTCTAAAGCACATATAAAAGGGTGTGAAAGTGTTATTTTGAATGAAGAAAATTATGATTTCTTAAATTTTCTTCTATAGAAAGAATATCTTTCTGCAAACTTCAGCTATGCTAAGAAATCTGCCTGTTTATCTGCATTTTAACTGTGATTTTTCACCCTTTTTCTCCCTTGGAAAAGACACAGTGCATGATGCTTTGGTATTTTTAAAATCTTAGAATTCGGACAAGAGGGTAGCTGTGACACTTGGGCACATTGATGTATTTCTGTCACTTTGAAGAGATTTGAAAGGGATGTAGAGTACATATGAAGATCCTCCCTCTTGAACACAGTGCTAGCTGGGGTATGACCATTTTGGAGATGGTCCTGCTGCCTCCAGTATCCTCGGTATAGCAGAGGCAGCTGGAGGGTAGGCCTGAAGCTGATGGAGAGTTCCAGGTAGAGCAATGTCCTGGTGCTTGTCTATGTCCATGTCCCTCCTCAGCCAGTGTGCAGGCCTTTAGTGGCTAGTGCAGGGCCAGTAGCCTCCCTGTGACCATAGGTTGCCATGTCATGCGCTGTGGTGCTCCGGGCTCAGCACGCCTTTGATTTTACAAGTCTATCTCCRTCATCTTCCTCTGAAAGGATAGGAACTTAAGGAAACTTGGAGATCCAAGCAAGCCAAAGCCCTTGCAGAACTGAGACTTTGTTTGCCTTATGAAGGGCTGGCCCAGAGCCCAACAGTGTTACTGGAAGTCTGASTATTGGTTCTGCTCTTGTTCCTTGTGGGTGTCTTTTTGGTCAGAAGCCTAAGTGACACCATGCCAGCACGTTTTATTAGCTAAATCACAGAGGCAACAAAAATAAACGTAAAGATTTCATGTTGTGGCAGGTTTTTTGTTTCTAATTAAAATGTTTTGTCTTCAGAAACTTCCTTGCTTGTGTTCCACAGCCATACTGCCAAGGAAGAAATGGGAGATCTTTATGAAGGAATGAGCAAATTTGTTTTAGCTAACTGAATCTGAAAAGCGAAGCACATAATCTTTTGGCCTTTCTCTGAGAGCAACTCAGCTTGTGTTTTGGACAGTTAAGTGTCTGAGTATCAGGCCCTGGAAAAAAATGTCACAGAATATTAGAAGTGGCAGAGATGGAAGCAGGCTTTACTGGAAACGTTGGCTAAGCTTATGTTGTAATTGCTGTGCTGAACCAGTAAACAGCTGCTGATCCTGTGATCTTTCTGCTGAAAAAACAAGCATTTGTTGTAGTTATTTTTCATATGTATGTTGTTGTTTGTATGATATTTCAAGTGTCCTGCTTGGTATTTATATTATTAGCTCAGCGTTTTACGTTACAATAAATGTGTTTACTTATTACAGAAATACTGACCCTTGARACATCTGCTTCTCAGCTGAACGTCCACGGCTCAGTGGGTGTGGGTAGCTTCTGTTAGCCACTCTTTCATAATATTTTTCAGTCTTTGGCAAGCATTTTGAGTCAGATTCTGACCTCAGATGCACTCGTGTACAATGGGAATAGCTGTGCTCAAGTCAACAGAATTCTTCTAGCTTTATGTCAGTGTTAGCTGAGGTCAGAATACGTCTCGGTGAGTGGGCCAGAATCCTCTCTAATTTTTGCCTGGCTATGTTCTTCAAGCAAAAAACATAAACTCCAGTGGCTTTAGACTGATGCCAAAGTAGCTCTTGCTCTTCTAGAAATGCAATACAGCAGAAGGTTAATCAAATTTCTGTGAGGGAGAGATGCCTATCAGTGTCAGCATGAGAACAGTCCAAAGAGCCTTGGAAGAGCAATTGCTGGTTGGAGCCTCTACAAAACACTGAGTGTTAGGGGAATGGTTCAGAAGCTTCGTTAGGAAAGGAAAAGAGGATTTTAATTACCTCATAAACTTGAGAAAAGCTTGGAGACACCCGTTATACTTCCTCAAGTCTTGATGAGGGGAGAATTTTTTACTGAAATCTCTGCATTTGTCATTGACATGAAGATGCTGAAAGAGCTTGGAGTCATAACAAAAAAAGTCATCATGCTATCTGTCTACTCTCCCTTTCTATGATCCAGGCACATTTTCTGCGGCCTGTTGTTCATGCCCACTTGGGCGTTCATTCCATCAGTTCTTGCCAATCTGCCCACCACGATCATGCTCCAGAGCTATGCAGGGAACACCCCCTTCCCAGAACTCYCCTCTTCCAAGAACACTATTGCCTTCTCCCACCCTGGGTCACATGAAGAGCGCAAAAATGTTCAAAAGCTCAGGAAACACTGTTTTTGCAGTCAAGATGCTTTCCTGGTATTGATTGTGATTAAATGTGATAAAAATGTTATGTAGAATATGTCATCCTCTGTAGCTCGTCCCAGAGCATAACCCTTACCATGTGCTTAACTCTTATCTATACAGCAAAAGAAAGAATGGGACAGTCATTTTCTTTTTGTGATCCAAAGCACCTACTACCAGTCTTGCCATACTACCAGCTGGAAACATTGCCATGTGATCTATGAAAAAGAAGTAATTACTCCAGCTAACTTAGGTCATGTAGGTTGATAACAGCTGGGACTTCTAGAGTGGAAAAAGTCCCAAAGTGAAAATGTGGTAACAGTTTTATTTGCACAGCATCCCCTAGAGACTCATACCGCTTACAAGCAAGATAATTGAATAATCCTTTCCCATAAGTGGCTGCTCTTATGGATATGGATCTAGTAATCAATGCAATAAAAATACATATTAAAATTAGTTTGTAAGATGAGACATAGCTTAAACAATATTGGTGATATATTTTAGAAAACAAATCTTATTCTGAAATACAAAACAGAAAAATATATTGCAAAAACTATTCAGCAACATACCTTTGTAGACCCATGGAAAAAAAAAAAGAGCAATTCTGTATTTCTATTCTTTGCATTATCACCAATAAACTGTTGATTTCCCAAATGTATTTTATTACCTTTTAAAATGGATTAAATTGCTATATTTGCTAGCATACAGATTTCACATTGACAGTACTGTTTACATGAATTGAATGGACTCTCCTAAAGAGCTTCAGCATGTACCCTCTGTTTAGAGTAGATAGTGGGTAGCCAAATACACATGCAGTGAAAGTTGGCCTGCACAGTACGTGTAAAGACCTTGATGTGGTTAACTTGGCACATAAGCAAACCATATTCAGAGCCTGAATGAAGCCCAATTACATATGAAAAGTCATCAATCTTTCTCTGAAGCTTTTATTTTTGCTTTGGAAGACAGGTTTGACATTCCTATGCAGTAGTGTTTAGTATGCCTCYGTGTGTAAAGAAGGAAAACTCCCAGTAAAGCTATTCCAGTGTTGCTGATGTCCTGTAGAAACTGTTGGTTGAGGATGGAGAATACAGCAACAGATGGTATAGCCCCACACTAAGTCAGTAAGCTGTGGAAATACAAAACTGCAATTCCTGAAATTGGAAACAGGTGGCAAAAAATTCACTTGGAGACTTGGCATCTGTAAGTAATCAGTTACCGTTAGAGACTTGGTCAGACACAAATTCATTGCTGATTGCATTTTCAATAACTGAAGAAGATGGCAGCTGTATTTAATTAGAATCACAATACACAGAAAACCTTTGAAACCACTTCATATTTTTCTTACTTGTTTCGGTATATAGTGCTTTAGCTTTTTGCCTTTTCTCTTTTCCCCAGAGCATTTTGGTTGAGAAACATGTTTTACAACRGTCACAGTAGAGCATCTGAGATCAAGTCTTTTTCTCAGAGCTTTCAAACTGTTTCTCATCATTTCTACACCACTTCCCACTTTTAAAAAATGTAAATAAATAAGCAAACACAGGCCATCTGCATATGATTCAAGGGAGATTTTATTTCAAATAAGGAAATACAAAAGCTGTTTTGATAAGAACTGAGCTATGTTAATGGGAGATATTGTGCTCCTGACCTTCTGTGTTCTTACGAGAGCGCCCACAAATAATATCCAGCCAATTGAAAATGTAGATGCCTGTCAGTAACCCAGAAGGTAGCTTTCCTAGCAGTGATAGGGAATTTCAGAACAGGAAATGTGCCTGTGAGGAGTTGTTTGAGAAGGACGTGATTAACTGGGCTACTTGTGAGCCAAATTGAAGTTCAGAATCTTCTAAAAGTGTCTGAAAWAAATTATTATTGTATAGTAAACCAACTTACTTGAAATATCTACAATATACGAAGGAAAGAAGCTTTGTTGGGGATCACCTGGAATCTTCTGTTTTGAAAGTTTTCAATTTGGTGCATGGAAGGAAACCAAGTAACATTAGAATCACTGAATCACAGAATCACAGAATCACAGAATGGTTGAAGTTGGAAGGAACCTCTAGAGATCATCTAGTCCAACCTCCTGCTCCAGCACAGACACCTAGAGCACGGGGCACAGGGTGGCGTTCAGGCAAGTTTTGAAGACCTATGTAGGAGACTCCACAACCTCTCCAGGCGGCCTGTTCCAGGGCTCTGTCACCTGAACAGCAAAGAAGTTCTTCCTCTTTCCATATGGAAATGGAACTTCCTGTGTTTCAACATGTACGCTTTACCCCTTGTCCTATCACTGGCCACCACAGAGAAGAGTTTGGCCTCATCTTCTTTATATTCTTCCCTCAGGTATTTATACATATTGATCAGATATACTCAGTCTTCTTCAGGCTAAACAGGCTCAGCTCACTTAGGTTTTCCTCCAAAGATAGATGCTCCAGTCCCTTCTTCATCTTTGTTGCTGTACGCTRGACCCGCTCTAGAAGTTCTACATCCCTCTTGCACTGGGGAGGCCAGGACTGTGCACAGTTCTCCAGATGTGGCCTCACCACAGCTGAGCATGGGGGCAGGATCCCTTCCCTTGGCCTGAGGCCAGGTCAGAGCCAGAGCACACTTTCAAACTGCAGTACTCACAGGGGTATAAGAAAAGGCAAGATGACTCCTCAGCTTGGTGTTGAATGAAGCATATACAGTTGGGATGAGGTACCAGCACTTGTTTGCAAAAATGTCAGCCTATCACAGCTAAATTCAGCTCTGTTTTCAAAGTCTGGACATTTCAGTCAGATTCCAACCTCAAGCAAGACCCTGTGCTGTAAGGGTAGCAGTATGACAAATCCATTGAAGTCACTTGAGCTTTAGACGTCACACAATCTGACAAACTTTGCATTTATCTGTCCCAGAAGGTGCAATTATAATTCTAGCTATTGAACTGTTTGTGGACAGTGCTAACATAAGAAAGAAACTGAGCTTACTAATGAGATGAACTAGAAGATCAAGTGTTGACTRATGTATCCTGGGACATTTTTTCAGATGACGTTCAGATGAAGTTCAGAAAGGGCTGTAAGGTCATCTTGGAAAAAAAAAACGGGCCTCTTTAAGATGTTTAAGTAAGTAAGGCATTAGCAAAACGTGAAATGCTCATTCACATTTAACAACGCTGGCCAAAGACTTTGGTAGTACAAAAYATTCACAAATTCATGCTTCAAGAGATGTTGCCTCATGGGCCCTCTTCCCAGCCCGCTTGCCATTGCAAAGATCATTATCCTCTTTCTGGCAACAGAATAATAGTCCTATGCAACTGCAGCAATTGCTTACATGGAACAGTAAGTAGCAGATAAATATTTAATGTGATTTTAAATTTTAAAATGTGGTTAAGTAGCCAGAAATATAGAAAGCAGTACCCCATTACTAACCAGCTCTCTGCAGACCACCAGCAAGTGTGCTCTCATTTACTGTAATGCACAACGTATGGCTTCCAAATCATTTTGTGAGATTTAATAATTTCTTGGATATATGGTGCATCTCGCAGCAGCAGGTTGCTAGAGCTGCATCTTCTTCTGACTTTCTAAGGCCTTTTGTGTRGGAGGCAAAAGGTGAACCCACTCCATGACTAGCAGTTTTGTGGTGTTGCTGCTACATGTTATTTTTCAGCAATAAGTTACCATCTTCTTTCCTCTGGAATCTGGCCATTCCCCCAGATTAAATGTGTATGGGCCTTTCGTTCCTGTTCCTGCATGTGTGCTAACCACTCATATTTTGCCACTGAATTGGCTAATGCTTGGATGTTTTTTCTTAGTGGTTTATGACATGTTTAATCATGGAACAATAATTAACAAGTAATGGTAATTATATAGGCTGTTCTATGAACATTCCATTGTCCAAATGTCTGGACAGTGACAAATTCAGACATTCATAATGATGCATATTTCAAATGTTAAGCTCAAGTGTCAAAAGTCTTAATTGTAATTTTAAAATTTAAAAACAGGAATAAGATTATTTTTCTGAGACTGAAAAAATACTCCTGCAAGAGAGAGTTCAAGCCTGTGCTGTTGTTTATCAGAGGGGTGATTTTCTSAATCTGTGCAGAGCTCTGCGCATTCCTACTCTCCCCTCTGTTGTTTCATCTTCCTCTGTCAGCCTCGTGTTCTCTGGCAAGCCTGTGCAGAGCATAACGTCTAATTCCAGGCAAAAAGGTTGGGAAGAGGCAGGAGGCAAGTGGGGTAAAGCCTMTKTCTGAGGCTAGGAAGCAATGTGTGWGCAGCAGCCACTGGCTGCCGGGGCAGCCTTGCTCCTTCATCTCTGCCCTCCTTCTCCTCCTGTTCTCAGCCAGCTGGGGTGAACAGAAGGGATCCAATGTGGAAGCCCATGCTGTTCATCCTCCAGCAAGAGTGCAGATGGAGAGTCAGAGAAGCTGGAAAAAGGGGAGGCAATGGCCTAGGTAGGGTTGCAAAGTGATGGTTTAGTGAACTGGGGGAAATACTGAAAAGGAGGGTTTTCTCATATATGGCTATAGTTGGAAGGCTGGAGCCCTAAGGGTTCTGATTAGGCAGTGGTGATGATGTGAGCTTCATTAAAAAAAAAAAAAAAAAAAAAAGAATTCTGAAAATGAGAAGTTCAAGGATACTCAGAGGAGTAGCCCACGTGAATGTGAGTGGTTGTATGCTGAAGAGGGTGTCTAGGGCAGGGCACTCAATAAGTTAAGAAGGGCATATGCATCTGTAATGAGAGGGAGAGAGGCACAAAAAATGGAGAAGTGGGGTTCAAGTTGCAAATATTTGAGTAACAATGCTTTGCAAATCTGAAAGGAATTGGTCAAGCTGTTTGTGAAATCACTGGCATTTAAAGCTTAAACTACAAAACAATCTGTAGGCGTGCTCAGGTTTCCTATGGAGAAGCCATGCAAATGACATGGAAAGTTTTCTTCTGCAGAAGGAAAAAATCTCTGTCATTGTAGGCAGTTTTCAGTCTTCTTATTTCAGCCAAACTGTGGGGAATAATAAAGTGAGTTGTTCCTTTTTCCCTTCTTGCTGCACAGAGAAGGATGAGGAGGTCGTATAGCTATCTTTTATTATTTTTTTTTTCCTCCGGGACTGTGTAAGGAGTGATAAATGTTTTGACCCCTTTTTATAAACAGACATTACTAGACAGGTGTTTAGAAACTGTTTAGGTAAGTCATGTAAAAGTAAACAAACACTATGAGGAAAGTCTGCAGCTTTTGGCATCAGCAGGTAGAACAAGAGGTTATTTGGGGGCACAAGAACAAGTTGTGATTTTTTTTGTCGTAAAAGAGGGAAAGAGGGAAAACGGCCCCTGTGGCTCTGCAGTAATGTGTAGTTAAACAAGAGTCATATGAAAGGCTCAGTTCATGCAAGTGTCAGCGTTTTCCTTGCTCATTTGGTGTGCCCAGATACACTAAACTGTGTAAAACTGCCAGATGATGACATAAAACCAGAAAATTCAGATGTGATACATGGACTGTGTAATTAGGTTTAGTCTTTGAAATCAGTGACTATTCATTGTCAACACCAATTAAATGCAATGTTTAGCAGATTCTTCCTCCAAGGTTTGCTTAAGATAAAAATCTAATAAAGATCTTAAGCAAACTCGGTGCTGTCATGACAAACTTGTAGATTTCTAATTTCCAAGTGGAATTAAAGCATTGTATTATGTTCTTAATGTTAACACAGATATTAGTTACCTGCAATTGTTCTTGGCAAGAAATAGGAAAAAATCTTGGTTTGTATCTTAAACCATGTAGATGTCCAGCATTCACGTAGTATTGCAGTGATCAAGRCACTTGGAAAGTGAGAGAGTTCAAGGCTTTGCTTACACTGAAGGAAGTCCTCCATCTCTTAGGAAGAGGTCCTGCTTTTGAAGTTGTGCCAAAAAATATTGAAGAGTAACTGGAACAGAAGAGAATAAGCAGGAAGAACGTTGTCTTTATAGTTCAGTAAATAAATGGAGTTACGGGGAGCTGTGGGTTTCAGCCTCTTCACAGAAAAGAGATTGTCAAGTCTGAATTGCCACTTCCTGAGCAAGAGCTCTCAATTTAGGTCATTAAATCCATGGGAAGTGTCACTAACTTTGTTTTAAGAAGAAAAGAATAACACAGAGACAGGTCTGTCAGTGTGGTCATGCAGTTTCTGAGACTGGAAAGTGGGAGCAAATGAACTGCTCATTTGGGGAAGAAAGGTGGCCAAGMCAGTTCTTTAGTCAGATACCGAGCTGGGATCTGCCAATGTAGTTTACTGACTGAGCCTGCCTGCTTCCTTTACTGGATCTGCTACAAGATAGTCCATACTTTACATTTATCTGAAAATACCGTAGACCAGAGCTATTGACTCTAGAGGTTTGGAAGTGATGAGCCTGTGGGATCCTATATCTATGCAGTTACACAGTGCAAGGTTAATAGTCACTTATTGAGGACACCTAGATATCCTGCTAAGCAGTCGGGCGTTGAATTACAGATCGSTTGTGAACCACTGCTTCTCTTCATGAATAAATGAGGTTTACACATTGATGCAGGCAGAAGGCATTCAGAAAGAAAACAGTTTCATTTAAGATGAACTCTAAAACAGAATGGAGCTGACAGCTCTGTAGAGGATGAGCAATAGTTCTAGGGACTGTTTAAGTCCCATTTAAGATCACAAGATTGAGGACTTGCATGATGCCAGTGGTTTGGCAGTGCGGATACAAGTGGTCCTGAGGCAGACTTACTACTTCTCTACATAGAGCTGAATAGGAACAAACCCAAAAGGATTATGATTATGTTCTTGAGAAACTTAAATGTGATTTCTAGTGTCATATTCCATTCAACAAGCAGGTAAAATGTCTGCATTACACTCTTACAACAATGAATGAAGTCAAAAGGTTGTTGAAACAGTTCTCCATGAACGGTGTAAGAGATTTGTTTCCAAACCTTACTGCAGCTGATGTGGCTCTGGTTGGGCTGTCAGCCAGTCTGTGGGCTAAAACCTTGGCAGAAAGYAGCATTAACATAGAAATATAGTAATGCTGTAAAAGATGTCTTTTCATACAACTGACTGGTGTTTTGCTGTCATTGACTCTCAAGGGCAGAACATGGGGAATGAAAATTGACTGTTGTCCCAGTGTTTCTTTTGGAAAGGGAAAAATAGTAGTATGTTGAGACAGCATTAGTATGTGATTAGTGTGTGAAGAATGAGAAGAAATAAGAGGCTGATTTTTCAAGTATGTTTTGTGGATATGTTATCAGTCTTTTCCTCAAAAAATAGGCCTCTTCCCAAATGACTTGCTATTCTCCCAATCCTTTCTGTACACCAAGTAATCCTGTGTTTGATTAACAAACCAGGAGAAGGTAAACATTCAAGTACCAATGTGTCCAATAACTTATAAACACCCTGTATTCACTCTTATTTGCAGACACTTTCCCCTCTTTTTGTCTTTGAGTTTTCCTTCTCACCAATGACAATAAAAAGAACTGAACAAAACTTGAGCAAGTGCTGTGGAGGAATGTTATTGCTCTGCTCTTTCTTCTGCATGGTGAAGAAAGCAACAYCTCTTGATGTCTCCTTGTCTGTTGTAGAGCCGTCACTTGAGCTCTACTAAAGTACTTGGCAATGGACAAATTCATCTAAGTTGCTGAATCTGCATGGTCTGAACTCWGTCCCATTTACAAAATAAGGTCCCCAAAATATTTAAGCACACTCGAATTTTGTAAGAAATGTACCTCACCACTACAAGCAGTAGGTACTGCTTGAGCTTCACACACTACATAATGTCCTATCTTCTTCTTTGGAAGAACATAGACACAGCAGAGAGAGTTGTAAATTGGTCCTTTCCAAACTTTAGAGTGAGGTCATTTAAGCTGGCTTATCCATGCTCAGCTTCCAAGGCACCATAGGCTTTGCCGTRTTGGAGTATCCGTCTCTGCTGCTTCAGAAAACATTCAATTTTTTTTCTAGAACTTATCAGAATAAATGAATTACGTTTAAGTTCTTTGTGTTAAAAATGGATGTCGGCAATGCAATTTCCGCATTTTGATCAGGCATAATGGAAGTTCATATGAGCAGTGTCAATTGTACAGTATGTTAATAACTATACTTTTTTACTTTTGAATTGTAAAATCCTTTTATGGGAGTTGAGTCCTCCCAAGCCTGTTTAGTTAGAAATCACAAAATTTGATGCCTAGTTGCAAAAATATGCGCTTGCTTCACTTTACTCCTGATATAAGCACAACCTGTAGTCCCAATTTTCTGTTTTTTGGCAGAAGAGGAGAAAGGCAATATGCTCCTTCTATCGGGCAGTCCAATTAAACGTTTTCTAGATAATTTAATTGCTTTGACAAGTCTCAAGATTGATGCAATATTCTCTCTTCTGTTTCTACAGTGTCTCTGCCAGTTTTCAAATGGATTAGTTCTGTTCTGCCAAACAAAGAATGAGTTTCTATCATTCATATCTCTAACTGGCATAATTCTTATTTTTATTTGTCGGTTTCTTGATAGGCTTAACATGGCTTTTCTTTGACTCTGAATACATATCTGCAATAATACCTTCTTGATGTATGATTTATTTACTTATTTGTTCCCATACTAAGTACAGCAGTGTAGATTTTACGCTGGAGTTTAAGAGCAGTCTAAGTTCTAATTTCCTCTTATTAGTGTTAGAAACATCAAGTTTTTCTTCAGCAGATCTCACAGTGAGATTAAATGAGAATTTTGCCTAAAGTGGAGCTGAAGATATTGGATCCATTTCAGTTTGAGTGATGAAATTAGCTTCAATTGATAAGATACATGCTCCTTTGCAATAACAAAGAATCTGGAAGAAATAGACAATGACATTTCAGTAATAAAATTGTAAATAGCTATTTTCGAGCATTTGTCATCAGTAACACTGATTTTATGTTTTATGTTTATTCACTGTTTTATGTTTTACAGAGGAAGCTACTGTCATTATTTGAACCTTATAGATAGGAAATTGAAGATGACTGAGTGTGAAAAAAATACTGTAAAAAAAGGAAGTAACCAATAATACCTTTTGGTTTCTTCCTTTTTTAGAAGACCTCTACAGCCATTATATTTATTGTATTTTCTTATATGTCTCTTTACACTTCCTGGATATTTGAAAGTTCCAGCTTTTCTAGTGACTGATCTTATAAAGGACCATATTTTTTGGTACTGAGTTACATCAGATCAGGTTACCACTTTGGAGTGTCATAGTGTTTAAAATGACTACCATTTTCAAGAGTTTGTATGCCTTCCTTAATATATGCAAATGAAAATGCAAAGCAAGAGATTAATACATTTTATACTATTCTTCTGGAGGAAAAAAAAAATGATACAGAATTGAGTGGACTGGGCAAATGTATAGGGAAATATGTGCTGGGCAGTAATTGGGGGTTGAGGATAAAGAGATATCAAAAAAAMCCCCTTCATGTTCTTTTAAAAATTTGTACCTATCATTTCTTGACCATTGCATCTCTACAGAGAAGGCCTGAAGAAAAAAGAAAAAACACAATCAGCRTAATTCAGTGTGTTTGAAAAGCTAAGATAAACAGTTCAAAGATATCTTGGGAGTTTTAAACAACTAACATTTCATGTATTTATCTGTCATTGCTAACCTGGGCGTGTAACCCCACCTCATAAACCCAGTGAGACAATCTTTTTTACTGGGGCAAATCTCTTGTTTGAAAATGTCATTTTATTACTTTTAGCAGGACATGTCATAAAAAGCCTGTCTTGACAGCACAGTGTGGTGTGCTCTGGCATGAAGGCTTCACCTTTAGTAAATGAATTCATTAACTGTCCAAGTGATCAAGCTAGTTACAGCTGGCATAATCTTTCTGAATCTTAAGTCACTGTTGAAGCTTTCATTTGAAGAATATTAAAAAAGAGATGGAAACTACTTATTTAATCCTGAAAAAAAATGGAATGATTTACATTTTACATTTTACATTTTACCTGAGATCAGCAAGTATATTTTAGCTTGAAGTAAACTCTACCTCCACGAACATTTGTAAATTTAATCTTTGACAACTGTCCTTAACTCCACTGTGCAAACGACCAGGCAGCTTTTTTTTTTTTCCCCCTTCTTTTAATATCAACTACTGTTGCATTCCCAACTGCACATTTCAGGGCAGTCACAATTGCTCATTTATTTTCCAGCCTTCCAAATCCCGAGCACTGTGAAATGAGCACCACCACAAACCACTTCCCTTCCACTATGGAGAGGGAAACAGGAGCGAACCGAGGACATAGCAGGCAAAATGTCTCATGTTTCAGTGACTTGGGAGTTTAGTGTGATCTTTTTGAAGGTGTTCACCTTCATTTGAATTCTAGGCTATAGTAGTATTTTGGGACTGCTATGTAAAAATGAATGTATGTACAGGTCCACAGTGCCACCTGCATTTGTTTTCTTGTCTATATCTCTTTGCTTGTGCCACCAAATCTAGCCTGGTTGCCATCAGCATGAACATTGGCATTGATATCTGTCCCTTATTGGGCTTCACCCTCTGATACTGTCACACTGTTCATGAGAGTGACAGGCACATGGGAAACCAGCCCATGTTGTCGCAGCCAGAGCAGGATCCCTGCAGTTAGTGCTCTTGGTTGCCGCACACCACAAAGAGATGAGCACAGCCCTTGCTGATCTATTTTCCAAGGAATGGGCTTGTGTCCCTCTTGTCTTTGGCTTTCCTTCAAGCTAGAACTGAAGACAGCTCTTCTRCCAAAGCTGCACTTACCATTGCCTGATAGGAAGGTCATAAATCAGCCAGAGTGACACAGTTTGGCATATCACAGATCTTTTTGCCATCCTCTCCAGACAAAAGGAGTTCCAAATATATGCTCCAGTTAAAATTATGAAGGGTACTCCTTTTTGTATGCTTTTCTCCACTGCCCAGACACAGAAACAAGTCCTAATGATGTGATTATAGAATCCTCAGTCTAATTTTTCCTGCATTTTTCTCACCTATGTGACATGAGAACCTGATAGAACTGTATATTTTAAGTCATTGCATACTTTCCAGCAGAATGAATTATTTGCTCCTTCTGCTTAAGTCTGAGACTGAAGGAGAAGCTAACCTACCATAGGGCTGGCATCCCTGGGTTGCTCTAGTGCATTCATTTGCTGGATCTTTCAGGAAAAGATGCTTCCAAATTAGAAATGTGAGGTGGACATACTGGAGGAAGCTGTAAATGTCAGTATATGATGTTGACAATTGTATTGAAAGCCACCTACTGTATATAAAAAAAAAATCTAAAATTSTGTCCAATGAGCTTAAATAAGGCAGAATTTGTATTAGTATTCTCTGGAAAACCCTTGAATCTAGGTTGGGAAGGCAAGAATTTACATATAAATAGAATATTATAGAGAGATTTCTGTTTCTTAGAACAGTTTTTGCTGAATCTTTTTTTTTGCTGGTTTTAGGCAAATAATTTTGTGGCTGGTTCTGATAGAGTAAGGTGTGAACAGATGACAGATAAATTATACAAGAATTAACATTTTGTCATTATTGCTGTCATAGTTAATAATAAAACCTCAGGTAATTTAAAACTTTCTGCTTTTTTCTATTCTGTACTTTGCTCATACAAAAGAAACTGCAAGTTTCAGTATTTTCTATTGTGTGCCGGGAAAGCAAGAACATTACAGATATTCTTCCTTTACATGCAAACACCATTTGTTGTAAATATTCTTCTCTTTTCATCTAGATATCTGTATTATTAATAATTGGGTAATCTCTGGGAATATAGATATGAAACTGATTTGTGTGGGATGAAAACTCTTCATCATGCTGACTATAGATAGCTGAAAGTAAAATGCCAGAAGGAAGACTCTTAGCAGTGTTCAAGGTGTCAAGAAGGAACTATTTACTATTCAGGTGAGATCAGGAATTTTAGGATACCCTTCCATAATGCAAAATTGTGTGCTGGGAAGGAGTAAAGGAAAGTGAGAATGGGGAAGCAGGCTTCAGTCTGCAGCTCTACTAGAAATTTTTTAGAGATATCTGGTTGAAAAAGTTAGTTAACAGGCCAGTGTTAAAATATGTTTCTAAGTACAGCAAAGACCAAAAGTATGTGACAAAAGAAAGGCAAAAGAGAACTCTTTACTGTTCCATTTTCCAATTGRAGAATTTACCTCAGTGGTGCACTGTGTACTAAGACTAGATTCTTGGTGCCTGCTTCAGCAAAAGTAATGGATAAGCACTAACGGCACTATGCTTTTGAGKTTTTTTTGTTGCACTCCATGTAGCCACCTCTCTGACCTGATCCATCTGAAAGCTGTGGAAAATATCGCATTAGTACGGTACTTCTGTGGAGTTTTAAATTAAATCAGAACTACACAATTATTACTTTCCATTAGTTTGTTAATAGGGATGCTGAGAAGTATTCAAATTGAATTTGCCATGGCTGGATGTCTAAGCTTGCTTGATCATCTCCTTTCTGTAAGGAAAGGCTAAACAGGAATCAATTCCATCATTTCTTTTTCTGTTTTCTTTTTGCGAAGTTACTTTGTCTCCTTATCTCGTAAAGATGTGAGTTACAGTAAAGAGCTATGCTCTGTATTGTTAATGTAAATATATTTGGAGTTTACTTTTTCAAAAGTGATACTAAAGGTTTGTTTCTGTGAGATGCAGATTACATATGTGAGCCTAGTAGCTACAAAATGTTAAATGCCTTCCACTGCTKTTAGCACTGATATTCTCCATGTTCTTGTGTCCATGTTAAAAACTCCATTGTGAAAGGAACTTAAAATCTGTCTAGATTTTGGACAGTACAAAATGATTTAAGCACATCAAATAATAGAACATTATTTTTCCTTTTTAAAACTCCTTATTGTTGTTCCCACAAAAAAAGAAAAAATTACTGCTTAGGTTTGTGATGATAACTGATACCACTGTTGGCTGATGAAAACTCTCTTTTTCCTTAAGAAAATGAAATAAAGTTCTTGGAATACTGTAATGCATATTTTAGGATGTCTTGTTGTGACTAAAAACAATTTTTGAACAAAACCCACTTGCAAAAGGAGAAGGATGAAAGCCTACCATAATAAAATGTATGTATTAAGGAAATTACCAGTTAAGTTATTTCTTTGCCATAGTAACTGCTATTATTGAGAGAGCAACTCTGTATTAAGCATGAATTTTAGTTGTGATTTACTTCACTGCAGGAAAAATGTGTGATTTATAAAATCAGGATCCGAAGTGGCATCGGTCATTCTGTGCTGATTGTCATGGCAGGATACCTATGTAGAAATTGGGTGCTTTTCAAATCATGAGGATTTATGATGTTTATTAAGAGACATATCCTCTCATTAGCATGGACACGCTATAAGTTAAGCGTATGCTTTAGTTTTTTTCTGTTAAGGTCGGACAGAAGCATTTTTYCCTTGTCTCTGTGAATCAGGTGCTGCAGAAGAAAATGTCTCTCTAGCATAGTTGTTTGTAGGTCTGAAACAGTTTAAATTTGGAATTCTTAGAAATGTGATTGATTTTGCCATAATACTTTGCATTCAGTATATTAGTATTCAGAGAATCTTTTAAAAGGAATTTTCATGGTTAGAAGAATGTTGCACTTCATGGTTCCAATTTTTGTATCTTCCGCCATAGTGTTGTGCTTTCTTTTCTTTGCAAATAAAATGATTGCTGTGGAAATAAAGATTCATGAGACAAGTTATAGAAAGTTACTTAAGAGTGTGGCATTTTCAGTTTCTTGAGGAATAAATTTGTGTATTCTGTATTTGATTTTGCTGGCATTTAGGCTGCAGCAGATTTAGAAAAATGGTACTTTATCCCACAAGCAATCTGTCGAATAGTGCTTTTGAAGTGTATTTCTAAGGTCTAAAAAAATAAAACCTCAAACCACTAGTCTTGTTGATTTTGATGCATTTATGAAATTAGTCAAATTGCAGAGTTGGCCTAAATACGTGCAGTCATGAAATGTAATTAAAATATGTTGTTCAAAAATGCATTTCTTAAGTTTTCATATGCTGAAATGTTACACAAACATCTGTTTGACCTGACAAAAAAGAAAAACGGTTACCTGAGTGGCAGATGGTAGATACATACCTACCTGACTTGTTTCAAAACCGTTTTTCCCCCCTTTTGCAACGCTGCTGCCCTTAAAATCTTGAATGCTCCTTTTTCTTTTAAAATGAAAGTGAGGTCTTCATTCTAAATAAAGCTTCATGCAAACAAGGCATCCAGCTAAATCAGAGTTCTCTCACTTTTGATGTTTAATTTTGGCTTTGCCTACTTAAAGCTTTTCCCTTTTTGTCTGAAAACACACTTGGCAAAGCAGAGAGAACCTGCAGGCCATTTCTCATAGTCAGGTGGCTTCTTCCCTTTTGGATAATTTTTCTTGTACATCCCAATTTGCATGTCCTGTCGGTGCAAAAAGCCTTTCAGAGTTCTCGTTACTGAAACAAGAAGGATGCCCAAGTATAGCACAGATTCGCTGATTTCCAGCACAGATTTGTATTGTTCTGTTGAGCAGCTCTATGTATTTTTGAGGTATGTAACACATCTCATGCCAAAAACCTCAGATTAGCAGAGCCATCTCAGCGGTCATATTTCAACATACAAGAAGAGGCACCTTTCAGTGGTCTTTGCTCAGTCAGGTAGTTCATACAGCTAAATACCTCCTTGTTAAAATACCAACTGGGGTAGCCAAGGAATGACTACCTGGCTACAGGGAAGTTTAGGATGTCTGCTTTAAAATCTTTTAAAAGTATTTTTTTTCCTGAGAGTTTGTAAATCCATGGCAAAGGGAAACAATGGAGCACCTGCTTTAGAGGTGAGTGAGAACAAGTCTGTCTGCAGTTGCCATTTACTTCCCTTCCTCAATTGCCTTTTCAGTATTTTGAGTTCTTCCCAGTCTGGATGAATGATCCCTGATCACTGACAAGTCTTTGGTAGTGATTCCAGTCAATCATGTTGACCACCCAGGGCTGAACTCAACACAGCTGACCGAACTCACAGCTGCCACAACATGAATTTCTCAACTTGCTCACAGCTCTTTAACTGCAGCTAACTTCACCCACCTCCATCTTTTCCCTTTCTCATAATCACTGTCTTCTGTAATTATATGGAGACTTCAAGGACAACAGCTGAATCATTAGACAAAAGTACAGGCTTAATTTGTAATGAAATCCTGTAGTCTCTTTTCACTTGCTGTAGGAGATTACAGTACAGTATCAGCTTTTGGGGTTTCATATGAAGTATTTGAGTCCCCGTGAYAGAACTATATATACCACCTTGTGATTTGCTGATGGCAACATAAGGCCAGAATGAAAACTGCAAGTCCAATTTTAGTAGATTTTCAGACTTACCATAGCTTTGAGTCTCCGCTTATACATGCTGAACAAGCTGCTACTCATCTATGTTTGCCAATATTTTGATTTTATTATTTATCGGATCTTACAGTATTTGGCTACTTGCCATGTGATTCTGTGACATGTTCTCCAGTGATAACGAGGTGCAAGCTCTGAGTCCTAAAAGATAGAAGTATAATGTTGTGGTACATCTCCTATAAAATGCCTTTTTTTGGGGTTCTGTCAGCCACACTGAGATTTAATCCAGAAACATGGAATAGTTCTAACTTGCAAATATTGCAATTTTAGGTTTCAGACTTTTTTTTTAATGATCTGCCTCCATTTAAAACTTGAAAATTAACTTGATTTATCTAAGTGAAAACTTATATAAATGACTTGTTTCAATTAAACTTAAATAAAATGAACAGAAAAAAACCCTCTTCTGCTCACCTAATAAAAGTATTCTTTGCCATTTCCTTGGGTTTAGAGATGTGTGAGATCAAACCAACAACCATGTTGGGCCAAACCAAAGGTATGACCAGGCCTCTATTTTCTCTCTCTTCATCCCCAGCAGCTAAGGAAAAAAGTTTAAAAGATTTAAGAACAGGATTGCAGTAAAAATTCTGTCTTTACTCCTTAAAAATTCATTGAAATTTTGTCACAGATTAGGTCTTTAGTATCCTCACTCTCCAGGAAAAGTAACACTGAGTCCAGTGGTAACACTGGGGAGAGGTCTCAAGATAATTGTTATCAGTTAATTTTTATCAGTTCACATTCTGAATATAGGTAGGCCATTAAAGCTTCTCTAAGTCAGTGTATCTGTGTCTCTAGTGTGTATCGGTGCACTAGCATGTTAACAATATCATTAATAACTTTTTTTTTTTTTTAATTTCAAGAAAAAATACAAGGAAGAGTTTACAAGGGTCCTACACTCAGGGAGGAATAACCTCAGGCATCAGTACAGATTAGAGGTGGACCTGCTGGAGGGCAGCTCCACCGAGAGCGACCTGGGAGTCCTGGTTGACRCCAAGTTAACCATCAGCAGTGTGCCCTCGTGGCCAAGAAGGCCAATGGGATCCTGGCTGCATCAGCAGAATGTTGCCAGCAGGTCAAGAGAGGGGATCCTGCCCCTCTGCTCAGCTCTSGTGAGGCTGCACCTGGAGTATTGGGGGCAGTTCTGGGCTCCCCAGTATGAGAGGGACGTGGAGCTTCTAGAGAGGGTACAGCGGAGAGCGACAAAGATGATTAAGGGACTGGAGCATCTCTCGCATGAGGAGAGACTGAGTGAGTTGTGCCTGTTTACCTTGGAGAAGAGAAGGCTGAGAGGGGATTTGATTAACATGTATAAGTTCATGAAGGGGGAATGTAGGGAGGAAGGGGCCAAGCTCTTCTCAGTGGTGGCCAGTGACAGGACAAGGGTTAATGRGTGCAAGTGGCAACACAAGTTCCATCTCCATGTGAGGAGGAATTTCTTTCCTGTGAGGGTGCCAGAGCCCTGGCACAGGCTGCCCAGGGAGACTGTGGAGTCTCYTTCTCTGGAGATCTTCCAAACCCGCCTTGATGCCGCCTTGTGCCCCGTGCTCTGGGTGTCCCTGCTGGAGCAGGAAGGTTGGACTAGATGAACTCTAKAGGTCCCTTCCAACCTTAATGATTCTGTGAAAATCTAAAATTAATTTAAGAAGTTGAAGCAGGATAAAAAAATGTGCACTTAAGAGATCTAAGATTTATCTAATGGACACTATCCTATGCCAAGTTTTGCTGATGTAGTGATGCATCTGTCCTATAGGAAAATTACATATGTAGAGGAAGTAAATATGCAGCCACTTGAAATATTCCCAAGTGTTAACCTACTTGTTTTTTTCCAGCAGTGCCTTATTATTATATTAAAAAACAGCTTGTTTTTAACAGCGTGAAAATAGAAACCCCATACATTTTTATTCCGGATATGAGAGAACAAAGACTAATTCCTTCCTTTACAGATGCTGGTCAGACTGAAGTGAGTAGGATCTAGAATTCTCCCCTAACTTTGGCATATTTTATTAGCTAATTCAGATGATTCACTCAACCTGTTGTTGACCGTAAAAACAGCAGATGTAGTGGGAGTGAAAATGAGGATAAATACATCTTTCTGCCTCTCTCTATGGATGCAAGCTGTTAGCAACCAAGAGGCAGTCATGGGTGGCCCTTGAAAAGACGTGAGTGGTGGGGTCCCCCAGACACGCAGCCCTCTCACTGTCGCGTGGGAACCCTGTTTGCAGGTGTTTTGTTCATCCCACATCTCACAGAGGATGCTGAGGTTTTGTATTGCGAGCGCTTAAGGCATGTCTGTGATGGCTTCTAAGCAGTGTGTCACATTTGTCAGCTCTCTGTGATCCYGTAGTGCTGCAGRGAGGCAACTTTGAAGGGATTTTGCTAAGKGTTGCAGAGGAATGAGATGGTTCATCTGTTGAGCTATCTGTTGAGCTGTGCCTGGCAGCTGATTATCCGTAAAACCAGGAATTCTGGAGCAATTTGCCGCAGACAAGTATTTTAAGTCTTTTGAGAAATGTGAGGAAATACATTTTGAAAAGCCACCAGTTAAAAGTCTCATTACTTGAGTTTTCGGGAAGGTTATGGCCCAAGATTACTGATTTTGCATCGTTGTTAAGTTTTGGCTTCTCTAAGTGACAAAACATCCTCAGTTTGCCTCAATTTCAATGTAGTTGATGGTGAGCAAATAGCTTAGGAAAGAAGTTTAGTAGATCTTGAAGCAGTTTTGTGGAGAAACAAAATCACAATTACAGTATGCCTAAGGCCTATTGTATACTTCTAAAGCTTTAACTCTTTTTGGTCTATGAAGAACRAGGTCTGGCAGGCACCCTTGTATCTGTGACTTCCTCATCTGCTCTAATGCAGGAAAATCATACTTCTTATTTAAACCCTTTAATGGATAGTTTTTATTTTTCCGCCYCTTGAATTGTCTTGTACCAAGACAATGCATCTAATACTTAACAAGAAGTGGTGTCTTCCTTTGCTCAGAAGATTCTGCCAAATGGATTTAAATGGAAACACTTGTACAAGCAGTTTATTTTTCAGAACCATGTCTACCCTTTGTCTCCTTTTTTTTTTTTTTTTTTTTTTTAACTTTGCCACATCTTCTGAGATGTCTTTCAGGACCTTCACAGGGCACCTGTCTGTTTCTCCTTTGGGTCCAAAGAGTACAAGACAGTATGAAATATGTATCTGATTTTTTTTTTTTTACAGAGAATGAAAAGTTGCAGGAAGCCATCAAGCCTTACACTCGTCCCTCCTAATGTTATCTGAAATAAGTTAGTAAAAAATACTTAGACTAACTGTTGGATTGGGCAAGCTGGAAACTACTGAATTTTTTTTTTTTTTTTTTGTCTCACTGATAATTAAGCTTGCCTGACGAACTTATGACAGAGCAAAAATAAAGTCCAAAGAGAATGTATGAAATGCACCACTCAGCTCCCCCTGCTTTGCAGGACACATTGTGCATGTCTGCACACTTCACACATCATTCACATATATCAGTTGTCATAGGACAAGAGCAGCTTTATTTTTACACTGGAACAGATGTTTGTGGGAATTTTATGCCTCTCATAAGGTTTATACGGCTGCACATCACAGTCACTTCCAAGTTCCTGCCATATGAAGTCAGCAGCAAAAGCTAAACTTTCACTGGACTTCAGTTAGTGTTTGGCTCCTTTACTTTAGAGTCTCTCTTCTTTTTCTGTTGGGTGGTTAATTGATATTTGCTTAGATGTCATTTCCTCAAACAAAATAAATCCAAACAACCAAATCAAGGTTACACATTTTACTGGAAAAACTTTTTCAAGACATAAAATTAACAGGAAAATAAAACATTCGGGATATTTTGAGGATTCTACAAAGCCTAGTCCAAATTCTTGAATTGTGAAGACGTAGAATATACTACCTATTCTTTTAAACTATTAAGTTAAATTTTACCTACAGCAATAACTAGTAATAATCATAACTTACTTATGATTACTAAAGCAAGTATTTTCCTTGACTAGTCTTTAACTCTTTTTTTTTTTTTTCTTTTTCCCCCAAACAGGTATGTTTTATGAAGTTATTCAGAGCTTCCCTCRAGTGGATGAAAATGCACATGTGGATTCACATATAAACATCCACAGGTGGAAAAGGCACTCAGAGTCTCTCAAATCAGTTGACACTAACAGAGCCAGCATGGGGCAAGATTCCTCAGAGCCAGGTGGCTTCACGGACCTGCTACTTGAAGAGGGACATGACAACGCCACCCAGATTGAGGTAGGAATTTATCCAGTCTACTTTTATTTGGGTTGATATAATTTATAGGATGTAAATCAAAGTTCCAGAATTCTCAAAAATGAATATTGTTCACTTCAGTGAACAGTAGTCAGAGGAAGAGAGCCTCATAGTTTTGGTGTGCATGACCCTGCCAGTGTGTGGGAGCCAGCTTCTACTCCTGCCCTAGAACTGATGCCTGACGCTTTTGATTTTTGAAGATGGCCTATTGAGGATATCCATCTCTTTCCTAGAGAAGGGAGGAAAAAAAAAAAAAAAAAAGAAAAAGAAAAAGAGAAGCCCTGGAGGACTGGAAAAGAAAGTTTTATATACATATGTGTGTGCATATATATTTATAATGAGTATTTTTAAAACCTTTCATAAAAGTTCAGGTGAAACCCTGATTTGTAAGATTGCATCTGGTCTTTATGGAGATTGAGACATAAACTCTTAGGAATTTTTCCCTACCATTTGATTATTGATCTTCCAAAAAAGACTAATAGTGTGCTACATGTGAAGTCTTTGGAAATTTTCTTCTCTGATTTAGAATTTAGTTCAACCTCTGACTGTTTGCTTTAAAACTTTTACTGACAGTTTGCCCTGATGTGGACATCATTTCAATACAAATGGACTCCAGTTCTGTCTGATATATATTCATACATAATTATTTATTTAATTTGATTTAAATTTATTGATTGATTTATTTGATTTGATTTATTTAACCTTGATTTATAATGGGTACCAGCTGAAACACAGGAAGTTCCATCTCCAGGTGAGGAAGAGCTTCTTTCCTGTGAGGGTGACAGAGCCCTGGCACAGGCTGCCCAGGGAGGCTGTGGAGTCTCCTTCTCTGGAGATCTTCCAAACCAGCCTGGATGCTACTCTGTACAACGTGCTCTAAGTCTCCCTGCTTGAGCAGGAGGGTTGGACTAGATGATCTCTACAGGTCCTTTGCATCCTCAAGCATTCTGTGATTTAAATTAATAAAATCTATGTTATATTTTCAAGACAGTATGTTTTGGTACGAGATGAGGTGCAATATATTTTTAGTCTTTCTGCTTTCAAAGCRACAGTGTAATTCTGTGGAGCTCAGACAAACAAAACAGCTTTCAAAATTGGGGGTTGTTATCATACACAGTAATGAATGCAAAGCAAATAAAACCGTCTGTAGAGACGATRGTGTCTCCACTGCATCAGTCAAAAATAACAATGCTTTTCTGACAGTTTTTCTAGGCTTCTCAGTTTGCATAGTACTGTTTTTCCCTCTTGTGTAAACAGAGAACTCACTAGTTTGCAAATAATACTTTCAAATTGCTCATTGCTTTGTGCCTTGTTTTTTGCATGTTGTATTCCCTAGTCCTGCCATATATGTAGGAACTTACTCAGGTATGACATTGATCCTACTTCAAATTATTTTAGTGAATAAAGTGGTAGTTGTCTTAGGAACAGAGATGTTCATATAGCTGGATGTCTGTGGYTTACATGGGGATGCTGTGGCATTGTTGCTTGCCTCTGCTACCTACTGCAGACCAAGCTCTTAAAAATGAAGTGGGTGACAGCTCCCAAGGGAACAGCAGCAAGCGGCAACATTCAGGAAAAAAAAGGAACCTTGCAAATAGAAACACAGGGTGAAATTTTTCCAGAGCCATCTTTTGTATTGGATTAATAACATTATACTGTTCTACCTTCCAAATATATCATCGCCATCAAGTTTATTAAATTGGAGTTCTGTGCAGTTTTGCAGCCCTTTCTTCTTCTAAAGTCTTTCCAGGASATGAAATAACTGAATTGTGGGTTTAAACATTACCAGATTCTGCTATAAATCYCTACTACAACATACCATGACTTTACAGAAATCCTTGGTGCCCAGCTTAGAAGAGGTAGAGAGTACAACAGATATTTGCTGTGGAAGAATCTGTATGTCGCAAAGTCTTCTGCAGCTTTGGAGCTTATCAGTAGTGCTGGAGAGTATATTGATTTTCATAACCCTTCATCTGTGTGGGCTGCAGTTCTTGCTGAAGAAAATCCACAGCAGGAGTGCTGTCTGTCACTCATATTTAATGACAGTACTGAATTACAAGATTCCTTCATTACAGATACTGCTTCTCTCTAATGTATTCTACATGTTTGCCATGCCAATGTGGAAGCCTTTTCTTTTGCTGGAATCCTGAGGAAGATAAACACATCTACAATTTTCGTGTGACATTATTTCCTGTTTTTTTCCTTACATTGATAGATTTACTTTCCATCCAGCAATTTAAAAATCAAACAGGGACATAAAGGAGGGTAGTAAATTTCTACATATTATTTCAAAATAATTCTAAAATATTTTCTTTATCAYCAAATGTAAACAGCTATAATATGGATAATGTTCTAAAGATAAATTCTATCTAAAGATGAATGTGGAGGAAAACTCAGTTCCAGTGACATTCTTAATATTTTATAATATTCAGATACTGAGATGTTTCGCATTCACATTTCTCYATTGGAGATAACAGGAGTTATATTTTAACTTCACTGCAGTACAATCCCAGGTCTCCCATCAACCTTAATCCATAGGCTGTTTTAAGATCGACTAAACCAGTACATGAAAATCAGGCCTTTGGCAAGGTTGTAGGAAGTGCACTGCAAGTCAGTTCAGCACATCTTTAGTCAAAGTGGACTAGCTCCTAAATGTGGCAAAGATGTTAGTGATCAGATGGGTCTAAACAATGCAGGTGTTATCCCCCAATCCAAGGATTAGAGCACGTGCTGTCGCTGGGGAGCCTGGGGACATTCACTTGCTGTTTCTGCTTCACTTGCTGCCTTTGCTTCTTTGCTTTGCTTTTTTTGCATSTGTTAGAAAATGTGAGTCAGGTTGGAACTGCTGTGAAATGATGCACATGTTAACGAGCTGCTTTGAATGAAGTTGTTCTCTGAACTTGGCTCTCTGGAAGTTGAGCTGTTTTACGAAACTATCAGGAGATGTAGCCATTGATGTGGAGGACCTTAGAATATGTGCAGGATTCTGGGGAGCAGGAGATCAAGACCTTCTCCCGGACCCATCCTGTTGCTGGAGGATAAGATTTGTGGGTCACAGGTAGAGTGTTGTGGCAGCACAAAGCCCCAAACCTGGCAGTACCAAACAAAAGGGGAAGGAAGAGAAGAAAAATAATCTCTGCTACAAACTGTATCTTCTACGAGTAGGGAATATGTGGTCCTTTTGGAGACCTAATAGCCAGCTGGAGGGTAAAATGAGACTTTGTAGGGTAAAATGAGACTTTAGTAAATATCAGTGTAAAGTGGTGAGATTTCGTCTTGTACAAGTGGATACAAGTTTAGAGAGATGCCCAAAGCATTTAGCCTTCAGACAGGTGGGAAATAGGTTGTCTGCTGTTCAGGTTAACTGTAAATCTGTAAAACTGTAAAGACAGTATGCTGGAGATTCAGTGCTACAGAGTGGTGGTCTTGGCTCCTTGCAAACCTCAAAGAAGATTCCTCCTCTGAAAGCAGGAGTATCTGTAGAAGAGACATTTCTCTAAGGAAGTTAGTGGCAGATAGAACAGACAACAATTGATTAAAGCAATGTAATTTTCATCATTCTTTTTATGATTTTCTTTGTAGTTTGGCTTCTCATTTTGCAGCTAATGATTTAACCTTTTGATTTCTTAGAGAGACTGTCCTTTTCTAGAAGTTTGCTTGTAAAAAGTTTGTTCACAGTGTTTCAGAACTGAAGTGAGTTTGATAAAACTGAAGTTTTTCTCCCTGTCATAAGAAAGCCCAACATCAGTAGATGCCTTCCACCAATCTCGGGAAGTGAAGTGTTTCCACTAGGCCAGAGGAATTAGTCAGAGCTTTAAAATGTGAGATAGAAAGAAAAAAAAATCTCCAGGTATGCACTAACTAATCACTGTTCAGAGCTGGTGGTGAAAGGGCCTCAGCAGGACTGCTCCTGCCAGGCTGAGTGGGGAAATATGCCTGTAGTTACAGGGATGTTAAAGGCAGGGATTGGGTTGGGGAACGACAGTCAAAAATAGCATGCTGATCATATCACCAATAGCTCTTATTTCTAGAGATTTTGCTTCTTAAATTCCTGGGGTTATGTAATCTTTCAAGCCTAGCCTTTTCTATGTGTACTTTCAAGCCTAGCTCCATAGCTCCTCTATCTCTCATCATTTGCAGCTGCTACTCTTTTTTTTGTTTTTTTTTCTTTTTCTTCTTCTTTCTTCCTTTCTTTTTCTTCATTCGTTTTGACTTTTATTTTGGTTCAGGATATCCTTTGTTTCAGTTTTGGAGTTTATTTTTTTTTAATACTCTACCTCTTTTTATGTAATTCTTAAGTGTAATACAGAATATAAAGAATCTAGGAAATGCAATAGGCAGACCAGAATTTGTAGCTGCAGTCATTGTATGTCCTTGAAAAAGTAATGACCATGAAAATAGGTCTTACACAATTAATGAATATGTCTAGTTTGACATTTTTTCTCTCTAGCAAGGACAAAATTAGGACAAATGTTTAAGCTTTCTTCACATGCTCTCATAAAAGAAAGAGAAGTATGCCCTATAATAAGTCACTGATATAAGGTAATTAGGTTTATATGTAAAAGTGTTGCTAACCTAAACTCAGACTCCTGGCTATGCTTGGTTTCTGTGCAGATCCCTTGAAGCTCTGTAGCTGTAGATCTGTGTATTTTCCTCTTCTACATTTTGCATTTGCATTTGCAGGACCAGGAAAGTGATTGATCCCTGAAATGCATCTACTATGGATGTTAAGTCCCTAGCACCAATGAATTCTACATTGGCATTCCAGTTCTACCACAGTGCTTTCTAATACAGACATGTCCACAGAGCACTGAATTAGGCTTATTATATAAAGCTATCCGCTGAAGTAATTCTCCTTCTGCATTTATAATTTTGCCTCCTTAGCCCAGATCTTCTGTAAAGCAGCTCCAGCTGCAGGCTTTTTCTGGGTAATTTGGTTGTCTCCTTTGCTTCACCACGTCTGTCCCTGATTTTTGTGACAGGTTATCTCTCAGTAAATAGTAAAACATGGTAAAGTAAAATACAGAATAATTGAAATGGGGCAGTCATGAATGTATAGATTGCATTTGCTTTAGCAGAGAATGGCAAACCTTTCAAAAAGAGTTTGGAACAAGTGAATTATTTTAGAATTTGTGGCCACTTTCTTGATATACTGTATCAAAAGGAGTCTTTTTCAATCTTCAAATATCAAAAAGAAATCCAGCAATAAARTAATAGATCAAACCATAGCCAGGCTTGAGCTGAGTGCAGCCATGCTAACAGTAGGGTTTTATTGCTTTGCASCACAAAAACAGTGAGAAAAACATCATATTTCATATAAAGTTTTATAACAGAATGAATTATGATGACAGAAAAGATTCAGTTCCAGGCAAGAAAGAGCACGTTGAGCATGTTAAGTCAAATCAAACTCCCCTGCACCTTCTTCCCCTACCTCACCTAGTGAGCACTGAAAAATTATGGCTATTTCAGTGCAAAACAAATATATATTTCACTAGTGAAGTGATTCATTTATTCCTGTGAGTGTAGTTGATATCTCCTGCYGTGCATTGCTTTTAACGAAAGCAGAGTTGTTGCTAACGGAAGACATGCAGCTTACTTTTTTCCCCTCTCCTTTCTTTATTTCTCAAAACATTTTTGATATGTAAATTTTAGCAATCCCTGTAGTTTAAATCTGGAAAGTGTGTTGAACCTATCAAAACAGCACTGGTGGATTTCCTACTAGCAACAGTCTTTTTGCTGAATTTTATATTGCCTCCCAGAGCTTCAGCCCAGAAGAAGACTTCTCACTTATCCATACTAGTCCCTTCTTCAAATGAAGATGTCTAACTCTGACTGGCAAACGCAGCAGAAGCAGAAACGCATTCAGTTTTATGGTGCCTGGGATTTGAGAGCAATTGCTCTTAGCTACTGCAAGCAGTGTCAGCATGCCCACTGCTGTGTTCTTACAGCAAGCCTGAGCAAGGAAAAAACAGTGGTTGAGGTTAAGTTTCTCTCAGCTGGATAAATGATAAGGTGTTCCTGGAATTATTGCTCTGGTGTAGTGTATTGCAAGTAGGAAACCTTGTCCCTGCATACTTATATGAACCTCAAAACTAAACAGCACCATTGTTTGACCTTTGTTCTTGTTCTCTCCCTGCTGTTCCAAAGCTTCAAGACCAGCTGTGTGTGTCCAAAGGATTTTGAAATAAGGAGCAGTGACTAACACTGTGTATTCTGAAACCACTGTCCCTCCAAGTTATAGGCATGTGTACTGTAGATAACAAAAAAATTTTTGTTCATGTGATTTTAATGACTGTTTCTGCGCTTTTCACTAATCCCAAGTCAGGATAGACAGGCAAACTTTTCTTCTAAAGATTGTTTTCTGACTTGACATCTCTTAGAGCTTTTAAGTATCACTGTGAAGTTGTCTGCTTGTTTAGGTTTTGAATTTATAGTTGCTTAAATTGTGTTTGTATCTTGCTTTCCTTTTCTGTAGTCCTCAGCAGTGTAAGAGTGAATATCCTTAAAGTTTTGACATACTTATTTGGGGTAATAAAATTGGGGAAGTTGTGAATCTCTGCCTTATAACTAAATGCAAGTATTTTTTTTTTTCCTCCTTAATGCATTTTGCTTTATTACAGATTATAAAGTAGCAAAATAACATAACTCCACTACAAAGGTTTGACCAGGTTTTAATATTTTTTTGTTTTCTTGTTTTATATTTGAGTTAGAATATTTGAAATATATCAGGGGAGGAATGAAGCTTTACAGCAACACAGATTTATATCCTGTGTTTGGTGGTTCATTAAAGAGTTATATTTCTGTCCTGAAATCTGTATTTACAGAATGCCACTTAAAGGAAATCTGAAATACCAAAGAACAAAATCAGTGTTATCTCCGGTATTTCCTTTCTTATGCTACTTCACTTTGTGACAGACCAAGCTATTACAAGGGAGCTATTACAGAGCTCCCTTGGCTCAAAACAGTGGAAACTGCAAATTTTGCTTTAAGAGCATAAGTGAAGAAATGCACTTCTACTTGTTTAATTATATAGCTGCAACATATCTAAGGCCACTCTCAAAATTATTCTCATAGCAAAAGTTGCATTCATTTTTAATTTCAGTTCTAGGTAAGATAGTTGTTTCTTGTCTATGGTTAATAATTACTGTATCATGTGATTTCACTGCATGCAGATAATTTATTCAAGAGGGAGAGAATTTTCAGACTTCTCTTGGAGGTTAGTGAGTATTTTCTCATTCTGTGATTAACCCTTAGTCAACTGATTTTTTTTCCAGTTGCAAATACCTCCCTAAGCAGTGCTTGATACTAATGAACTAAAAACTTGTCTTGCAATTGAAGATAGCATTACATCATGTTCTGTGCTTTTACAAGCTTCCCATCTGACTCCTCACTACAGCACATCATTAAAGCCCTGTAAACTGTAGACAGAGAACATTGTGGGTGCCAAATCTTTAAAATTCATGAAATAAAAATTTGTCACAAAATATTAAACACAAAGGGAGGTTCTGATAGTCAATCACTGGAATTTTGGAAGAATGGAGGATTATCAGTGTTTGTCCCATTTCTTTACTTTTAGCAGACATCTCTTCCTGGTAGGTTCTAGTGACATGATATTGGTCTAAAAAAATGCTTGGCCTAAGAGAGTACAGCTGGCTTTGGGTTCTTACTGGCATCCACTTATTAAATTAAATGTAATATTATTTTCATAGCCAAAAGCTTAAAGGTTTCAACCTAGATTTACAATGTACATGCTTAATGAACATGCTTAAAATAGGCTGGAGTTGCACTGAAGCTTTCAGGGGTATCACTTTTGCTTTGTTATGTAAAATAATTTAGAAAATAAGAAGTGATATTTTTTAACATGATAGAGTAAGATAGAGTAAGATTTTTTTTTCGCACAGATTTTCAAGACAGATTTTATTACATTTTGTTCAGAATAACTTGTTGTTATTGACGTCTCAGGTGCTATTTTAGAATGTTTTTATTCACATTTTCCAAGAGTTGTTCAATAAAATTACCTGGCTAATAGATGGAGAATGCCATTTATTTCTAGCACCATCAAATTGCCTTATTATCAGACTCAATGTAGGAAAAAACAATCCTTATCTCTTCACATGGAACCTTCACGTGAATGTTCTCAATGGAAGTTGCTTCAAATTCTGAATCCGAAGTAAACTTCTCTAAAGTATTGCTATATCCATTAGTTCTCTGATTATTTTTATTTACTGCAGAAAGAACCAGAATGTTAGTTGATCTGGAAAGAGGATAGATTACCCTATGAAACACCTTAGACCACTACCCATGTTAAATCAAAACAATACGCAACCTGTAACTAAAACTATAGTTTAGGCAACTGTTAATTTACTTTTTTTCGGACTCTGTGTTCAGCTGAATTTTCCACCAGTGATGTCATACTTTTTACCTAACCAGCAGACCAATATATCACTGTCATATTCTTTTTCAGGCTTTCAGCTGCAACATGGTAAACAAGCATCATGTATCATTTTGTATTGAATTTATTCATTGCTTACTTAAATCAAGGTAATTTGACACTTTTGCTGGGTCTTACTACAGTATTTATCTGAACTGAATTTGTTAGCAGCCCTGTTACAGCAGTCTAATCTCAGTCTAAACTCGCAGAATGATGGCTCTACTACTAACTCAGAGCTGAGGAATAAAAAGGCTGAGATTAATTTCCTATTTTTACTTTGTTTTTTTTTCTAAAAAGAAAACTACCATGGGAGGAAACAAAAAGAAAAGAAATYAAAAACAGATTTCCCCACTTGAAGTAAGGGAATTCATAGCTCTCTATGGTAATCCTGAGTTCATTTCCACATGCTTAGCTATGTCATCACACAAGGCATTTAATTTAACATGCTGAAGATAATGAATTTTTATAGCAAGGAAAGAGACAGGGGATTCAAAATGTAATAGAATCTGCCTTTGAAATTTCTTGATGATAATATTTTGCCTTTCCATATCCCTCTTCATCTCCAAGTTCCTAAAGCACATTACAATTACTCCAGAACCACTGATGTCATGACCRAAAAGAGCTATGAGAGGTATCAACAGCAGACCTTGTACTTTTCTGAATTAATTATTTCAGTCATACATTGCCTGTAGAAGCAGTTCAGTTAGTTCAGCTAGAAAATAGGCTGATCTAGTGAAAGCTGAACATTAGTGCGGCTGTGACGAATGGAAATGTCCCCTTTCCAGCCGTTTCCATTCTGGCCCTTTCACCACCAGTCCATCTTGAGATGCCCTCCCTAGGGAGGCAGCTGATGCAGAAAGGTAAGAGCACTGCTGATGGAGATGGAAAAAAACAGAAACTTGTCATTGATTCACTCATGCAGATATCAGGAGACTGTGTTCAGTTCGACCCATGCGAAAACAAGCAGTCCTAACTAATTTAATGGTGTGTGTTGACAGTGCACAGTCAGTTCTGAGCGGGGAGTGGGAATGAGCACTGCATTGGGTTGTGACTGCAGGAGGACTGAGTGAAGTGAGGAAAAGATGGTTACACTAAGCGCAGAATTTCAGTTTTCGTAAGACCAGGCTCTAGGGATAGATTTTCAAAACTTTTGGAGTCCTGCTGACATTGATGAATTACTCCATACTACTCTGAAAATCGTTAATATTACCACAATATGAGTCAATTATCTTTTATCCTGTGAAAGTATCCACGTGACATGTAATCAGATAGGTACACCACTGGTAATTTGGTCAGATATYCCCCTTACTCTCTGTTAAATTACAGCAGTTTGAACTTGAGAGCTTTCAGCATTTACTAGGAAGGCAATGGCCTCTCTTCATTGTGTTTGCATGAATCATCCAGACTTTTCAAGTCGTATAATGGGGGGCCAAAGATCAAAATGCTTAACAAGTAGGGCATGGCAATTAAGAAAACTCAGTTTGTAAAATATGCATTTATTTTTATAAAAAATACCTGCCAAATGTGGTCAACTGCTGAAGAAACAACCCTAAAATCTTCAAAAGTAAATAATGTAAATGTAAATCCCAGATTTCTGGACCACTTTCTTGTGTAAAACTAGAAGTTTTGCATATAAAGGCTCTCTATTTTCTTACAGGCCTTTGTTGAGAAAATAGGAGGTTTATTTCTGGAACATGAAATTCATGAGTTAAGTTTTTGGAGATAGTGCAACAAATGTCAGCCTGAATAACAAGCAAACAAATAAACAAACAAAAACTTTCTTACCTTCAAGGCACTTTTTAGTGACACAACATTTAAAGAAAGTACAGAGGAGCAATGTAAYAGGGTTACTGGAGTACTTCATGTATTTGTATCAGGCAGTATGACATTTCAAAGGCTGCTATTAACATTTTTTTAAATAAATGAAAGTGTTGCCTTTATAGCATATTCTTTTAGTAGTCTTGGCAATGAATAAACAGGCAAAATAAGAAGGAGGGGAAACTGCAGAGGGAAGTAATAACTATCTGATCTCATGCCTGGAGGGATACAAGGTCATGATGTCTCACAGGTATTGCCCTCTTGYTCCATACACTGAAAAACAAAAAACTTTCTAATATTTTTCACACCTCAGCCAGAATATGGATGCTTTTTTCRTAGTGTATGAGAAGAAACATGCCTTGCAGAGCAAGAACAGGCATAATTTGGCTCCAAATTGCTGACAGTGAGTTTAGTCATTTCCAAGAATAAATCACTAATGGGACTTCTGCAGATCAACAATCCTGTCCTGTCTTGTCAAAACACTCATTTGMGGAATATAACTGATGGGCTTCGGGGATATATAACTGGATGGATATTTAGGAAATATAACGTATTTTAACATCGTTAGTGAGAATGTGTTTGGAGCATCTTCCCTCCATATTTGTAAGCAAGTGCTACATAAACATCTCTTTCCTTTATAAAACAAAAACCCCATGCATAGTGATAAGTGGGAAGATGTTTTCAATTTTTTAGCTGTTTTTTGGAAACAAGCGAAAATAGAAATGTTATTGAAATCATTGACATTTCTTTGCCTTAGTATATATTTGAAGCTTACAAGTTTGCCAAGGCAATCCCTTAGTCATTAATATTGAAAAGTATGTGGATTTCTTCTTGTTGGTATTATCTTTTGGCAACTACAGGCCAGTGTGCCTCACCTCCATCCCTGGAAAAGTGATGGAATAGCTCATCCTGGCTGCTGTCTCCAGACACGTGGAGAAGAAGGTGCTCAGGAGTAGCTAGCATGGATTCACCAAGGGGAAATCATGCTTGACTAACCTGATTGCCTTCTATGAAGGAGTGACTGGCTGGATAGATGAGTGCAAAGTGGTGGATGTCATCTATCTGGACTTGAGCAAGGCTTTTGACACCATCCCTCACAACATTCTCCTGAGCAAGGTTCGAAAGTGTGGGATAGATGAGTGGACGGTGAGGTGGATTAGGAATTGGCTCAATGGCAGGTGGCTCAGAGAGGTAATCTGTGGCMCAGAGTCCAGTTGGAGGTCYGTAGTGAGAGGTGTCCCTCAGGGGTCGGTCCTCAGTCTGGTCCTGTTCAACTTATTCATTAACAACCTGGATGAAGGGATGGAATGCTCCCTCAGCAAGTTTGCTGATGATACCAAACTGGGAGGAATAGCTGATAGCTGTGAGGGCTGCGCTGCCATCGAGAGGGACCTGGACAGACTGAACGACTGGGCGGTGAGAAATCTCATGAAGTTCAACAAGGGCAAGTACAGGGTCCTGCACTTGGGAAGGAATAACCCCGGATACCAGTACAGATTAGGGGTGGACCTGCTGGAGAGCAGCCCCGCAGAGAGGKACCTCAGCATTATAGTGGATGACAAGGTGACCATGAGRCAGCAGTGTGCCCGGGTGGCCARGAAGGCCAACGGGATCCTGGGGTGCATTAAGAAGAGCRTCTCCAGCAGGTCGAGGGAGGTGATCGTCCCCCTATACRCAGCCCTGGTAAGGCCACATCTGGAGTACTGCGTCCAGTTCTGGGCTCCCCAGTACAAGAGGGATGTGGAGCTGCTGGAGAGAGTCCAGCACAGGGCTACCAGGATGATCAGGGGCCTGGAACATCTGCCCTATGAGCAAAGGCTGAGGGAGCTGGGCCTGTTCAGCCTGAAGAAGAGAAGGCTGAGGGGGGACCTGATCAGTGTGTATAAATACCTCAAGGGAGGCAGTGAGGAGGAGGGGGGCGGCTTCTTTTCAGTGGTGGCCAGCCACAAGCTGAGGCACCAAAAGTTCCACAGGAACTTAAGAAAACACTTCTTGACAGTGAGGGTGACAGAGCCCTGGAACAGGCTGCCCAGAGAGGTTGTGGAGTCTCCTTCTTTGGAGATCTTTAAAACCCGCTTGGACGCAGCCCTGTGCCACGTGCTCTAGGYGACCCTCCGTGAGCAGGGGGTTGGACTAGATGACCTCTGAGGTCCCATCCAACCTTAAGCATTTTATGATTCTATGATTCTGAACTGTATACGAGAGAACTATACCACCCATAAAGCTATTATTTTTGTGCGTCTGAGTAATAGCTTAACATGTTGAAAGTCTAGTTCCCTTTGTAACCYTTTTTTAATGTAATTCTGCTCTTTGAAGAGAGTACTGCTGTCAGGCTAAACTGAACAGCACGATTTTAGCAAAGATTGGTGCTGAATGAGGTGAACATACAAAACCCTTAAAAGCTTCAAATTAGGCTTCATCCCCACAGGTAAAAAGCTAGTGCAGTAGTAAATGCRTGTTCCTGCCTGTATCAGCTTAATATCAGTTGTATATGTAGTCACAATGATTGCTTCACAATTTCAGCTGTGAGGCCTCATAGCTCCATATGACATTATATTAACTGTTTGGGAAGTTAAGCCCACAGAAGAAATTGTGGAGGCAGTGTTTTATGCTGTCATACATAACAAGACGATCCTGATTAACAAGAAACTACAACAGCTAATACTAATTTAATCTTTCAGATCTTTAAGACTTTTCATCTTGATTTAGATGCCATATGATGCCTCAGAGTTGCTAGATCTTGGTTGCACTATTTTCCTGCCTTTTTTAGGGGGGGAGGAGGAAMGAGTCCTAAGGAGAAACAAGGATAATTTAGCAGTCCTGGCTTCTGAATAYGTAACAGAGGGCAAAATAGTCTAGGGAGAACTTCTCATTGCTCTAATGGTAAGGATCCAAAGAAAGCATAATGTAAAGTTCAAAACATATGCTTATCTTAGGAATAAATCTGTGCACAAATACATTTGTATATTTGTAAAAGTATATGCACTCAGAGGGTTTTATCTGTAATGACTCCTAAGTGAGCTGGCAGTTGTATAGCAGCTCCCAGGGGGAGATTTCCTTTCATAGGAGACTAAATACCATGGAAAAGACAGCAGTTCCAATCTGACTTTTCACAATGCCTGAAAGATGAATGGCCTTTTTTTGGATTAATAGCAGTTTTATGGGATCCTTCTCTGCCAGCTTGCTTGTCAGCGTGTGCGACTCCGTTAGAGGGGCTGTCAGTCACTTGGACAGACAAATGCTGTTTAAAAGCCTTGGAGTTCAAGATGATGCAGACTTAGAAAGCCTTAGAGAGCTCAGGACTCTTCCACCCTGTTCTTTAGTGCTGCTGAAGACATCATTTGTCTTTTTATAATAACAATCTCCAGATATAAATTTGTGAGATTATAAGCAAAGTGATTTCTTTACTGTCCCTACGTGTAAAACCCCAAAGTTTGAAGCCTTCTGTGGCTTCAGGCTCTCAGGCCWATGCAGAAGACTTGTATAGTCTTCCTAGAGAAGATAGTGTGAGATAAATTTTGAGTGCCAATGCAYATAGACAAAAGATTTTCTCTTTCGTTAGACTGGGTTTCTGTCATTTACTAGACATAATATTAGCTTTTCAGAATGAATCTTGCTCAAGCTCATATAATCAGAAATGAACTTTGAAGGCTACTTCAGATCCCTGCTGATTGTTGATGTGGAAGATGTATGCAGTTCCTGTAGATATTTCTTAAGTGCTTCCCACATCAGATGTTAAAAAATAAAGACACGCATAAACCCAGCTGTAGTGTAGTCATTGGAAAAGCAAGTCATTGGAAAAGCAAGTCATTGGAAAAGCAAATTCCAAATAATTGGAAAACCAATGACTAGTGTAGTCATTGGAAAAGCTTTAATATTCATTAAAGCACCATCTCCATCACCCGCACCCTAACCGGTGCTTTTCCAATGCTTGGTAGCTTTTGCTTTTCCAATGACTTTTGGAAAGTTTGGTTTGGTAAATTTGGCATATTTGGTAAATTGCAGTTTGGTAAATTGCATATTTCTTCAACAGAGAGATTCATGCAGAACAAAGGCTTTTGTTAAGAAAGTGAACAGCAACAGAGAGTTTATCCTTGATAGAAAGCACTTTATGAAGAGAGATCAGTGCTTCTAAGCATGAGAGAAGCACTTGTATCAGTTAAGCTTTCTAAGTAAGCAGCTGCTATATATATCATGTGTAAGACTGCCATGCAGTAGTTTGCATGCAGYTTATCAATTAGTTCATTCAATTTTTGAGAGGCTGGTTCAAATAAAGCATTCCTCAGAGTTCTTCAGCTAACATATACAACTGTAAAATTACAATGCTATTATAATTACAGTACTCTGTGTGTTAAAATGCAATTATATGGAAGCAGCACAATTAACTGCCGCTTCTCCCCAAATTCTCTGGTCTTAATCATTCCTTTAGGACACCATCTCAGCACAGATATTCTTTCTTCATACTCCCTTATCTCCTCTGCTAATGGCTGTTGGATTGAGGACGTTTTTGATATTCTGCATGTACCTCTGTCACCTCAGAGCTTACTGAAAAAAAAAGGTGAATAAGTCAGGAAATACAATTGCAAGGGAGAGTACGTGTGCTTTTTTTGTCTTGGTAATCCACAGTGTGACCATGCATCTCCTTCACTACTGCCCAATGAATGTATGAGAGCTGGAAGAGTCTTACAGTGTGCTGCAATGCAGTGCAGTGTCAAGTCCAGCATTACCAGTCACTTCTGTTCTCCRCTCTTGTTGCTAGTTTTAGCTGGAAGTTACTAATAATCTTGGGGATTCTAAGAGCAATCTTCTAATAAAAATTTGAAAAACAAATCAGATGTCCATTTTAGTTGTATTTTACTGGTAGGATGGATTGAGGTACACTGAGAGAGTAACAAGCATTATGCAAGATCTGGCAATAGAGTAAATAGTTTTTGAGTACGTGCTAAGTTTTGAATGAGTAGTACTAGTTCACTGGATGTGTGCTGGGCCTTCTTGCTTCTGGCTTATTTTAGTATACAAAGTTTTTTTGCTGTGAAAAAAAAATCCAGCATGGCTTTTCCTCACCAGGGAAATATTTTTACTTGATAGCTCAATAACTTCCTTTAAATTTCTCAAGATATATTTCATTATCTTTGTTCTTTTCCTGAAATATACTCTGTTTTTAATATATAATTACCTGCTTTGTCCTTCCATTTTTTCCATCCTATTCCACATACACAACTTCTGGAAAACATGGTAAGCTACTCGGCTAAAAATGTTCATATTAACTTTAGAATTAAAGATGGCTTTATGAATTTAGCATTTGATGATGAATCTTCTATAGTGTTAATTCGAGGCATGGTGAGGGTCCCCCAGCTCYATACAAGCATCACCTTCAGTTAATTTACAAATACGCTTAGTCTGCAATTTAGGGAATATAGTCAGTATTAAGGAGTAGTAAATTTCCTTAGGAATCAGTGATAAATCCAGTATCTTTTAAGTCAAGCTCCATTCCTCTCATGGGCTCATTCCCATGGCTCATGGGTTCCCCCCTATTGCTGTTGTGGCAATCAAAACCTGACAATATAATTTCATCAAATAGAGTGAATAAGGGAACAGCAGTGAAATGCAGTCTCACTATCTTATATTGCACCTGCCAATAGTTCTTAAAATTTCCTCCCTATTATTTGAAGATTAACAGCCTTAAAAGTTTTTTTTTTATTTGTCAGTTCACAAATAGCTCTTTAACTTTTAAAGTAGATGTAATGACAAGTTAAGAGTTGTGTTACTGGAAGCCATTTAATACTCAGTGGATGCAAGGAAAGTGATCAAAGCTAAAACTACGAGAATGTAACTACTGTCCAGCTGTCTGACCTATAGTGGTACCTCTTGCTAATATCTTTCTCTCTTCATTCAGGTGCACAGAAACTAAAATGGATTATTTTATTCTGAACAGTAGTAAAGTTCATCATTGCCTAGCACCAACTAGCTTGTTTAGTTATAGCTTTACTGTTCTATATAGCAAATATTTTCATTCAGTAATCCAGCACTGGATTCCATTCAGGATCCAGCACTGGAAACCAGAATATTCATACAGCTGGATTGAGTTGAAGAACTTAATAATCTAAATCTTATTTGATAGTGTCCTCTGTCATCTAGAGGTTTATAGTAACTTTCAATTTCTATTAAGGAAAAAAGTGAAATAAAGCATTAAACTTGTAAAGTCCCCTATTCAATTGCATCATAATTGAGTCATGGAGTCTTATTTCAGTGAGAAATAGCAGTATTGTTTCATGTTTCAGTAGTTTATGCATTAACTATTCTCAATTACATCTTTGGCCAGAATCCTGGTATTTAGTTAGCAATTTGAAGGCATTTCAGAACCATAATGTAGTTGTTCCTTTGAAATATTGCACATATTTGYATCATACTACTTTGATTGTCACAGCTCACCTAACACATTTGAAATACTAATCTGTGAAGGACAACCAGTTACTGAGGAAGTAGGTTTTGGGTCRTTGGACTGTCTGTGGGAGTATCTGCATATGTAGCATATGGGATGGATGTTCAGTCATTAGAATTGAAAAATCATGCACACCTGTGTTTTAAAAAAGGCTTAATCCTCAGCTGTGCTGAGCTTTCATGAATGCTGTGTGCATTCAGCACTCATGAGAAAAATTAGCTGTAGCTAAAGAAGTACAAGAATGTATTAAAGGCATCATCAGGCAGTGTCCCTTGTGAAATCTCTGAGAAATTCATTTTCTTTACAATCCACAATAAGATGGCAATCCAGCATAAAGGGTTGCCTCTGGTAAAAAGAAGACTTATTTTCTCCAAAAGAGAAGAGCTATGGGAAAAGTTATAATAAATATTCACTTTATACTTGCACAGGTTAACAGCAGTAATCTTCATAGCTTGTGCAAAATATAAGGAAAAATCTTTTTAAGTTGTACTTACCAATAGAAGACAGCAGCTTCCTATTTTATATATCTATGGTATTTGGATTAAACTTCTCTTAGAGAAGCAATGGGCAATGATGCCTCTCCGATAAATGCATAGAAAATAGAAAAAAAAAWGGAAAGATTTCCCTGTTTGTAGCTGTCACCTCCTTAGATACAGTCTGTTTCTTCTTGAAGTAGTAGCAGACAAGTTCTCTGCCTCATCTACATGTTCTTTCATTTGGTGGCATATTTGATTACATTAAAAGTTATTGTAGAGTTTGTTGTTCTTCATACCTATGTTTATATGTAATTCTGCATATCTGCAGCTCTCAGAGTCAGATGGCTATAAAAATTATTTTCTTAATAATTCGGCATCTGCTACAAATGTAGCATATTTTTTGAAGCAGTTTTCCGTGTTCTTACAGTACAGATGTGGGCGGTGGAATTATAGAAACGTGTAATTAGTCAAAGCCCATAAACCATCTAGTCAGAATGAAAACTTATGGGCATACACTCATACCAATAATTACCCCTCCAAACCCGGGAATTAAAAGAAGAATATAACAGTTTCTTATCTGTACTCGACCGAACTATGAAATCAGATAATCAGCTGCAGAAGCGTTTTGCTAGTCATATTGCAAAGTTACAGAAAGTATAAATAAAAATGAGGGTACAGGGAAAAATTCAGGTACGCATATATGTGAAGCTTACAAACCTTTTCCAATGAGCAAGAGAAATTCCTGTTTCTTTCCATCATCCAAGTAGAAATTACTGTCTCCTTTCAGAACTATCTAAGGTTATTCTACTTGTATTACAACAGTAAATGGAACATTCTTAMACAAAATAGAATAACTATTTAACTTGAATTATTCTGCACACACTGACAGAATTGTTGAGCTGGAGGCTATAATTTAAATGTTGGATTTACAAGATGTTTAAAGATTCTCCCTTAAGCACAGATCAAGATACCATTTAAAAAATCTTGTAGAACAATCGAGTATACTCAAATGTACCTGCCTTCTTGTTGGAAGGTAGTGGCTTAGCTGCTAGACCATAACTTCTGTAGGTTTTTTTTTTGTTGTTAGTCATGAAAATCTGAAAATGCTTAAAATCTGCACACAGTTTTAAATACAGTATAATTCATGTTTACCTAAAAAAAACAATTTTTGTAATTATTTATCATGTATAGAATCTGGATCACACAAACAAATCTCAGGAAAGCTTGATTCTATTACACAAGCTATTATTTGTTTGCTGTATGACCTTTTTTTTGCCTCCATTAAAAAATAAATGATACAGATKATTATTCTGACTTTTGTTGTATGGTTTTTCTTTTTCTGTAGAGAAAGAACTCTGTACCAATAAAGAACAATTGCCATTCCTACATCTGTTCTGTTACAGATTTCTATTTCCAGTCACTCCTTTTTTGTTGTTTTATTTTTCAAATAGATGTTAAACTTTTTAGTACAGAGATTGTCTGTTAATTAGTGTGTAAAATCTCAGCACAAAGAAACCCTTGAAAAGAATTTTAGAACTTCCTATATTCGAATTTTGAAACAAATCCTAAATTTTCTGTAATAAATTTGCAGTTTGTACTTTTTTCTTGTCTGTTGACTCACAGTGTGGTCCTTTCTGCAGTTTTCAGGAGCAATGGAGCTCAATATGTCAAAGGTGAGTTTTATATAAAACTAAGATACAGCTTCCAGTATAATCTAATTTGCTGTGCTTTTCCCCTCAGGAGGATACAGATCATAATTATTACACTTCAAGGACTTATGGTCCTTATGATGCTACCAGCCGGGATCTGTGGGTCAACATAGACCAAATGGAGAAAGACAAAGTAAAGATCCATGGGATTCTTTCTAATACCCATCGGCAAGCAGCAGTAAGTTACTGTACTTTTATATTTTTCTTCTTTGACTGACATAACAGCATTGATCCAAGTATCATGACTACTGTTCACAGAGTTTCATCTTTGGATTTATAGTTAAGCTATGCAAGTCTGTAGAGAGCTACTATAAAAAGATGCCAAGTTGCCTTTTCCCAACTGCTGTAACATGCTGTTCAGAGATGTCTTTCAGATTTACTTTAATTTCACCTGTGCTTTTAGGATTAGCTCACAACCTATCAAACAATAAACTAATGGTGCTGTTGAAGTCAGAGGGAGTTTTGCCATTGATTTCAAGCAAGAGAACTGGGTTCACGGTTAAGTTGCTGAATTCTGCCATAGAGTATATCTGTAATGTTTCCTTTGTATAAGGTGGGGTTTTTTTCCTTCTGTCTGTGTTTTTTTGTGAAGAACAAGACACATAGCTTGTGAGCAAGGTGCATCCATGTGTACTTTATAGATAAGTCATTAAAAAAAGCATGTTCTATCAACAGTTTAGATATTTTACAGGAAAGTTAGAAAATTTCTTTTTAACTCTTTCTGCTTTTAGTATTGGATGTATAATTCACTCTTACTCATTTAGTGTACAGGCCAGAACTTCAATTCAGAAAAGAAGCAAAATACTAATTTTAATGAATTATGAATTAGAGATTCTAATCTTGGATATTGAAGAGTGGTCCACAACTCTCTTGATCCTGTCACTGCTTTTTGCTTTCTTTCAGACTTTCAAGATTTTTTTTTTTCCTATGGAAAAAATCAAAAACTGTTAAACTACTGTGGGGTCAAATATTCAGACACATAACAGGTTAACTAAGCAGTAATGCTTTCTCTTCTTTTCCAGAGAAGGGAATTATATTTGTCATTACTCTTTTAAAAGGGCATTCCACACATCTTTCTGTGACTTGGTGATTTACATGCTTGCAGTTTCTGAATATTACTCTCTGGCTTTGTCAGGAGAATAAGGAATTAAATTTATTAAAGGCTGATTATTAATCCAGTTACTTGTAATGTGGGGGGAATCTCTGAACGCTAAAAATTTTAAACTCCAATGTACAGTCTTGTATACTACTGGAAGTTTGAGTTCATGGTAGATTTTTAAGGGTAATTTTATAAAACAGTGAACTGAAAATGTTCACTGAACTTTTAATTTTACCCAGATTTTCAGAAGGATTCAGATATGACCTCTAGTTCCAATGAGTTAAATTTAGAAGGAAAAAAAAAAGGTTAAATATGTCATTTTTATTGAATAGATCATCCTTCTCATTTTTAATAATATATAATAAAATATGATTTTAGAATTTTAAAATCTCATAGGTAAGATTTCTGTTACATACTTTTTCCTTTCACTGCCTTATGATAGGGAGTCTACTTGGATTAATTTCATTAAAAGTAAAAGATTAATTATGAAAAAAGTCATAATTTGTGAATTTAAAGGATGTTTGAAAATGAAGTATAGAATAGGTAGTATTCTATAGTAAAAACAAATGCTTTTGTTTTTAAAGTTAGATACGGCTCTTTTTGCATCTGTATGTCTTTAAGGTCTACCTCAGTGATGCCTGTATCACTATCTGCTGCTGATGCAGTCAGAAGCTGGTATTTTTTGGCATGACAGTGATTCCCTTTGTACATTCTGCATAACTCTTTTTGGGGAATAATAAGAATTCTCGTATCTTTTACTGTTCTGTGATTATTTCAAAAATAAGAGAAATGGAAATACAACTTTTGTCCTAACACTGAATTTGTCCTTCACTCAGAAGAATAATCTTAATTCAGATTTATAGTCTTATGAATTACCAAAAGCTTCCAGTCTTTTTTGAAGACTTCTTTGAAGACCGATGTCACTCAGATTTGTTGGAGGAAGTGACTACTTGTCCGATACATACCCAGGTAGCAGCAAGGTGTTAAGGATAGCTCCGAATCTGAAGGACTATGTGGCTGAGGACCTCAGGGGCAWACATAGAGACAAGGGAGTGGGAATGCTGTCAAATGTATATATTGCAATGGACATTGGTGGCTTTTTAGGAAAGTGGCTAAAACTATTTTTTAGGAAAACTCAGCAAATCTTTTTACACAGAATTGTTTCCAGTTAGCTACTGGCAATTCCGAGTTTGGAATAACAAGATTTCAGCAAAAAGATGGTTGTTTTTGAAGCAGAGGGATCTTCATTTTATTTTTTATCACTGATTTTCTTCATGTTATTGATTTTATTTTCTGGTGTTATTCCTTGCAGAGAGTGAATCTGTCCTTCGATTTTCCATTTTATGGCCATTTCCTACGTGAAATCACTGTGGCAACTGGGGGTAAGTGGCTTTCTACCCATTCACTTTGAGTAAATTGAGAAGAATTTCTTACAGCTATTTAAAAATACTTTCCCCTTCCTCCCCAACCCCCTGCCCAGATGTCAAGAGATAAACTGCAACATTTATTTAGGACATTCTGCTTTTTGCAAAAAGAACATTACAATATATCGATATGATGAAAAGCCTCCAGCTGCAAAAGCTAAGCTGATATGAAACCTTTTCAGCAGAAAATCTTATAGCATTAATCATTTTCTATTTAGGYATTTCTCCCAGTTATCTTTTACTTTTCTTCGTTTTGTGGCTGGAGCAGTTGCACTGGTTGTGGAGATAATGTTGAAGTCAAAACAGAGGGGAAAACTTACACAACAGGTTAAACAGGTTATGGCTGCTTGAGGTCAGGCGATATGGTCAGAAGATGATAAGTCAGTTGTAAGGTGAGCAAGAGGTAGTTTGCTGTGTTGGTGCAGCTTGCCTGTGGCAATGCCAGTAGTGTTACAGACTTCCTTTTCAGAGAGAGAGATAGGAGGTATGAACTAGTCTGAKCTCCTGTCCCTGTTGTGTTGGGTGCCCAAGTGGCTGGGGCCAGCCCTTCTACTGCTGCTGTTCCTGCTGAGCTCCTGCCTTATGAACAGTTCCAACCTCCTTTGAAAGAGCATGAGGAGATAGGAGAAGAGACAGAGGTAGGAGAAGCATCACAGTGAGGRCACCCAAAAGCATCCTGTGTTCCCTGAAAAGGCAAACAAGTTCATGGACTCTTGAGTTCTCTGCTTAGAGATGTGACAGGAGAGGAGACAGGAATAGGCACAACCAAGACTAAACCTATGTCCTCCTAGCATAGGGGACAAGGGGGAGTCCTGGGGAACAAGGACATGAAAATCTCATGTCCCACTAGAGCTGTGAAAGGGAGGAGTATGACTGAAAGTTTGGGGCATACTTACAGTCAGAGTCCCAACAAAAGCAAGAGCTGGAAGGGAAGCTGTAGTGTGATGTGCCTGATCTCCATTTTGCTGCAAAAACATCACAAGCTGGACAGCTGTGAATAAATATTGATATTAAATGGTTGATTTGCAATCAGAATAATTGAAATAGTTCAGAACTATGGGGTATCTTCAGTGTCAAGATTTTCCATTCTTCATGACCAGATCAGCTGTGAGCTGCTGTTTGGGATTTGGAGAATTCTGTTTTCCATTCTGCTTAGCTTTTAGTTACATTTCAGTGCTTGAACACCTAATTTTGTATTCCCCTATCAGACAAGTTATGTTTGATGTAGTGCCAAAATCAAGTGGATGATCTGTGAGCTGTGAAAGAACAGGGTGGAATGAATCGTATCTGCCAGTTGCAGATAGTAGCAGTACTGAGGACCGTACTCACCCTTACGAATACCTCTTTGTCCTTACTGCAAAGTTAGTTCCTTAGGACTTCACCAATTTTTTTTTTTCCAAATGTCTCTTCTTCTGTGGTTACCCCGCTGACCTTCTTATGAAAGCCCTGAATATTTACCAGTCCTGTACAGTTTTGCTACTGTCATCACATTCCCTCTTCTATCACCAAAATTTGTGATTAGATTCCTAAAAGGAGTTGGGACTTTGAGGGAGTTTTTGTTTGTTTGTTTGTCTTTGTGTGTGTGTATTTGTGTGTGTTTTAAGGTGGGGAAGGATGGAAGATGGCAGGAAGAATAGGAGGGAAGGGTGTCTGGGTTTTGGGTTTTTTTTTTCAAATTTGGGAGTTTTGTTAATCATCTGATAATTTGCATCCTATGGTAAGGTGTTGGATAGTAATGAACTAGAGGAGATTAGAGAGGGGATCTGAAAGCTAGATGAGGTGTTTTAAAAGRTCATTTTTAAGATATTTACACAAACATTTTGATGTTCCTCTGACAATTTGTAACAAAAACATGATTTTTTTTTTTTGGTGTAGAGGATTTCTTGGTGTATGTGTGTGTGTTGGTTCGCTTTAAGCATGTAGGCATACAGGACTTGCTGTACTAACTACAACACTCTTCCATTGCTACTAGAGTTAATGGAACACGGAATGATAATTTTGCTTTTCATTCAATATTGCAGTGAATAGATACGTGCTTTCGAGATCTGGGAAAACAGGATCTAGTCAATAATTTCTTCAAAAATACTATCTAGATTAAGCTCAGTAATTTAAGTCATACTATCCATCCGTTTTTTTTGAAACTTTGAGACTTATAAGTGCCTGAAAAAGAAAGATCTATTTGKGTTGTAACTCTCTGAGAACTCTCCTGCATTAGGTATATTTGCAAATTTCATTACCATGTCACCAGTGATGCAGTGTGACTTGCAGCATGCCCAAAAATGATACAAGTTCTAGGTGTTTTTCCATGGCGTAGTTCTAGAGTTTGTTAGTATTAAACTTTTTTAAAATGATATGTCTATTATTAGGGATTTGGAAGACGTCCAGAGGTTATTCTGAGATCAAAAGAATGACAAAGTTAATGTGTACAGGAATCCCACATGACAGATGTCCACTTCCTGGAGAACAGGACATGATTAATTACGTTAATGACAGCCCAACAAACTGCTTTTCCCTCCCAGTCATGAATTAAATAGCCTTTTTAAAAGGAAAGTTGAAAACAATGGCACATTAAATCCCCATCACAGTAAAATTGTCTGTGTCCTGCCTATCCAGTGGTTTCTGTTATTATTCATGTAGACTGCAGTGTGACATAGCAGTGTTTTAGGGCTACTTAAGATGCCTTTGAAACTGCTAGAGTGTAAAATTAAACTATTTTCTGTTTAATATTTATTTCCACTTCCAAATGGTTTTGCTGAGAGATGATTGTGCTCTTGACTAAGGGAAAGGAAGAACAAGGAATGAAAATAACTAGTTTGTGGACTTAATTTGTAAATGTCCTCAGCTTGTATTTTGACAAGGCTATTTAATTCATAAGTAGGAGGTAAAACAGCTTATAATATTTGTATTAGCAAAATTTAGTAATTTGYGGTTCTGTGGGAAAATGGCATCTGTCTCCCAGGGTTCCTACAGAAAGCATTTTTGAAGGAACCTCTGGAGAGCTCTCAAGGCTTTAAAAATAACACAGGAAAGTACTAAGTTTTGTTTCCTGTGAAGCTTTGCACAGTTTGTGCTTTACAGGCCAAATGTGTAGATATTTCCATAGTAAGCCCTGCAGATTGCCAGTTAGGTTTCTGCAGTTTGGCAAATGTCAARGAGTAGAGCTCAAGAAACCTCTTTTGTTCCCAGTCACTGACACCCAGCGCCAGCACACAGTGGCTGTGGGTTGGGAACAGTCCCCACTCTGTCCTGCAGTGCTGTGGGCAGAAWTGCCATCCTTTTCTCAGGAATCCACTCTACATCCTGCTCAACATGGGGCAAAACACAGCTGTTGCTGCTTGTTTGTATTAACTTCCAACACACAYAGTAGTAACTCCCTTTTATTTGCTCTGTTGGGCTAATTTTGCTGTTTATCAGTCTACATATTCTAGTGCCAGCACTGTGTTATGTACTGTGAATTATTTAGAAAACTTCTTTTTCCTTTTATGACATCTGTGTTCAGCTGAGCATTTCCCTATGGTATTGCTTTTAGTAGCACCATAGCAGAGAAAGGTAGTAACTAACCCAAAGTATTATGGATTTTCACTAAGCCTTATATTTATTGCCAGGGATTAATAAAGTTCTTAATTTTCTTTTTTTCCTATAATTAGCACAGAACACAATAGTACAGTTTTCAGCAGTAGTGGTACTGTCTGAATGTAACTAAAAGCTTTTATGGTATAAAAACGAAATTGCTGTAGAAGTTGGATAATCCAAAGATAAAATCTAATACTAAACTCTGTTAGGAATCTAGGCCTCAACCTTTTCAACCCAGCAGATGTACCTTTAAAATGATGGGGTGAGGGTAGGGAGAAGAGGTGTTAGAAAAAAAAGTAAACTTCTTGATGCCCCAAATCTTACTCTGCTTATTGGGTTCTTACAGAGGGCTGGTAACACAGAAAATTTTGAGAATGTGTTCAAAGTGAACCTTCATAAGGGATTAGGACTGGAACTGGAATCAAATTTAAGATAGGAGCCGGAAGCTTCTTGCTGGACCCGCATCCATTTTCTAGGCTTCACACCAGAGGTCTGTGAATTGGGTTCATATATCTATGTGTATCTTTTCTCACCCTACAGCCTGTCTTATAGACACAGGTGTGAAAACAGAATGAGAACTCCATCTGGTAGCTTTTGGCATGGTATGATGAGGAAGTCATCATACCAGTGTGTCTAGGAGCACAGGTGAATGGTGTAAAAATCAACAGTATAGGTGTGAATAAAAAGAGTGTTAAATTGTTTTAGTGCTCTCTATACTCATCATGCTGGTTATGATGTTGGAAATGAATTGGGTGAAACAATGTAAAGATAAAACTATGTAGAACAAACATTTGTGGAAGGCCTCTATCCTCAAGCAAATGAACACACAAAGGAGCATATTTAGCAATAGGTAAGTTACACCAGGAAAAAACACAGCATTGTAAGAGATGGACTATCAACTAGGAGCAGCCACATTTTATATATCAACCAAAGATTTCTGTCTCCTCCAACAGCCTCTGAACCTGTCAGTAACAGTCAGGATATAGGCAACAGCCACAAACTGAAGCATCAAAAGTTCCACAGGAACTTAAGGAAAAAATTCTTGACAATGAGGGTGACAGAGCCCTGGAACAGGTTGCCAAGAGAGGTTGTAGAGTCTCCTTCTCTGGAGATCTTCAAAACCCTCTTGGATGCAGCCCTGTGCCACATGCTCTAGGTGACCCTACGTGTGCAAGGCACACTAGACTAGATGAACTCTAGAGGTCCCTTCCAACCTTAARGATTTTATGATAACCCCTGTAAGATCAATCTGTAAGACTCATTTTATAATCTTTATAAGCATAATTTATAAGAATTACACCATTGAGAAGTAAAATATAACAGAAAAATGAATCAGTATTTTGTGAAGGAAAGCAAAAGGACAAAGATGACATGATTATTGCTTCATTTGTAGTTGGTTGATCACAGGTAGTTCAAGAAGGGACATTTGAATGAAAGTGCACAGAGTCTGAAATAACCCTGTCAGGCTTTGTAAAGATGGTCATCGCCTTTAGGCAAGTTTATAAGCAGAACAAATAGCTTACATACAAAGGGCACAATTCATCTAACTATGCAGAAATGTGTATGTGTTTGTCTGCTTGAGCTCTTACATAGTCAGCAGATATGTAATTAGTATATTCAGTAGAGTCAGTGGACATTTAAGGCATCATTTAACATGGATTGGATGAACTGCATCCTGCAAGTGTCTAATTCTATGTCACTGTATATTGCTACTAAGAGAGCCTGTGGATGATCAACACTGATGTAGATGTGTAAATTCTGAGATTTATAAAGCAAGGTAAGTTGAATATGAAAAGAATATACCATTTAGTTTGAGGAGGGCTACAGCAATGGCTACCTAGTGCATGCATTAGCAAATGCACAAACACAAATCATGGAAAAATGAAACACAAGTAAGGCATCAAAGCTGTTGTTAAAAAAAAAACATCAAAATTGCTCTGCATTGATAGCCTTATTTAAGAACTTGCAAGAAGGAACTCCTATTAGAAAACTCTCAAATGTTAAGAAGTCAGCTATAAGACAGCATCTAAAACGGCATCTTATAGACATCTGAATCATAGCAGTAGTAATCGAGATTAGGTTGTATAAAATAGAACCAAGAATGACAAAGACAAGTACTAGCCAAATGTAACCGAGAATATTAGATGTCTTGTTGAGTATATACACGTGGGCAGTAAACCAACAAAAGTCTATAAAAATGAGCAATTGGTTTTGAAGCAAAGCAGGGATTGGCCTTAAAAAGTAAGCCATGTATCACCTCGTTGGAGGTGACTGCTCTGAGATCTGGAAAGTAGGCAACCTGTCAAGACACAGACACAGCAACCAACAGAGACAGAGCCATGACACACTTCAGCAGTCCCACAGACTATTCCAGACAGAGGTACTTGAGACAGGGACTCCCAGTCTTCTTGCAGAAAGTTCTGGCACTTTCTGCAGTGCCAGAGTGCGGATTCAGTCATGTGCTGTCGTACTAAGGTTAGTGCAATTTGTAAAGACCATACTAAGAAAAACTGCTGTAAACAAAGACTGTTTTTCATAAATCTCCCTTTAGCTGAGGAACATTCCTGTTCAAGAATTATTTTAAGTAATTCTTATCTTGGTGCATGCTGGTTGAGTACTCCTACAACTATTAGTAAAGAGAATCAAACACAAGGAAATAGAAAGTCTAGTTCAGGATTTATATCTGGATATACCAAATAAAGTTAGTAATTCTTTAACATTCAAGACAAGAATTCTCAGTATGATCATGCTATTTCTTAAGGACAGATCATGAGCTTAAATATTACTTATACTTATTGAAGAGATAGCTCTTTTTTGTTCATATAGGATAACACTGCAGAGCCTTTCACCAAAACTGCAATGTTGACCGAAGATAAAATCATAGACATCAAAGACACAGAAAAACCTAAAAATGAATTTTTTTTTTGAGAAATCTGTCGTTACCAGAATTCATGCAGAGTAATAATTGAGCAATAGTAAAGGGCTGTCTCTAAACACTAACCAATCAGGACAACTGCCTCTAAGGTGTATGTTATTCTCACAGGGAAGAATTGTACTTACTCTAATATCAAACTGTTCACAAACATACATTCAACTTGGAGTACAAACAACAGAGGAAAAATATCTTCTCAACTGAAAAGAAAAAACTCTAGTAAGGTAAAGAGTTAGTTGTTTAAGTTCTATACAGAGATATTCTGAAAAAAATTTATGGACACTAGTTGTGTTAACAGGATTATTATTGTTCATGTTTAATTGTTCTACATTAAAATAAGCATGAGGGATATTATGAAAATAATTTCCAAACTATTTTTTGCATCACATTTTGCAGTATGTTACTTTTTTGTACAGAGGACAATGCCCTGCAGGCGCGCTGCAGGGGATAGCTGCTGGAAGGGAGTAAGGCTTGAGTATTGCACCCTCTAGCATTTTGTTTTGGCACATGGAGCAATTATGTGAGTAGGAGAGAAATCTGCCCACTTGGCTAGTGGTGCCTTATGAAGAGAAGAATCCACAGGACTAGGACCTGGGACGGGAAAGGGTGAGGATGGCTGTGAATCTGTAGCCTGGATTAAGCCTCTACTATCAAAACTATACCTGGATATTTCTAGTCATAAGGAGACATGAGTGCATGTGTTTTCTCTTTATCTTTCACAAATTTACTTTCTTAAACTTTCTCTCAAAAACGGTGAATAAGTGGAATGAATTTTGCCTGACTCACTGTAGCGAATAGAATGTYTCACTGGAAACTATCAGAAATCTTAGGGTTTTTCTGCACATTCCTGCTGCTCTGCACCCTTGAACGCCGAAGTCAGCATGAGGTGTGCTCATCACTTAATGAAGAGATATTTGATTGCACAAATTAACTTATGGTCAACAGCTGTTAAATAGCAGTGGTGATATAATGAGTGAATCAGTGCATATCTAGCCCAAATCACTTACCCAGTCTATGCTGATTTAATTGCAAAGAATTATGCTCATCATCACCAGTGGGCTGCTCTGGCTGTTGACTGGCATCCRGTCATAAAACTGCCTTCTATTTCCCTCCTCCTATCCTGTCCATTTCCTACATTTCCTATTACAAYAAAACATAAAAGGTGTAAGAATTTTCTCCCTGTAAAGCTTCCTTTGTCTATCCTGTCCATCTCAAATGTYTCTTATGCTACTACATTTCTTTTTTTTTCTGAAATAAAATGACCCTTCTATCAGTTTTCTTYGGAAACTATTTTGTGTTGCCTTCAGTCAGTCAACTCCTACAGCTTTTTGTGCTCCTGCCCTGATGCTTTATCCTTACAAATTGAATCAGAAAAACTCAGGACAAAGATAATGACCAGCTTTAGAAAAAAAAAATCCATATGCCTTTACATTACYCTGATCTTGATACAGAAAAGTGCTTGCCAACCTTGAGTTTTAGGTTTGCGGGCAGTCACACTGAAGCAATAACAGGACTTACAATGACCAAATTTGAATTTGTCTATAAATTCTGCTTCAAAGAAAAAGAAATGTAACTAACTTTCTTTTTCTACCAAACTACATTTGGCTATAGCTAGTGCCAGTAAAGCACTTAAATAATTTTACTTATCWGACAATTAATATTTAATAATAAATTAAATGGTTAATGTTGTGGCAAACAGCCTCCAGGATAGCCAGCAACTGCTTCACAGAATGCTAGGGTATTATTAGTTATAGGCTCTCGCTAAGAGCCTTTCTGGTAGTATGGCAAAGTTTTGATAATAGTAATAACCTTGACAGTAGCGAGTATCTTCAACAATTGACTGTCCTCAAGTCTTTGTTTATGTATGTCCTACAAAATGTAAAGCTTATTGCTCTGTTGCACATTTATAAACTGAAAAATCTTCTGACTGTGTATCAATTAACTCTGCAGTAACTACTATGTCTGCCCCATCTCAAATAAGATTTTATGTAGTTTTGTTTTATCTTTCATATGACATCACACTTTTAGCTGCTATTCTCACTTTAAATATGGAATAATTGAACTCAGCACACTCAAATTAAAAAGTCATTTACTGAGAAAAACAAAAAGTCATTTCCAGACTAAAATCTAGCAACTGGAAGCTCACTGGAAGTGAGAACAATGGTTGATATACTTAGTGTATAATTAAAAGATAAAATTCCTAATAAAGAGYGTAAAATAAGCCTTTTGTTGCTGTAGTATGATATTTCATAATAGTGATGTATTGCTGTAGAAGTAAGGACCCAATGAAACATACTCAGCCACAGGCCTTGCAAGATCCATAAAATCATGTTTATAATAGTTTTATATGTTTATAATATTTTTATATGTTTATTTCTRAAGTAAATATACAGTGGCAACTTGTTACATAGATTAAAATAAAACAACATAAAAAAGAGTATTTTAAAGCATAGATTATTAGAGATTAATTAAGCTGGAAAATTTGTTTAAAATTCAGCCCATATTTAGCACTAAGGACTACTGTAAATTGCATTAATTGTGTTATGATTAATTATTGTCCTTCTCCATAAGTTATGTCTCACTTTGACTATAGATCTATTCCCTGTCTTCTTGACTAAGATTTCTTTTGAACATGTTGAATTCTTAATGATCTTGTTTTAAAGGAAAAAATGCAGGGAGCTGTTACAAGGATTTTAGCCAGCTGGTTCCGTTTGCTGCATAGTAAAGACTCTTTCCTCTTGTCTTTAGGGAGAACTTRTAGGCATCAAACCAGGCTTCTGCAAATACAGAGTTTAAACTTCAGATGTGAAATCGTGTAGCTGAGGCAGTTGTGCTACTGATTGGTACCAAGTACCATTGCTGATTGTTCTTAGCAAGGAGGGAATACGTGCAGSTTATCTTGCAGAAATATGTATATCTGTGTATATCATCACTGTCATCAACGTATGTTCTTATTCCTTAAACATTTCAAGAAATCTACGTTCTTCCTTGTATTTCTGATAAAATCAACAGACTCCTGCACGGTCTGGTCATTTGGCTTCCTTAGGAAATGACTGTTAAAATAACTGATCTTAGAGACTTTAACCTGAGGGGATTGCAATGCTCCTCCTGTTGCCACAGGCTATTTYCTTGTTTGTATATATTTCCTGTCACTGCAATTCTTAAGAAATACACAGTCTCTGCCTTGCTAAAACCACACTGTCATTTAAGTTAGCTCTTCTCAAATAAGTGACTGCACTTAGAATTTGTAATAGAGTAACAAAAATGCTTACCCCATTTTTTAGACATGTCAAGGCTCATATATTCCCTGAAACATTTAATTGCATAGTGCTGGYGAAAGGAGAAAAATTTAGGTAAGGCTTTTCATAGCTACAGTTAAAACATCCTCAGTTCTGTCAGGAGAGGTTACTGCAAAAGTTCTATCTAGAAAAACTCAGAAACTGTCATGTCAGTTCAACTATATGTGTTTTTAAAGCTAAGATTAGATTACAGTCATATGCAGTTAATATTTTTTTTCTTCTGGGAATTCAGGGGTACAAAACTTTGTCAATTCCGTTTTTCTCCACTTTTTTTGAAGTCCAATCTAGTACCTTCAGGGGTATTTCTATAGCTTGTATGATGATGTAATGAAAGGTATTTAAGCTTGCTCGATTTTAGTACAACATTATAATCAAGCGCAGGAGATTTCTTGAGCTTGGAAACAGCTAAGCTTTTTTGCTATGTTATCTTTATAACTTAAATTAATACCTCTGCATTGCATTGCATTAACTAAAATATCTCTTAACAGGATGCAGCATTACATGGTATAGACATGTTAATTTCTGAYGTGCAAAAAACTGCTGAAGAACCAYGACACAAAAAAAGAGGTGCTTTTGAAAATATGACAAAATCCTCAGAGTATTGTATTTCTTGTATTTAATAAATAAAGTTAAAGAATTGTAAGAAAAAAATGAGAAATTTAAAGTCTTCAAACAAAGTCCTAYTTTCCCATTTTGAATGTCTCAGAAATAAATTTATTTTTTCTCTCTTTATTCACTTCAAACTTACTGATTCTTTATGCCCCTGGCAATACATCCAAAGTAATTTTAGGAGGTGACAGTAGGTTTAGCTTTCAACTGCATTAGCGCATGTAGGGTTTGTGGTTGTTCTGCATTAAGCAGCTTGTTATCTAAAAGAAAAGTTTGGAAGCTTAGGCAGGCTTAATTAAAATCAATGAAGGATTTAAAAGCAAATACTGAAATTACTGCAGGAGAAATATAATTAACAAAATGAATTGCATCCTAAAATTGTTCCAGAGCGGCCCTTGGGGACCCAATACCAGTTATCACTGATGAGGAAATGGGAAATATCTTGTGGGACCTGAAAGAAGCCGCAACAAAAACGACTGGAAGCATCCACTGATAGCAAAGCCTCATATTAAGAAGAAGCTATTTAATCACTTAGTTTTACAGGTTACCAGCATTAGTAAAAAATAAATATAATGTCTTTCTTATTATTATTAAGAGTACCTCCTTTGTTGTATCCAGAGCTACCGATTATCCATAATTTCCTTTTCCTATCTGGATTTCTGAAGAAAGACTGCTAGAGAGTAAGAGGAGGAGATGAATCAAGCCATATAAGCATATTTATGTTTATTACTGCAGCTAAAATATTCTAATTTGTCTATTTGGGATCTGTCAATGTCAGAGAAAATATCTCTACCTATAATTTCATTAGCATCTCTAGGAGACAGTATTAGGAATACAGATTTTCTTAATATCTCAACTGTGCAGCAGTGTGGGTATAATGACTGTCCCCCTCTGACTTTTGGTGGATTTTAAGAAGAGCAAATGCTCCTACATGTTTTGCATTCTCAACATTCAGAATGCATACAACTGTTGTCTGAGTCATATTATGAAAAATCACTTGTCTGTTGCCAGCTTCTTCATTATAATATTATTCCTTCCTTGGCAACAACCTTGTCTCAAGCCAGTCCTTGCTATATTCATTACCCTTGCAAATGGTTCAAATTGGTAGCAGTCTCTTTTTCTGAAACCAAAGCCATTGAAATAAGTAGGTTCCCATGGATCTCTATAAGTTTTGAATTGGAAACCAAGTTTCTTGTTTCTGCCCCRCCCTTACAGTTTTGGCCATAGATCCATTCACATCCTTTTCTCCTTCCTYCTTTCAGTAATGCTGGGTTTGACTGAGGTCTCCAGTCTTCAGGCTTTTTCCCATTATGCTTGTGCCTGAGGACATATATCCAAATGTGAGCAGTGGAAAAGGACTGTTCATGACTAAAAAAATAGTTTACTTTTCAACAAATTTTAAGAGAAAATCATCAAAGKTATTTTCTTGGTAGGAAATGAAATGATAATTTCTTAAAGAAACATTGAGTTAGTGATCACATTGTTTTGAAAAATTGAAGGAAGAGAAAATAGATTTGTTTTAACTAAAAGTTCTGTTTTTACTTAAARTTTGTCTCAAAATGGACATGCTTTTTGATGTTGTAGTGAGAATTATAGGCAGGGCTTTTGTTTTAGAACTACTTGTTCTCATAATAATTTCACATATTAGATGTGTTTCTTTGGTTGTCAGATTCGAATGTGCAGGACAAGATACACAAGATACTCTTACTTTAGGGATTGTCTCCTAGATCAGTGAGRTTTGAATGGTAGAGGACTATCTTTAGTTTCTTTTGAGAATCATTTTGATTCTCAAGCTCTTATTTTGCTTATTTAGTTTGGGAAAGCAGCTTGTGACCATGCTTTCCTAGAGGGTCTTCCTCGAGGGCCTTCAGGTAGTTAAAAGATAGCCAGAATGTCATGCAGACAGTYGGGACTTTGCCTCACTAGCCAGTCTCCATCTCAGCTCTGGAAAAGTAGATGATAAATAGRCAAGGGAATAGGGTCATGTGCAAATACCGTATCTCCCTCAAGTGTCACCTGGGTTCATACTTGACTCGTGTTGCCAGACATGATGTTGCTATAACTTAACAGGAGCATCTGCCCTGCAGTGGCTGCTGGAAATGTTTTAGTTTTACCTATTACCATACTAAAAAATCTGTTCAAGCCAAAGTGTAGCCTGTAACTTTCCATCCTTAACCAACCTGAGGAAGAAAACCAGGCTTTGTAAAACTGCATCGTGACCCTTGGTGCCTGGGGCCACTTACCTTGAAAAATCTTTTTATAGCTATTTCCTCAAGAAGAAATAGCTGATTTTCAGCTCCCTCACGGAGCAATCTGATACGTGCCTGGACGTCTGAGGGCAAAAGGTTCTTGAATATGACTTAAGTGGCTTCTGTTGTAAGAATTTCAAAAAACTTACTTGACTCAATGAAGATAAGTATGAGACTATTGTTTCTTCAATGAGAGAAACGCTTATTAATTTAAGAGTTTGTTAAGATAAATGAGTAGCTATTTACTTGTTAAGGTCCGAGCTGAATGGCAGGAGATATGTGCTTTCTTGTATCTCAATATAAAATTGCACTGAAGGCAAATAAAATAAGGTGTTTTGGCAATGCCTTTATAGTGCAATAAARTCAATTTCTATAAGCCCATTCTTTTTTATTGCAGTTTATGTTCTGTTTTTATCCCATGCCTTGAGTGGGGGAGGCATKAAATATAAAGAAATAAAAATACCTATGAAATGTTGACTAAGATTCCTGAACTCCATTTCTCCAGGTATCTGATCCTATAAAGTAAAATAAAGAGCAGTTTTCTGTGAAGTGTGATTATGAGGCCTTGATTAATGCATTTTATTTTCAGGATTTCTGTGTCTTGATTTCCTCCTGTCTCATAGATGTGTTACTAAAAGTATTTGAGGGGAAAAGGAAATGTTTCTTACCCTTTGGCTATTATTTGTCTGCTAGGTGTTATTCTATAAGCTGTTATATCTAGAGACTTCTGAACCTTCCTAATGATCAAAGTAATCGTCGTATGTGCTGGACACCTGCATTTGGTCTGAATAATATGCTCACACCTGAAGCTCCGCTTCATTTTCTTGCTCTTAGCTGTTTGGAGCTCTGCCTTCTTTCAAGTGTCAGGGATGGGGTAAGGTCAGGCTCTCCACAGACAACATAATGCACCTCTACCCTTTCACAGGGCAAAAAGGGCAAAAAAAAAGCCTTCAGGTCTTCTTTAAAAGAAGCTATGTTCTTACTGGTTCTATTACACTTCTGACTTCTTTTAAATAGTATAGTAATGTTTACTTTGGAGAAGACACGCTTGCAATGCCTATCAACTGCCAGCCAGCATCCTGTGCAGATGCATACAAAATTTCTCTTCAGGGAGAATTTCTAAATTTTTACAAATGCTTTGTTCATGCTTCTGCAGGTGCAGCTTTGGATAAACATGACTATTTTATTTACTAATTTCAACTTCCAATATAAATTCAGTTTTCTGATAATGCAGTAAATGCATTCTAATAATGCATGATAAAGCTGAGCAATGAACTGTGAAAATGGTCAATAAATAATATTTCTTCATATACATTCACTCAAAATATAGTGAAAAATGGTGGAGCATCTCAAAGCCACTGGTTCTTCTCAGCAGAGAGAGTGCTTTAGAATCTGGTCCTAGATCTCCAGTGCAAAATGTTTTTAATCTTTATAAATATTTTTTTCATCTATTTCCATTGTGGAAAGCGGAAGAGACATAGGCCTTTTCCAGACATGCCAGTGGCTTTACTCTACATGAAGTACTACTCAAACACTGCCTATCTGGTGCTGCAGAAATCTTAAAGGAATAGGCTATTTCCTTGTTTCAGACATGCTACTTTCACTGCTAGCTACATTTTTTTTTCTATTATCACTGTCATTTATGGAGAAAAACACACTGCTGCTAGAAATTGAAAGGGAGCACATCTATCTAAAAATGTACATCTTGCAGCCTGGTTACTGAGACATTTTAGTAACATCAATTATTTCAGCAGGTCCAATTATATTTTATAYAGACTGATAAAGACTGCTGGAATGTGTATTTATCATGGTAAATGATCTGTTCTTTATTGTTGTGAAGTATAAATGTGTAAAAATATCTGTGGAGTACCCTTTGTCCATATATATGTGTATATATATATATATAATATATATATATATATCTCCATGACTTGATCTATTTCTAGTTTGAAGACAGTTTCATGAATATGTTTTGTTGACAGAAAATTACTTAACAGATTTCTAGGATCATAGTTTCCATGAATCTCAGGTGGCATGTTGTTTTCCTTTCATGTACATTGAAAGTACTTGTCTTTCAAAACTGCAAAAATGCAGTTTTGCCTAGGTAGTGTCAATAAGATTCACAAATAGATCTGCAGCTGAAATGTCTTTATTGTGAAGTAAAGCTGTGTTTGCATATATTTTTTTTTAATTTTTAGTTATTCTGGCAGTCAGCCTGGGTATTAAAGGTTAACTCCCCTTACAAAGGCAGTTTAAATATATTAAATATTTTAAAACCAAATGAAGGTATGTTCAATAGCACTTTTTTTTTTTTCGCAGTTGATGTTTTCTCTCCAGAGATGTGTTTTCTTTTCTCTAATACAGCTGCATATKTATTTGTTTGTTCCCTTTTAGTAACAAGACAAGAGTGCTGGAGTCAAGTAGGTTTTTTCGAGTTTTGTTTAGCAGTGTTATCTTGTACACTGAAACATAGGAGTACTTTTATCAACTCACAGTTCCTCTTGGGTCATTAAGYTTTGCTGTTTTCCGTGGTGCAGCTGTAGCAAATAATTTCCTATGAGAAGACTTTTCAGCCTTACTCCTTTTAGCAAAGTGAGTACCAAGAGTGAGGACACAATATAGCTTTTACTGCTTCTATTGCTGCTTAGAAGGTTTGATCTCTTTGAGGCAGACAGATATGAAACATTTTTAATTGTGATTTTTTTTATTTTACACAGGTTATAAAGTGTTCCTTTTAGATAAACAAGTGCAGGTTTTAAGATATGATAGGAAAGACTGAGGGCAMTGACTCCTCTGATCCAAAGGAATGCTGGATTATAGAGCTAATATGCTCCGCTTCCAGAGGCTTGGCATTAGAAAGACATTACTCAACTCTGAGCAAATTCTGAGCTGAACTGTCCGTTTATGATTCCTTGTGTATGACAGGTGGTTAGATCAATGTGATCAATATGAATAATCATTTCAGGTTTCTTTTGATCAGAGGGTACAATAGGTGGCTTTTAGAGGGGAACATGCCGACTTCTCATTTGACTGCTCTTCGGCACTGTTATAACATTGTCCTCAGGGGTCATTTGTCTTCCTTGGCCACGTCAGAAGCCAGACTGTTGAAAGAGCAAACCTCATATGGGTAGGAGGCAGCTCACCAGTTTTTACCAGTGCAAAATTGTCTGAGGTACATATTGATTGCACTGTAACTGAGTGGGATTTTGGTAGGAAAGAGAGGATTCTGTTGCGACTTTTCAGCTACACTTTTTTATAATATGACAAATAATCACCTTGTCATCTTAGTACATTGAGGTAAAGCTAGGACAGTGTGGAAAAAAAAACTTGTTTAACAAGCAGCAAACTTGTCCTTTCAGCCAGATGGCACTGAGAGTGTGTTTATTGGAGAGCTGTATGGAACAGGTGGTCTCCAAAGATAACATGAATGAGGACTCAGAGGCGCTTCAGTCAAAAGGAGTACGGGAGGGTCCATTTTAAACGATTTTACAGAGATCTTGTCATGCCATCATTATTTTCGGTGCCAGCTTAATGCCCCTATTAACATTTTGACTGTGAATTTTCTAAATTCATTCTTTCCATAAGCTTGGCATTTTTTATATTTTGTGCATTCCTCCCTGTTTTCCTTCATCCCRTGTTTCCTCCCACTTTTCCACACTGCTGTAGCTCTGGCCTTGCCAATCCTATGATTTCAAGTTATAGATCAAGAAGTCAGTCAAAAGATAAAAGAAATCTGTCCTGAGGGTATTTCTGCATGTATAAATAATATAATGCAGTCGCATATATTGGTGTAATGGGATGACTCCTGGCATGAGAAAAATCATGTAACTGGCTGTTCTGGAACCTGACAATTCCCTGCATTTGGGGTATGGTGTTTTCCACCCATTGCTGACCCCCTCACTGCACCCAAGGAGTGTGTGAGGTAGGCCCAAAGCTCCAGCCATAGTGGCTGAACATTTCATGTTCTGACAGCAAGAACATGAAGGCGTATTTTTATTTGGTATAGCTGACGTCTTAGGTGYATTCAGTCAAAGATAGAGGATTTTCTGTACTCAGCACTGTATTGAAATGTCACGTTAGGTGATGGCAGTATGAATCCACAATTAATTCTTTTATTAGAGTAATATCTTGCCAAGTGAAGGCCATTTGTGAGAGTGTGTGGAAATGAATATGGTCATGTATATATCTGCATATATCTATTTATATGACCTCAGGAGTATGAAAAAATGTAAATTACAGGCTTAAATTGCTGTAAGGACTTTCAGGGCCAAGGTAGACAACTGTAAGAGCCCATTTAAAAGCTTGAAAATTGCTGATATGTGACTAGAAAGAAGTAAGGGTCACATTATGAAATTGTTGCATCCTGTTCAACAAGGATGAATTTCTCTGAGTTTTCTTTTGAAACATTATTTTCCTTTCATTCATTTTCCAACAATAATATTTAATTTTAGTTGTGGGTGTACTTCTGATAGTGTTCTTAGCTGATTTTTCCTGGAAACTTTCTTCAGCATGTTCTTGGCAGTTTAGCATTTTTTGCTATCTGGGAGTAGGAGCAAAGGGTATTGACCTAGCTTATGAAAAAATTGTTTATTTCTTCATTAAATTTAATATGACATGAGTATCCCATGCTTGTACTTATTTTCATTTTTTTTTTTTTTTCACAGATGCTAGATTTCAATTTCAGGTGAATATGGAGTTATTTTAAAAGTATTTATCCTAATTTAATCATTCAGGTTATAGCTATTCTTTTCATCATGTTGACTGTGTCAGAGGTTCTACTTGTTTTACTCTGCTCTCTGTCTCTAGTCACATCATTGTCTTCTCAGTAGTATTTTGACCTCTGTGTATTTTATACACCAATGTTGCCATTCCACTGTCCATTTCTGATTGTATTTCAACACRTTCTTGAGATTTTAATCAGTGCCTGAAACAAAACTGGTTAGCTGAAAGCTCGACATCACTCCTCAAAAACCACAAGAGATTTCTTATTGGCTTCTGGAAGAGTTAGATCAATTTGTGATGGTATTTAGCCTCATGCTTCTACTGCCTTTTGTCATTGACAAAAATTAAGAGTTGCTTAATTGCAGAGCAGTTTTTTTTTATCACAYGCTTCTACTGATCCTCATGGAAAAAAAATGAGCTATTCTATATACAGGTCAGTCATATATATAATCACAGAAATATTGCATACTTTAAGTAGAAAAGGATGTTTGAACATCATTGTATCCAACTATACTCAAGGGATAATAAATCAATGTTGCCTGAAATATTTATTCTGTCAATGTATTTGAAATATATAAAAAGAAGAGGTAGATATTTAAATTAATGTGGAAGTTACAGTAAAATTTGGAATTAGTTGTATAAACATTAAGCAAGCCTTTCTCTGATAATACAAAGGAGGTCCATCTGCAGAATGCGCTTAGGACAGGGAGCAGGGAAAACTCGCTAGCTGYCGCTCACTGGTACACTGATAGAAGAAAATGAATTTACAACATAAAATAAGCAAAGTGGTGGCTTGCTTGTGGACATTGCTCTTTTATAAATATTTATCTGACCTTCAGGCTCCGCTGTAGTCATAGGTAAAAGCCCTGTAGGCTTGATGAAGCAAGTCAGATCGCAGTCATGGGAGACAAGGATTCATTACTTTTTTGTTGCTGTTTGTTCCACTAAATTTCTTTAAGACTGTGATTGCTTCTTTAACTGCTAAAATGATCTCCATATTAGTCTAATTTACTATTTTTRACTTAATTAGGTACTATGCAAGCCTTAATAAAATTGCAGAACTGAGAGTGGCCCTATCATTAAAAATATATTTTCATAAACACAGAATTCGGGGGGTGGTTTGTTTTGTTTTTAAAAAGGAACAAGRTGAACTATTTCCATTTATACTGAGCATATGTTGTTTGGTCCTTACCATGCAGAGAATTAAAGACTGACTGCCTCACTGATTGACTTCAGAAGAAACAAAAACAAAAACAGCAGCACTACATAAAGCATTTTTCTATTCACCTATTCAAGAAAATGAGCGAATTGAAAGCATTGGCCTAAAAAGCCATTTTGTGTCACAACACCTATAAGCAAGTTCCAGCTGAGTGGCTTCGCAGTAATAAACCTGAGAGGAAAACAAATACAAGGTTGCCTCTGTGTAATGAGTGAGTGGAGAAACTTTAAGGAGACATTGAGTGGAAGAATCTCATTATAGCAGCTGATTGATATCCATGGAAACCTTCTCAACCTTGTGAAACTGTAAACAGCCATAAGAAAAATTACTGACTAGGAGACAGCACATTGTTATCAGTTAACCAAATGATTAAAATGAAGGAGCCTTTAGATTTGGCCCCTCCTCCAAACCTCTCCACAAAATGAGCACAGAGTAGGTATGAATTTGTAATGCAGTGTTCCCTTTTCTTGTGGGGAAAGTTTCCATGGTAACACAGCAGAAAATCGATAAATGAGTTGTGGTGTGATCTGAACAGTGCCTCACTACTAGGTAAAGTTTGAAGGCATAAGAAAGYGGTATATTTATCAGCAAACTGCAGACAGTTATGTAATTCGGGCGGCCACTTAATTTTATTCATGGATAACTCCAATTCCATCCTGTAAGATCACTCTATTCTGCAACTGTAGTTTCTCCAACAAGTAGAATTTAAGTAAATACAAAGGACTCTGACTGGATTAGTTTAGCCAGTCTGCTAGGRTTTTAGTGGCTTTGATCTCCATTAAATATTCCATTTCCTGGTATATCAGCTTGATCTTATTAAACTGCTATTTGGAAGGATCACATGAAATGATCATTTCCACAGTGATGTTTTTGTCAGGCAGAATTTCTTATTAGGGTTGAAATTAATGGAYAGGTCACAAAATATTTGTGTAATAGCCTTGTATGAATTTGCCTTCAGATGGACATAGTGAAGGTAGTTTCTAAACATAAAATAATGCTTCAAAAAAATACTCTGATCTCCCGTCAAGATTCATGTTATTCAAAAGTTATTCGCAAGTGATGGGTTTATGTACTTCTGCCTTAGTACCATCAAACCTTAAAATGATAGTTTTACAAACTGTGTTAATTTAATGTCATACTCAGATAACTAATAACAGACCAAATTAAATTACTTCACTTTGGCTTTTGGCCAGCAATGAACAGCTTTTTAAGGCCAAATTTCAGTGCAAATGACGTGTAGTGAAAGAAAAGCTCAATATAGCAAAAAGCAGTATGTAGACCCAGGAGAGCTTTCTATGAGACTCTTTATAGCAGTGTAAACATTAGCTGGTGCCTGAGCGTAAGAGTGAGAGTTCTTAATGCTCCATCAGCTTCCTTCCCTAGAAGTGATAACTGGCAGGGGGCTTCTTATTCAGCTTGGTAACAAATATCTTACCAACCAGCATGCRATTTTTCTTCCTATTTATCTGCTGTTTCAGAAGTCACAGTCTTTGCCTGAACTAAATCTTCAAAGCAGGGCATTGTAGCAGTAAAGTACATTTTCACTCTACTCCTACTACTAGAATTCAGTCCCATTAGGAGACTTTTGATGAGAAACCAAGAGCAGGTCATACCTGATGAGCTAGAGGAATATATTATCAACAGTCCTCCAGTCTGAGAAATGGCTTAAGAGTGAGTTGCACCTGCTGAAGGTGAAAGATTTATCTCAGTCCTGTAAGGTGCTCAGCTCTTTGCTAGCAAAGACAGCAAAGAGGCCAATAAATAAAATGAGCATGGTCATTTGTTGAAGTGCAGTGTCAAAATACATAAGATGGAAGATGTCATTGTGGGAAACATTGGACAGGAAATTGCACAGAAATTGGACAGGTAGCTGGGACAGCACCTGAAAGCTGCTTATGCAAACTAGTATTCCTACATGATGAACTTGTTAACTACTGATCAACTTGAGTAATATGTTTGATACAAGAGTTGAAATAGAAGTGAAGTGAAATACAGTATCTTAAATTCAGAAACCCAGTGTATAATGATAACTGACAAAAGAAATTTGCTGAATACCTAGACCACACAACACACAGGTAACTATTTCAGATTCTGAAGAGTTACTTTGTTAGGTACAGAATCCCTTTCCCTACTTCCTTTGCAAAAGAAGYAGATTTGCAAAAATCAATTAGAAATATGTGGTTGATACTAAGCATAGAAGTTCAAAAGGGGTATTAAAATTCTTGCAGAAATTCCCTTGCAAGAAAAGGCTACAAGAATAACCTGCAGATCAAAGCTAACCTGTTTTTTGAGAAGAGCATGGGCTGCCTTGAGACTGAAAAGGTGATTTGATTACAGAGTTTAAGTATCTAAAAGGGTAATACAAGTGCCTTAGAAAAGACTGCTTAGATTAAGGAGAGTGGCAGAGCAAAGGACAGCGAYTCGGGATATGTTTAGAACTGACAGTAAATGGAAGATTTATTTCTGAACACAAACAGATCAGTAACATTGAAAAGTCAAGATGAAATATTCAATACATGCAACTGGGAAATGAGCAGAGCCCTGCATAGGTCTAATTCTTCAACTGTGGTGTCTTAAATTCTTTTCTTAATCAGTATAAAAAGGATGAAAAGGTAGAAGTACTTCCTTAAATTCTATCACCTTTTATAAGGGTGTCAGAAGATCATTTCAAACCTTTCTCTTTGGTAACTCTTTCTGCAAATGCTTGGCTGACAATGTGTAAAATTAAAAGATGTGGATCCAATGAAGAGTTACACAGAAGAATTGTATGGATTAAGTCAGATACTCATTTTGTCCTGTCTTCTTTCTGTGCAGTCAGCTTTGCAAAAAGTGGATATGTATCCAGTATGAATGTGAATTTTGTACATGAGCACGCAGATTTTCTCAAGGTGTCCTAGTCTACGAATGTTGGTGATTTGAGAGTGCATTCATCAGTGAACTAGATGAAGGAACAGGGTGCACCTCAACAAGCTTGCAGATGATACAAAACTGGGAGTAGTTGATACAGAAAAGGGCTGTGTCTCTATTCAGAGAGACCTAGATAGGCTGGATAGATGGGCAGAGAGGAACCTCATGAATTTCAGCAAAGGCAAGTGCTGGATCCTGCATCTAGAGAGGATTTTTAGTTTTCTTTTTGTTTGCTGTAAGAGTGACAGAGCACTGGAACAGATGCCCAGAGAGGTTGAGGAGTCTCCTTCCTTGGACATCTTGGTGATATTACCATCTGGATGCAATCTTGGTCAGTATGTTCTAGATGACCTTGCTAGAGAAGAGGGGGTTGAACTAAGTGATCCCCAAAGCTTTCTTCCAACATCAACTATTTTTTGATTCTGACTCTGTTTCCTTATCTTCACAAGAGGCACCCAAGTTTGAAAATGTTTATCAAGGCAGAAACAGAAGAAAAAAAAATCAATGGTAATAGAAACATGTGTATCAAGAACATATAAACTAGTTAGTGCTATTCTTTGACTAGTTCAGCCTATCTACAAATATCCAGCATTAGGAAAGGAAAATAAAATAGAGAAAGCCATTTTTCATACTCAATCTTCAAAAGCAGGAGGGAGTGCAATATATCTTTCCAGATCATATGCCTGGCTTTAGGAGAGTTGTCATCAAATCCACTAGTCCTCCAATGCACACTAAATATTGATTGAACTCAGTAGACATTGATGATGCTTCAATACTTGTTACAAATAAGCCCTTAAATACTTCTACAATTTCGTAAATGTGAARAACTATCTTTGCAACCTGTAGAATATTCATCTCCATATCATTTTACTTGGTTGTKTTGCCAGCCATTTTTGAATTGCTTAAACCTTAAATTTACTTATAAAATATGTGGATTGTCTATTGGCTCCTCTGTAAATAATATTTATTTATTTTATGAATCTGGGATTTCATGGGCATAGGAAAAAATGAGTTAATTTAGTTTTGATACTTAAAGTGGATCCAGAAATTCTCTCTTTTTGTATTCTCTCCATTTAAATAGACATTTTTAAAGGAGCATAATCTTTCTACTGTTTGCATAGTTTATGTAAGTGACTAGAATTAAAGAGGCRTGCCTGCATTGTGCTCTATCAGTAAATGTCTTGCCATTCATTTATATCAATTTTATAAGATATTAATTTCAGAATGGTGTGGTTTAGTGAGTTTTCAAAAACTAAAATAAAATGTGGGATTACAGTTTCCTTAGGACAAATGTATATTCCACTATAAAGAAACAAGTCTATGGAAAGACAGATTTATGGCTAAGTTTTATGAATGGTTGTTTTGAAGTATCTCAATGTAATCATAACATTCCTGATTTGTTTTTATTTTCTTGCTGATTTATTATGCAGCTGGACWGCTGGACAGATAAACTTTCAAGTTCAGGATTTGCATACTACATGATTGTTTCCTCATGCATTACATTTTTAAATAAGAAAAAARAAGGATGTGTAAAGCATGTCTTCTCCTGTCAGAAGCATCTTGGAGTCACTGTTGGGAATTGGATTTTAGCTGCCCTAGAACTGCATGCATGTGATTTAAGTCCGGGAAAAGATTACTTGTCTCCACATCCCAGAATCTAACTAACTTTACATTTGCAGAAATAAAAAGTTAYGTTAGATCCATCTTAGGCCAGAAGTTTTAGAATTTTAAGATAAAATAGATTAACCCAGTTGTAGTCTCAAAGGGAAGTTGAAAGGCCAAGAGATTTTCAAAGTAACAGTAATCAGCTTGTCTAAGGCTGTAAATTGATAAATTCTTTAAATAGGTCTAGGTCTACACTGCCAACAAAAGAAATAGTTTCACTAACCAYTGGCCTTACCAGCTTACTAGCTTTAGGGTACTGCCTAATGATGGCAAAAGTGTGCTTATGTTGCAGCACAATGAGCCGAAGTAAGGAAGAATTTCTTTGGTATTTTGCTTGCTTAGTTGTCAGAGGGATGCAGAAGTGAGGAAAGCAGTTGGAAAGTGGAGGGGACAGTACTTTGCATGCTCATGTTGACATGGGCAGGAGAGAAAGTGTGAATTTAGTCTTGGAGGCAAAAAGGCAAAGGCATGAGGACTTCATGTCTGTGACCACCTCTGTTAAGGCTATAGACAAATAGGGGAAATTTATTCTGGTGTGAGGTAAGGACATCTTAGGACATCACACCTATCTGACTGCTTCTGTGCTCTGAGCAGAAAGGGAGGTCCATCCTGTTCAGTTATGATGATTTTGAGACCTTCCCTTAGAGGAYTGAAAGAGAAAAGTTTCCACTTCTGATACCAACCATTACCTCAGGGCACAGCTTCATAAAAGGCAGTCAGAAAGGTTGGTCTTATGCTTGAATGCCATTTGGATTTGGGTGCAGCCAGGACAAGCCTTTCTTAGCCTTTCTCTTGGGCAACTGCATATGGAAAAGGAGCAGCAACAGCATGGATATGTGCGTGGTTGCATTGTATACTTGTATCAAGCTTCGCTGAACTGGGAACTCTCCTGTTCCTGCCTGACAGTTTACATTTTTGGCTTGAGCATAAAGAAACAGGCAATTTAAATTGTAGTGATCATATAGAAATCTGAAATTGTGGATTTTGGGGGGCTTTTGACCATTCCACATGGTCCCAAAGTCTGTGTGAAGAGTAACAAGTTGTGGYGGGAGATCACCTGCAAATAAAGGAAGATGAATAGGAAAGGGAAAATTTAGGGAGAGAAATAGAAGTGTTCTTGAAAATCTTCAGAGCAATCAATAGAGATACTGTGCAGCTCTTAATTATTTATGATGCTGTTTCTCCCATCAGCAGTCAGCAGAAAGCTTTCTGTGGAAATATCGTGGATCAGTTGAATGTCTTGACTTGCTGGTCTAACAACTGACCCAAGGCAGTGGAGTACAAATGTAACTTATCAGGATCCTGTTTATCTAAAGCATCTTACATAACATTTGCAAGATTAAAAGGGAACAAATAATACCACAGTGAGATTGCAATATCCAAACAGAAGACTGCGTACTACCCTTTGCACCAGCTGCCGCTTTTTCATCCTTCCACAGCAACCAAGTAACTGTCAGGCCTTTACACAGGCCTCTGTTAGAAAATTTTTGGTATTGCTAGCTCTGAGTTGCACTACATACACATATGGTACAACTAGTAACAGTTGGTCCCTCCCAACTTCACACTTTACCACATGTGCTTCTGATTCTATCTGAATGTCCACTGTGAATTTTGAAAGGCTATAACCGCATAGTGTTGGCRTGATAATCAAGAGAGGAATTGGGTAAGATGTAAAATATGTTGCCATAAAAATAGCTCACAGGTTGGGGGCACCTTTCGGGAAAGAGCTGATTCATGATATGCACTGTAATTCTGCTAAAACCCTTATGACAAGATAGATTCAGAGGCACAAACTCCATGGTGGTGTGAGGGAGCTGAGTGGGACCAAGGATCAGTGTGACTGGCATCAAAGTAGAAAACTTAATGATCCAGTGGTTACCTGCTGGGTTTCGGTATTCTTTCAAAATAACTGTGTACTGGTCCCATGTATTTGGTACCCCTCTTTCTCCCTAATGAATCTTATCCCATGCTTGGACCACCATCATTTTCTGAGTCCTCTTTAACCTCTTCTCAAGCCTTCTGTGCATAGTTTTTCATGATATACAAGAGCTTCTTCCATTATTTTCTCCACTTTCACCTTTCATCACTCCTATGGCTGGGCCTCTTCTGTCGTGAGACAAGAAACACCTGTGGTTGTGTCCTTGAGGTTGTTTGATAGAGCTGCTCCTGGTTTCAGTGCTCTCCCCAGCTCTCTTGTGTCTACAGAGAACCCTGTTGTCCGCTGGAGCTTTATCTACTTTTCTCTTGTGTTACTATCTCTAGAGCATGTGTTGTTTATCAACCATGTAAGAGCCAAGAAGACTTCTCTCATAAACTGCTTTGAAGGGTGCATGCACTGAAAGTGATTTATGCTCTTACTTTTTTTTGTTGTTTGTTGCCTTTTTTAAGCTTTTCTGATATCAGTGTGAAAGAGAGAGTATGTACTACAGAACTGCACCTCTAGCTGCTTTTTTTTTTTCCATCTGCCCTTGCTTTGTGTTTCAGTGCATGCAGCCCCTTTTCTGAGGCACTAGATGAGATTCACATTTTGAATTTGGGATTCCTATTTGAAGGTCTGAAGTTTTCAAGCTAACTTCACAGTCCTCTTGCTTAATCCCCAGCTGATAGAAACACTGGCTTATTTTCAGGTCTGCTCTCTGTTAACTTGATGTGGCACATGGGAGCAACAGTTTATTTCACGATAGACGCAAGTGAGTTGCTATAATGATGAGCGCTCTGGAAGGTAGCAGATTTGGGAGTGTAAAGCTTGGACAAGAGTGAAGATGTTAATGGGTTCCCTAATGCAACAATGCCAATAGTGTCAGCAACCAGAAGGATGCTGAACTGTATGCATATGAATTTTCAGGGGAAATAAATAGGTCTGCAATTTGCTGCACAAGCTGAGTGAAACAAAACGTTTGATAGGTATTCCATCTTTCCTCTGCAGTGATTCATGACCTCAGACAACGAGAACAACTGTGGGTACAGGTGGTAACTGAACATAGCTTTGTTCCTGCATCTGCTTCAGTGTGCTTCATGAATTTAATCTTTCGGGAATGTCATTTCTCAAAAAAAATAGCAAWACGTGAACAAGACCATATTTTGCCTGATGAAATTTCATGGGTGAATAGGTTTTCTTCTTGTGTCTTGATGGTTTAATCCATTACTGTTCACATTGTTATTCATTCAGAAGGAAGTATGTGAAATGCTTATGGAAAAACTGTCACCACTTTCCGATAGCTGTAATACAATGGGAAAAGCCAGCTGTTGTGCCCTCTGTGGCACACACATGTTTTCCACCACAGCATGATGAAATATCATTTTCCTCATAACATCTAATATCCATCTAAGACTTTGTGCATTAAGAGTAGTCTTCTAGGTGCCTTGCCATAACTTTTATCTTTTGAATGGGTGGTGAGTCATGGGGATACAGTTATGCTTCACTAGCTCCTCAAGTTGAAGGGAATTAATGTTTTCTTTGGACAGAACCTAAATTGCTTTTTCTTGGTGAATACCATCTAACCACATGTGATGATTACTTTTAGTAAGTCTAAACATAATTGTATTGTAAGCTGCGCTTTGGTTGAGGAGAGAGGAATCARTGTTTATGTACCCTGTAATTACATGGTATTTACCACAGATATCCTACTGCTCCTTGTAACTTACCATGTAATTAAGTGACCAACATTTATCATCAGACCAAAGTGTGTGTTCATGATATGTGTCTTCCATGAAGCAGAACAATATTGTGATTTCATTTCTCAACCCTTCCTAAATTAACTAGTTCGCTCTAAAGGYGTTTTCTGTTTACTTCCTCTGACTTTTCCTGAAGTATTTAAGCCCATCAGGTGATTGTTGGAAGGCTTGCATAAAACATTTGCAATCAGAGTCATTCATTTGGTGCTTCTTTCAGAACATGTAACATGACATACTGAATGTATGAAAGGTGACTCTTGCAAGTGTCTAAAAGATGTTAGCAGCATATGTTTTCACATATTCTTGGGGGTACTTAGGCATAGAGATACAAATCAAGTTTCATGCTTTCTTTAGCACGCGTTCCATTGTGCTGTCAGGCATTGGGATAAGTTTTATTCATCAAACCATCTGTCTAACAAGGCTGATTTTTRAAACATTCAGACATCTACAGTCAGGCTGCCCATCCCAGCATGTGCATCCCGATGGTGACTTTATGCTTGGTTTAAAATATATTAACAAGTAGAGCCATGAGATTTGGCAGAATTGTGTTTTAGTAAGAAGTTCACAGTGATTATGGAMAAATTAGCTTCCTGCTGTTGTCTCTCTGTGCCTATTGCAAGTGAATGCTGAGTGGCACAGGGAGCTGTACACCAGGAACAGTCCTACCCGAGTCTGCTTCTACCTTCTGATGTTACAGGGCAGATGGGCTGCTCCGGAACTGAGGTCTCCAGAGGGAAGGATTGATCCCTTTGGGCTTCTGAGCATCTGTGTGCATAACTCCACTATAGGCCCAGCCATGGTGGATTTTTTTATAACAGGCAACCTAAGAAACCTTTTAAGACTTTTTTTCCGCYTTTTATGGCAGTAAGGAGGAGGATAATAAACGGGACAAGCAGAAAAGCCATAATATAATTAATCTGAATTTTATTAGACTGTGTGGCAATATAAGACGACAGGCACACAGCAGCAAAAGAAAAAAAAAAAAAAAGTGTATTTTCAAAGCAGTGCAATAGTATAGCAATGTGATTTGAAGACAAATCCTTTTTCCTTTAATGTTTTAAAATATTAAATGCTACTTCCAATTCCTCCCAAACTGCTTTATTAATGACAATATGTGTGCAGGCGCAAAAATATTTTCCTCAACCTATGGGATAGACACCTACATAAGAAAGCGAGTGCAAAATTATCTCTCCCCACATCAACTCTATCTAAACCTCYCCCTAGCATTTAGCAGCTTCAAGGTTACTGCAGTGACACAGCTGCTAAAATATTCAGCCTAAGCAAGATAATCCTCCCACTAAAGACTTTTCTCTGGTTCCAGCCTGTCTAGGAATTGGGCTGATCTTTGTTTGGCTGGAGGTGAGAGCCTCTTGGGCGCTATCACATAGCAGTATCTCACCAAGTAGATACTATATTGCATGTGGGTCTCTATGGCTATGGCCAAGAATTCTCTCTGGGGATGTAAGGTACTGACTGGAAAGAAACTGATACAAGTTATTAGACTCTAAACAACCTTTGGTTTTGTTTCTTTTGAACTTGAAAGCATTCACAATTCAGAGGCATCGAAGATATGTGAACAAATACATTAGTTGCAATTAAATCCCGAGATTGGTTGTCGTACTTCACAGTGTCCTCAGTTAAAAATACTTCTTTTCCTCCTATACTCATTTCCAGTGGTAACTACCAGCCTCCTGACAAGGATCATCTTGTGGTCTGTCGTAAGAAAAACCTCTCCTGGAAGAGTTTTAGAATATGTAATCTCACTGCTAATTTAAAGGAGGTATTCATCAGATTGGGTGGCATTCCACCACATCCAGATCATGCAATTTTTGCAACAGCAGCAAGTGTTACAGCAAACTGGGAAGCTTATTGGTATTTACTTAATGCTGTACAATAAACATTGGCAATTTTTCTAGGTAATATATTAACAAAAGAGCAGGAAAAATAATATCAAGAAACAAGCATTGCATTTAAACAGCTATATGAGCTAACACAGAGGTATATGCAAAAACATGAGAATTATGGCTAGTTTTTCTCTTTTTTTTTTTTTTTTTTTTTTTTATTTTTTATTTTTTTTCTCTCATGCACCTGGACACTCAGGAAGTCCATGTAAGGTTGTGCAATTAAGAAGCAGGGTTAATTTTGAGCCTTACGGGATTTACCTTTCAGATATCCCACTTTCCAGATTGAAAGAAGAAACAGATTAGTTACCTCGAACTAGCTAGGTAAAAGCAAAGCCAAAAAATATCCATATAACCTATCTCTAATTCACTTTTGCCAGAAGGCTGCAAATAAGTATAAAAGAGCATGAGCAACTGATTCATTTTTACACTGATCTTGTAAGCCCATTAAGGTATTTAACTTTCAAGGGCTGTCCTGGAGATCTGGAGTTGCTGTTATCCTTTTGTTTAATTACACCATAATCTTAGTGCCATTACAGTGATGATAATGTTCTTCCACAGACATAACAATAAATTAGCTATTTGAGATAAATGACATTTCTTAGTTTACTTCAGTGAAGTATCAAACAATTGTTAATGTGATCAAGTGGGATGGGGTGTGAATGTAAATGACATTATGTGTTTCTAGGATTCGACATCTCAGGATATTCTGGCATTTTACTATTGTAAGTTTCCCTTGAATTTGTTTCATCGTGAAACAATTGGTTGAGAAATATTAGGGATATCAAAGAGAAAACATATTTTAGAATAGATGAAAAATAAGCAATATAGAATTTGGGGGTCTGTGCCTTAAATACCCATAGAGTATTTGTCAACTTCATCAAATAAATATGTAAAGCAAAACAATTCCTGTTTTTTTTTTTAATCTCCTTGACACATCTTGCCATTTTTTCATCAAATATAAAGGTGTTTTCTGAGTTCTTTTGAAGTTTAATACCAGCAACAAGAATAGATTCATGAATTTTTACTGTTACTGCTGTGTAAGAAACAAAGGTAAAAGAAGTGATAGAGTAAAAATAGACAGATGGAGAACAAAAAGCATACTGAAAACATGTGTTAAAATTTTGAAGTTGTTTTCAGCAGCGGTAATTAAACTAATTACAGAAAGATTGCCCTACTGGGCTTTCAACCAAGCAGAAAACTTCAGCTCTGCCCTTTTCCAAGTGAGAAAGGGTCATAAATGCATGAAACATATTTTGAAAGTATACTTTGATATGCAGAAAAAATATGGGGATTCTTACGGAAGAGTAAATTGAAAGAATTTTAATGGTTGATGAAGTTCACATACCCTTTATTAATTATGGGCATGGTCTGGTTATTCTTTCTATGATGTTTGTTATTATTGTACTGAGGTAAATTATATAAAGGAGTGGAATTAAACCAAGGTAATAAGCATTCCAGAAGAAGGTTTGTACACTGACAGTCCAGACAAATAGCCTCTAACCTAAAGAAAAGGTATATCTGAACTAGTAATATTTTGTCACCCTAGAAGTAGTTCAGAGAAGAATAGTTTCAACAAAAGGGCTGAATCTTTTCTTGTCACTCAGAAGTATTGCAAATAATGGAAACAAAGAGATGCATAGGAAGATGGAAGCATGCTGGATGAAACAGAGGTATGGAATGTATGGAAGAGTCTTTCATAGGAGGAATCTGGTTTCTGTAAGTCTCATTTACATGTGGCACAAGGCATGTTTTGTTCTCTTTGAACAGAGACAACATTTTTGCAAACCATTTGTTCTGTGTGCTGCAAGATTTTGAAAGTAGCTTTTGAATGGCTAATGATTCATCAGATACTGATTTTTGGTATAGCTAATTTTTATGTCCTTTATGCTATGCTAATTTTTAGTATAACAAATATTTTAAAAGGAGAATATTCAATGTTTGGGAATGACTGCAGGAAAACCAATTGCTTTCAAGGTGGCACCTTTCGATGGTAGAATAATATGGACTTCTTTGATACTTTGAAAACACATATGTGCATATTCTGGAATAATACTCCCATTTTGCTTCTTACGTTGATCTAACTGGTGGTTATGTGTGCCCGGTTAACATAATTCTTAAAATTTTCTGGCATTCCTACTGGGGGAAAGATTGATTGTGCTGGGGGCAGATGAGGCCATTTTCCAGATGACCATTGTCTTCTCCAGGATCTTACTTTAGAGAAGATGCTTTAGGGAATAGCTGGTTTTATAGTGGAAGATGTTATGGATTTTATTTGAGGATTTATGGTTTCCTTTTGCCCACATCTATTGGCATAATCTGGCATATGGAAAAGATCTTAGATGGGATGTCTGGAGCAAAGCACACCAGTTGGGCTAGACCAAGGGACAAGAGTGGTTTGAGCGGGGAAGTATGTGGCACACAGCACACACAACACTGTCAGTGGTCCTCAGAGCACACGCTGCAGTTCTCTTCCTGCCCTTTGCTAAGCTATTGCTAGTCCTTATTAAAATATCCAGTTACATTCTTATAAAGTGTGCAAATATATATTATTCTTATTTCACTGACTAAAATTGGGATTCCTAGCTAAGAAAATAATAAACTGTTTTCTGATTTCCCCATTTAATTTATTTGATGTTTTCTGTAAACAAATGTGAATATCCATGAATTGCTCAAATGGTCTTGTAGGATCATATCATGAAGATATGTTGAGTTTTTGCTGGGTAGAATTAAGTGCAATAATATTTGTCTCAGAATGTGCAAAGTCTAAGAATTATTTTAGTTATTTTAATTACTATTACAACATCAATCTAGCAGAATGTTTATAAAAACTTTTATATCATGCTTCTCAGTCTTTAGTCTTTTTTTCCTGCTGTCTTGGCAAATACTAATTTAACAAGAATAATGAATGCACATTTTTGCATTCCCAGTAATGGTTGCCAGTGATAGACAAACAATGTCAGAGCTGTAGGTCTGTAATAAATACACTAATATACCAAGGCAAATTGTGGAAGATAAATTCTTCAAAATTGCTTATAGCAAAATTAAGAGAATTCAAGTACTCAGAGGCAGAGCTTTAGCTCATCAGCAAAAAGGCATCCTTGGCATAAAAATTCATTTTCTTCCTTCTCCYTTAAGTTGAGAGCAGCTTTTCTTTGTCTTGGTCAGTGATGTTTAACTCTCTTTCACCGGAAGCCAGACACAGAACGCAGGTTTGACTCCACAGAAGGATTCTTTTTTAACAGACCTCTATAAGTTTCTCATACTTATTATCTCTAGTGTCTCCTTCATTGATGGTGGGGAAGTAGATCTCTCTGATAGATCTCTTCAGATCTATCGGTAGAACTGATTCTTAAATCAGATCCTTAGATCAGATAGTTAATATATCCACGTTCCCAACAATACTTATATGCTAGTCTACACAGTATAGTAGTTGGGCTAACTCTGACCTCCATCAAAACTGGACAGTGTTCAGGATTTGAGATAGCAAAGTTCCAATAGGAGCTGTCCTACTCAGGAGGCTGTTTCACGGCAACATGGGATGCTCCCACACATGGGATACTCTGCATCACCCCAGAAGACATGAGTTATACTGAGACCAAAGCAGAAGAACCCAGAGAAACAGGAACCTCCTTTACTGTTTTATGTCTTAGTTAAACAAGAAGGGATTTGGAGAAAAGTGATCAGTAGAAGTTATGTAATCTTACCTAGTTTAAATAAGAAATTAACAGAGAAATGAAAGAAAGAATACCACAAGACATTTTGTGGTGGATGTGTGTCTCTCCTGAACTTGTTGCTTTTCTGAATATTCAAACTAAAATCAAGGTTTTCCCTTGGGCAATCTGGGCTGAAGCATACTGTTTTAGGAAACCACTATACTTTGGTCCTTCTTTTTTTTTTTTTTTCAGAAGCTCCTCTGCTATTTCCCTTCTAGTTTATATGCTGTGAGAGCAACCCAATAAACCCACACTGAACTGTTCCCTCGAATGGCAGCTATGCTTTAGCCCAGTGACAGCCTCTCTCATGCAAAACTTTTCATCGTGCAGCCACTGCTGGCAGACAGTTTCTTTTCCAGCTAAGTTAACCGCAACCCTTTGTTTTACTAAAGCTTTAGACATATGGTTTTACTTAGAACTAGCTGTCTGATTAGAAAATGAGCATTTTCTTCTTGAGCATTGCGAAAGTCTCATTTCTTTGTACATGTAATATTTTATGAGATAGTTTAAGATTTTGTTTTGTTTTCACAAAAGGAAAAATGAATGATTTGGGTTTTGTTCCATCTAAAACTACGTACATCTTTCTCTCGGTCTTCTGTTCCCTATGTCATCTCCTCACATCTCTGATCTGGGCTTAACGTACCTCTCAACAAAAATACACATCATCTGTCTTGCCTGTAGATCAGCTTGGTCAGGCATTTGCAGAATGGGTGACACAGCACTTCCTATGGTAAAAAGAGCCTTTACTGTAGACTTCCTGACATGCTCCAGATATGCTGCCTGGTGTAGAACAGTTAACTAGCCCAAAGATACACAGAACCTTTTGAATTACAGAACTGATATTCATGTCTGTAACTGAAATATGAATGTTATGTGGTATAAAATGAAAGTTCAAAGGCCAAAACATGTAATTCAGGAAGAATATTTCATACAGTTATAGAATCATTATGGTTGGAAAAGACTTTCAAGATCAAGTCCAACTGTAAACCCATCACCACCATACTTGCTAAACCATGTCCCTAAGTGCCTCATGTACATGACTGTAGATTTGATATGTATATTTATTTTATGGAGCTTTGGTTGAGCTTACATCACGGAAAGACATGTTCTCATTGTCTTCAGAACTGTAAGAACAAGGGAAAGAGACCTTTTTATTTTCTTTTTTTTTTGAGGAATATGTCACAAACTACATATTGGATGGTATTACAAAGTGTTTTTCAGGAGAACCACATTTCCAACCCCCTCAAAAAAAAACCCTCCTGTTTTAGAACTTATTTTTCTATCTAAGGATAATGAGGTAGTTTTATGAATACAATGGGAGTGACTTGAACTGAGTAGGTGCTAAGAATTACTAAGTATAACATGATATATTAAGTGTTTGATTTTAACTGAAACCTTCCACCATCTACTAGAAATTAAATAAGACAAAATAAAAAGAAATCTCTAACAAGATGCTAAATATCGGAATTATTCAAATAAACAATGTATTTATTGCAAAAAAAAAAATTAGGTAAGGATTATACTATCATAATAGCCTTCAGGACATACTGATGGATTTTCACAGTGGAATCTACTCACAAGACAGAAAAGTATAGTTTGTGCTCTGTAGTCAGTATATGACTGCTTTTAATATATAACAGATTATTTTAGAGATTTTTTAAAAACAGAAAAAAATACTACTTAAAGTCTTTTTTATTCTAATTCAGCTGGATGCTAAAGTCCACGTAAAGCTGAAGACAAAAACGATTGGACAGGTTTGAGTTCACATTCCTTGTTCATGCATGGCCTTACAAGGGGGAAGATAGCTGTCAATACGGATGTTCCATTTTTCTGTCGCTTGTGTCAGATCTTCATGATAGCGACACAGCCCCCTTATCTGTGTTGATTTGAACCTGTGTTCTGATATTCCTCACACTTGGCAAACTTTGCTGAAAAGCTTTTTCATTTTTGTGCACACCTAGAAGTAGTAAACACACACACACACACACACACACCAGCAGGCACTCACACACAGAAAAGCCATAAGTAGAATTGTTGTCATCTTCAAGATTGTTGCCTCAATAAATTTTGCTCACAGATCAAGTGATATGTACCCAGTGTTATTCCTCTTGAAGGCACCAGTTCCTCTTGAATGCCCACAAAAGGGCAGCACAGTTCAATTTTGCCGTCTCCACATGTAAACCAAATTTTRGAAATGAGTCTGCCAACGCAAAAGCCAAGGATTGAAGAGCTGTACTCTCTTAGAACATTGTCTGCCATTTTTGACCTCTATTTAACCAAGCAAGTTTACTGCTAAATGTATTAAAATGTAACATAAATGTAAAATGTAATGTGAAATGTCAAATGTAAAACGTAAAGAACATATTTGAACGTAACGTAAACGTAAACGTAAACGTAAACGTAAACGTAAAGAAATATTTGAAGACAAAATGCATTTTTAAATCACATCAGTGTCCTTCATCGGAAATGTACTTTTGTATATAAGCAGTGCTGTACATACAGTTTTCCCTCTTAATGTTTGTGTGAGTCTGCATTTGTTTATAATGAAGGCATTGGAATATACCTTTTTGATATACAAACGACATATATTCGCCCATCCTTGTTTTTATTTATATTTCCTATTTGCTTCSTTTACAATATTTAGAAGCAGATTGTGCTTCTGGGTATAGTATTTCTGGAGAGACTTGGAAGAGAGCTCTATAGACCAGCTCCTCCCACAAAGGAAAGATTAAGCGGTTCTGGAAATTGTAGGTCTGAAAAATTCTTCATTGACTAAATGAATCAACTATGAGCATTTACCACTGTCAGAAAATCAGGTCACAGATACTATAAGCCAATTTTCTGCAGAAGTCCATTCAGGAGTAAGTTAATTTTACATTTCCTGCTTTCTTTAAGTTGTGGTGGCAATGATAAAGTGTTCAGGCTCAACAGTAGCTTTAGCCTTTGAATCTCTGGGATGATTTGAAATGACTTTGTGTTTCTTTCCATGTTGTTCTGAAGCATGACTGGAGTTCTCATTAGAACGATCTCCATGCAAGGACTGCTTGCTTTCCAGCTATCACCCACCTCCTGCTTTCCATTTTTGTCTAAAGAAAAGCTGCATCCGGCAATGCAACGCTCTGTGGTTACTAATTACCTGGACTGATTTATTTACTTATGTGTTCCAGCACAATGAAGTCCCTTCCGTTCCTATTTTATCTGCCTTACTGTTAGATATAATAGGGACTTTTATACTATAAATGGGATGAAAGAACGAAAGGGAGAGTRTATGTAAAGACAGGAGCATTGTGCCAAGGATGAATAAGCACCGAAGTATTAAAAGTAGCTGTAATATATGAATATGGCTTCAAAGATTTTGCATATATTGTCTTCTGAATGTTTTTGAGGAGTAGCTACAAGGTTATAGATCTACTCTAAAATGTGTGGAAATTCATCTGCACATGACCCTAGAGCTCATAAGCAGCACAAATGAAAGTAGGATAAGTATATAGAATGCCTAAATAAATATCAGAGAATACAAGGGAGTGACATTTTAAAAGCAGACAGAAATAAATAGGAAATAAAATGCATTTCAGGGATTATGCTTTGGCAGAACTGTTTGCTATCCTGAAATGATGAGTAAAGAGTAAAATTACAGCTGCAATTGCATATTCCAAAAATTCAGATTTATAAATGTTGTACAAATGCAAGGGCAAATTTCCTTTTAACCTCTCTTTCTCCCTTCCTATCAATTAGCAAAAGAGAAAATTGGTATTTTCTTGTTAACTCAAAAAACTCCAAATTTTACTGTATTTTATCCAGTCTTRGCTTTCTTTTCTTAATTCTCGTACTGTATTCACTTGAATAGATTTCCTGGTACTTCATCATAAGTGCTAGCAGTCATACAAGACAACGTTTCCAAACAGCAGTCTTTTTCTTCTATATAGCAAGGTATAAAATCTAAGCCTAGTTTAGTAAACACAGTACGTAAGTATTTAAAAATAATTACTTCAAGAGAGGACAGGAGTGGAAGGATGACTAAAGCTCTCCAGAACCTTCAGTTGATTTTTCTGTGCTCTCAGAGATTTCTTGTATCATAAGTCATTTAACAAGTCTGTCTCATTTCCCAGTGGTAAAAATGGAGGTAATGCCATCAATAAAGTGGTGTTGCACACTAACAGTTTTTGAGTTTCTAGTTGCCTAGAAACAGGTATCTCTATCTTGAGTGTAGCTCTCTGTAGTTCTGGATTTTCACAAGAGAAGGAATATCCTCGTTTAAAGGTAGATTTGTATACTTCTTCTCTTGTGTTGTAGTCCAATGATGCTAAACATAAGAAGGAACCTCTTGAGCTTGACAGTAAACTGGCTTGGGGAGGAAAACTAAATCTTGCTATAACTGAGGAAGTAAAAGAAAAGGCACAAACCAGCATAAATCCTGTTTAAATTGCAGTGGAGACTGCCAGCTTGCCAGTAAAGAATTGAGTTTCTGTGAAACAGCATCTTCCAAAAACAATTTTTTCAGTTAGAAAATTTCCAGCCAACTCTAATGTTCTTCTCATTACTGGGATGTTTGCTGTGGAATGCATTTCATTAAATCAATAGAAGGAGAAAGAGGAGAAAGAAAGAAGCAGTCCAGCATAAGCTATTATTTGGTAGACATTTTAAGAGCTGCTGTGCCAATATGACTTTTCAACATCTAGCTGTAGCTCTATTCAACTTAAAGTTTGTCAACTTGGACAAACAAGGTAAAAGCTAAAATGGCAAAGACTCATTATACAAGATGGTGGTTGGTAAATTAGACCTATATATTGGGGTGTCCAAAGAAGTTAGTTGCATCTCTAAAGTGAAGTTGACAAGCCTAAGTGATACAAGCACATTTGTAGAATGTTTATTGTTAAAATGGCAAGGATTTTGTAGCATTAAAATAAACATTGCTTTGATTTTAAGAAAATTGTAGTGTTACTGCAGTGTCATCTACTCACCATAGATGGCTGTTCTTCCTCAAATAAAGAACTCCAGTTCCAAACCAGTTAGTGGTTTTGGATAACTCCTTCTGAGAGAAAAATTCTGTGGCACAGTATAAGTCAGAAGAGAACTGTAGAGTCTGGGATGAGCAGGATAAATGAGTGAGAGCTACAGTGAATGCATTGCAACTGCACCTTGGCTTATAAGCATGAAAAATACCTCTCTACACCACCCTTCATCTGACTTTTGTATTTTCACTTTTTTTTTTTTTTAACATTATCAGCTCCTTTTGTCTGAAGCTCTCCTTTAGTCTTTGTGTCTGAAAATATGAAAACTGGTTAGCCTCTCTTCTGAAGAGGTGACCTATGGCAGAGATGAGACAAAAAGGCAAATTGCAGGAAAGGATGGAAAGCACGATGGAAGGTATATGGTGGTAATTGGCTTGTTTCAATTGTGCTGCATTTCTGGATTTTGTCCATAAATGAAAATGTTCTTCCTCTTTTTTTGCTCTGATTTTCTTCCTAAATGAAAACTGRCTTCTTGAGGTGCTACTTTTTTGTGTTCATCTTGGATTTTCTTTTTCTGGTAGTCAATATGGACTTTTTTGTGCAATTTTTAACACTTAATTCACTGTGAAATTGGTGGGAGTTTTATTTTTTCTCTGGTGACTCTTTAATATTCTGGCAATACCTCATTAAAYATGCCACTTTATTAAATCTTTTAAGAAGTTACTGAAATGGTCTCAATATTTTTTTCTTTATTGTAGGTTTCATATATACTGGAGAAGTTGTGCATCGAATGCTAACAGCCACACAATATATTGCACCCTTAATGGCAAATTTTGACCCCAGTGTGTCAAGAAATTCAACAGTCAGATACTTTGATAATGGTATGTAGCAGTCCGTCACAATTAATGTATCTGTGTCCCTTGACTCTTCTTGTTTTCCTAAATAAATATTTTTGAGGAAAAAATCAAAGTTATTTCAAAATATTTTTTAAGTCACAGCCTAGATGAAGAATGTGGCTAAACATCTATAAATAGTTCATAATTCAGAACATGGTTAAAGAGTCACGAATGCCTTTTCCTAACTGAATAGGTGCCTTCTGGATGTTAAAGTACACAAATTCAAATGCTAGCCTTCAAATGCATGTTCAATTCAAATGCATGTACCTTTTACTTCTCTTTATATACATATTTAGGAAATACAGTCTATCTACTAGTTACAATGAAAATAGCATTGTGGATTGTGATTATAAACATACACAGAGGCAAGGAAATTATGAGGCTAATAAATATGCCAGTGACTAAATGTGCGTTGAGTTCCAGGATTGGAACCCAATACACTCATCTACAGCAGTAGACCTAAACATTTTCTTGTCGAAATGGTTGAAAATATAAATGGCAAGCTGCAAAGTTATACTTGAGGCTCTTGAGGTGAAATACTTCAAGGGCCTTAAACTTGGCTACTTGTCTCATGAAATCAGTTGCAATCAGCATTTTGGAAACATGACCTACATGATTAAATGACGTCTTTTGTCTTATTTCAGGCCTCTATTCACCAAATACAAAGGCTCTAACTATGTATTTTGAATTTAAACCTGACAGGTAACATAATACATCTGTGATTATTTTAAATGTTTGTGGGTAATCCTGTTCCATTGTAGGAACATAGTGCACACAGTGAATTTAAGCACAAAATACAAACATGGCTAAAAATAAGTCACATTTCCAAACAGATGTGTTATCCAGAAGCTTCGTTCTGAAATATTTATTTCCCAGATCAGAGTATCAGGGATCAAAATATATCCTCTAATCATAAGCTTAATCATAGTTTAGTAATTATTTATAGAATTTATTTGTTACAAAGCTAAATAAACCAAATTTACATGAGAAACACTGCCTCTTGCATTAAGAATCTTCAAACAGAAAAAAAAAATGGTTATTTTCATCCTATAAATTAGTTTAAATCCTTTGATTTTCCATCTGCACTGAAAGAATCTGAATATTCTGAGAAAGATGTTAGTTCTTTTTTTTTTTTTTCCTGACTTACAGCCTTCCTACCAGGTGTAGCAGGCTGTGTCACATTGCTTTCATGGTTGGGTTGATCAGTCTTTTGAGAATTTTCAATCCTCCTCATGCATAGGATATGATATTCTTTGGGACCCACGTGCTTTTTAGGACAAAGAATTTGCTGTCTTATTCCAAATTTCTTTTCCAGAAAAGAAACTGAGCAAGTTCCATCTTTACTTCCTTATTTCTTACTCATTCCTGCCTTATCCATCTGAGCACATGCGCTTCTTTAGGACTACATCTAATTTAGTCCAAGTTTCACTCGCGGAACTTGTCTCCAAGAAACTTGGAAGGAACAAAGAACTTGCCTCCACATGTGTGTGTATAAAGATGCTGGAAGTGAAAAGCGATGTATTGGAGGCTGCTGACCTCCACTTTAATATGAAATTACAAGATGTACAAAAATCTGAGGAAGTCAAAGACTGATTATAAAAAGTTGTGCTATTTTGCTCCAAGAAAGTTCTTGAAGTTCCTCAGAATTCCTGTAAAATTGAAGTATTCAGAAAGTATTTAATGAATGTAGCCACCTCACTGTGCACACAAGGAGCATGCACTGCACCAGCGAAGGCCAGTGATGGGATGACCTTACTGCAATATGCCTCGAAAATGTGCACATTCACAGCTTAACAACATTCACTGACAAGATATGTTAGTGGAAGTTACTGCCCAGAATATCTATGACAAAAAATGTTTCAAGGAGATATCAAAAATGCATTGAGGTAGCAGCACACCACCCAATCTCAGTAGTCTAGCAAGAAAGGAAATTAAAATGTTGTGAATCAAAGCACATAACTCACATTAGTGGTGAAGAGGAGAAAGCGTACAGGCTTAAATATGAAAAAGACACATTCACTTAACAGTTCTGGTGATAAGCGTCTTTCAGCCAAGCAGCCTCAATGTGTTTGTAACCCTCAGCATCTGTAAAACATGCTCACAGGGTATGCAAGTCACTTGGGGTACATTTTTAGTGTGATAAATGGATATTCAGCCAGAGAACTCCCATGAATATTAACAAGTCTCCTGTAACTAAATTGCTGCACACCAGACTCAATATTTACCCTGTCCATGGATTCTTAGTGGTTTTAATTTAAACTACGTTTATTTATTGCCAGCACCTAGTATTCTTCAACTTGCAGAACCTCAGTAAGTGCCTATACTATGCAGAAAAATTAATGCTGTTTATATTAATGCATAGTTAATGGAAGAATTTGAATTCCTCAAATAATAACTTTCACAGAACCAGCAATACTATTAGCACTTTGCCTTTCAAAGCCATCCATCTCCATGTATTGTGAGTGGTGGAGACAGCAGCACACCTGAACCGTGAGTGCTGGCTCCTGTCCTTGGTGCCTGTCCATTACTGGTATGACTTTAAGCAAGTCACTGGCCTCCTCTTGCTTTAGGAGATTTGTGTGTGACTGCTTGAGGTAGTTAACTATGGCACTACGGTGTCCACCTTTAAGAGGATTTGGCATGAAACTTGCGTTCATAGTATCTTTGGCACTTCAAGATGCTGGGCTGAAAATTGCTAAACAGAGACAAATCACTGTTCTTGTTTCAAGTAACTGAAGTTAAGTACTTTTCTTACAGCCAGTTAATATTTGTCTCCCATTTTTTTTTCTTCCCTTTGCCTCTCTACCCCCACTCTGGGGTTCACAGGCACAGCACTAGTTGTCCAGTGGGACCATGTACATCTGCAGGATAATTACAACCTGGGCAGTTTCACTTTTCAGGCCACCCTTCTCAATGATGGGCGTATCATTTTCGGCTACAAAGAAGTAAGTTGGGTCTGAAAATTGTCATTTAAATAGACAAGTCACTTTATACCTGTCAGGAATTTCTCTTCTTTTTTTCTTTTTTTTCTTTCTTTTTCTTTTTTTTTTTTCCTTCTGGATACTTGAAAGTTCAGCTGTATAAGATCATTTTCATATTTTGCTTGTAAGATTCCTTTTTTGCTGAAAATGATAATATTCATTATCATTAACATATTAGGTAATATTCGTGTGATGGTCTTCAAAGTCACTTGCTTTGTAGCACTGATATGTTTTGGTCCCTATTAAGATCATCTACTTTAGTTTCTTGACTTTTTGTCTGCATTCTTCAACTGTTCAGAATTTCAGTTTTTCTTATTTTAGATTATAGTTTTCCCCTTGATAGAGTCATGCTGAGTATATACATAGAGGTGAATTTCATGCAAATGAGTATCCAAAGGTAGATAAACTCATGTGTGTAAAGGCATAGCACTTTCTTTAATTCATGGTCATTTTAATCTGCTTGGCATGGAGGATTAATTTTTTTTTTGAACATGTATAAGCCATATGTGAACAGGTAATCAGTGATATAAGTGATCATCCAGACTTGTGGAAGTTTGGATTACGTTCTTACTCTGCTACAGGCKAATTGTGTGTCATTTTTCATGACTCTGTCGTAGCTGTGCACATAATGAAGCAGAAATAATTGTACTCCTCTCTCCTTCATTAAAATACTAGTGATGATCTGGATTATTTTACTAGTGGTAGTAATGTATTCATTTGAGATACCTGTATTTACACCTTGCCAACAGTATTGCTGCGGAATAATCTTGCTGGATAATTTCTGCAGTCCGCCAGAAACTTCCAGTGCACACAGATGCCTGACTTTCTTTGTCCTAATAGATATGCACAAGATCTGCTCTGGTCCTCAGGTTGTTCCTGAATGTTATAGAGGCTGGTACTTTCAATCTATGCAAATACAACTTATTTCAGTGTTGACATTAGCTTCAGGAGAGCTTTGATCTTCTTAGCACTGTGGAGCTTGTGCTTGGCCACAGGCATACTCAACAGAGCTTTGCTTTTCTCCAGTTGTTGAAAATGATAATCTTTTGAAGACTGTAGAAATGTTACTGCCTTCCAGGCCCAGGGAAGGGACACTGCGTCAGTTTGTAATTTAAAGACACTTCTGACAAGAATTGCATATGAAATCTAGCACTGAAATAGTGACATTTTCAAGAAATCACTGTTCTTGATTATCAGATGCTTTGCACTTTCTCTCACCTTCCTTCCCTGTGAAAAATTGATGTAACATGAAAGATAGAAGCTATTGCTTTAAAATAATGTACAAATGTACAAATGTAAATGATGATGCAGAGTGCCAGGCAATGGACACTTTCCTTCAGTRAGGGAAAAGGACCACTTAGTTAACCCATGTGGTTCCCTGGAATTGCCTGTAACTATATCACGTAATCTATTATTATTATAGATTATCATAAACTCAATAAATTCAATTTTAGAGGTAGTTAGGCTGTTTACTCTCACTGCTTCTATTGGGAACCTCTTCCAAAACCAAGCTGTTTTCACCACAAGGAGTATTATTAGTATTCCTTTCATTAATCCTGAGATGGAAAGAATTAGAGTCTACAAATCAGATAAATATGGGTTTTTTTCACTAGTGAATATTTAAAATCCCATTGTATAGTACAGCCTTTCACAATTTATTTTTTCCCAAATGTCATTATCACACACCACTTTAGAATTATTTAAAAAAAAAATGGGCATTTTTTCTAAGTGGTAATAGTTACATATTTGTGCTCTTTAAATCTTTTAATCAAAAAAAAAACCCTAAAACCTTTTTGAAAGATCTGAATATCTTAAATAGTGTATTCTATTTGGAATTGTCTGAAAGAAGCTTGAGAATTCTAGCACACCACAATCTGTATTTGCAGCCTGCCTTACTTCATTAAAAACAGCTCAGCAGTTCTCCTAAGTGAGGAAAATTGAATAAAATTTCCAATCACTGACCAGACACAAGTTGTCTGGAGAGAAAAAGTGAGACACTTGTAAATTAAAACTTGACTGTGGTGCTTATAAGTCTGGCTAGGAATTGATTTATTTTCCAGTGCTGCATCGACTTCATTGCTTTTTGAGGAAGTTCTTCTGGAACCATTTCTTTTGCTAGTGACTCATGTTGTCAGGAGTCCTGTTAACTCCGGTAAGATGACTCATGTGACTTCTTGCTAGCATTAATAAAAGTAGCACGGGCATATTTCTATCATGGTTTTGATGCAATTTCATATTAGCATCACAGTTCATCAGAAACTGCAGCAGTGTATGGTGAATCCACAAAGCCTTCATTGCATTTTGTTGAAAGTTTCCCAGCTGAAGCGTAAATGTAAGATATGAAACAAAAAGGTTGCCAGTGACACTATCAAGCATCCCACAGTGGCCTTGTGTTACTGAAACTAAGAGTTTGTCTTGAAGAATTCACTYCTAAAATATCTTTGATTCTATATTTAAAGAACATAGAAACAGGAACATCTATGTTGAGAGGACTTGAGGTATCAGTATTTCTTATTTCCTGTTTATTCAAACCATGCGGGATTTCTTTTTTCAGGGAGAGATAACCCCAAATCATGCTTGCTGAGCATGTAAACAAAGTGCTGAGTATAGAGGCAGGATTTTACCTGGGATTGCTGAATACTGCAAAACTGCAGTTCTGCCCAACCTTCTCTGTTCTGCACTTTACCTGATAGGGAGCAGTCTAGAATCCACCCATGTTAACCAAAATCTAGAGTCAAATGTGAAAAGGTGAAAATTTGGGAAAGAAGTTGGACCAATAATTATAGATACTGAAATCTGTTAGATTTCAGTTAATATTCATTAATATTAATATTCAGAATACAAAATATTCTTTTAGAATTTTTTTGAAAAGTCAGCTGATTGGAAAAAGACCTGTGTATCCAGTTTTTGAAATGTAAAAACTGTTTGAAAGGCCCAGTGAGCTTTACTTTGGTGCTTTGTGTAGTTATTATTTCCTCAGTACAGGCTAATCTGACCCTAATAAAAACCTTAGCTATTATATTTGCTTATGTCTTTTTCTGGTACTCTTCTTGTACTATAAATCAGATTTAATTCAGATTAATGTCAGAATATCAAATGCTATCAGAGTAAAATCAGTGTTAATAACTAATCAAAGTTTTTAGCACTGCATTAAAATGAATATATCAGTTTCCTGTACTTTCTATACTTGACCTTTTCTATATGCCAAATTTTGTTTTCTGCATGGAAAAAAAAGACTARTAAGTTTCTAGAGCATGCCAAACATATACTTCTTCTCAATTTAGTTTGTTTATGGCATGGAAACTTCCTTTTTAAATACTAGTTTGCTTACACCATTAGTGTTCTGGCAAGTGGAAAGGAAATGTAAGGAAATGCCAGGAAATAGATTAACTAGAAGGAAAATTTTATTGGTACACTTCTAGAATGTATCAAATGCTTTTTCTGAATACATACAAGTATGTTTTCTGAAAAAGTATACTTTTTGTAAATTTTAGTAGCAAATGATCCTTTCTTATGTCAGAATTTCATAGAAGTTCAGTTCTCAAGAGCTTTTCTGTTTTTTGCTTTTAAAAAAAAAATCACTCAAAATCACTCTTCGTAATAGTCCTTTCCCATTAGTGCTTAAAGCTAATGTTCTTCAGTGTAATGTTTAGTTTATTTTTCTCTCCATGATTAATATAGGAAAAATTAGGCAAAGGTGCCAAAGGTTTTATTAATATTTTAAGATATGTTCCTTAATTTCATTGAATTGAAGACTTTCTTTGGTCATTTAAATAGTAATGATTGTTTATTCAGGTAGTCATCCAGAAACCATTATAAAAATACTTCTCAAATTAACTGGGATTTGAATCCAGAAATAATTTAAAAGAAGCTTGTAGTAGAAATTCTTTCTGTTGTGAGAGGAGATGAAAATGATGAATGGAGCTAAGTACTGACGTTTGGATACAATTGGTGTTCCTACAAATTATGATGGAAAATATTCTGTTTTAAGTAGCAAAATTCAAAACATGGAGACAGGATAAGGTGATCAATTCAAGCAACTTAAAATTCTCATGTTAATGAATTACATTCCAGATAGTTCACAAGAAAAGGAGAGAGATGCCAAAACTATGTTGTGTTTTTTAAATGAATAAGTTTTACCAAAAATTCTGTGAGATAAATTTGGTTCCTATAGAGATATTCCTAGTGATATAAAATAAAAGCAAGACATATTATTGTAGGAGATATAGGGAAAATAAGGCTATAAATGAATTGTCAAAGTAGTACTGTGACATTTCAACTTTATTTAAAACAATTTAATTGAGTGCAGCATATATGCATATACTTGTCAAATGCTAGCAAAATAATGTATAATTACCAACCATTGAAATAATTCTTGGGAGCAGTGTCGCAACTGAAACAATGTGCACTCATCACTGATTAAGTTTCATGCAGTTTGTAATTAATGACTGTTGAGGAAACCGGGAACAAAATCCCTATATAAATAACATTGAATCCCTGCTTGTTATTCTGCAGCATACTCTGGATCTTATCTATGATTCACTTCTTTTGAAGTGGGGTGGTAATTGCACCCTGCCTACCACCTCCTTCAGGTTAAGGTCACAGGCAATCATTTTATTCCCTTTTAAAGGACAGAATTCTAACTCATCCTCAAAGAAAGTTGAAACAAACAAAATTTGAGAACTCTCTGATGGAAAATGCTGTCTAGATTACTGTTCMCAATTTCATCATGAATTCTAAATGGCTGCTATATTGCTGAAATACCCAATCGCAGTCACAGATGTTAGTGGCCCCAAGGAWAAGATGCCTCCGGGAAACTCATTGATAAACTGGTGACTTGTAAAATACAAGAACTTACGTTTTCTGTGGTGGAACTAAGGTATATTTAGGAATGATTCTAGTTAAAATTTATTATCCTAATTTAATGTCATAAAATTTCTGCCACCCATTACTGAATACTTGCACATTCCTAGCTTACTGCCTATTTAACTATTGAGCCTGTAATGACATATCTTGTCATTATGATGAGGAAGACAGAATGTTAGATGTCTACTTAACTACCTGTGTATCACTATAGCTTTCAGTAGTTTTATCATTGGTTAYAAGCCTTCTTTCAAAGGGAAGTATTTTCTCATAAGCCATCATATGCTAAAACTTGTTTTATCTTGACATATCATTGAAAGGATTTCACCTATTAAAGACCACTCATACACTCATTAGAGAGAGCCTRAAGTATCAGTTGAGTAAAATATCTTATATGAATAAATATAAGTGTTTTTAAATGTATATTTAGTAATATTGTAGTTTTTCAAGAGAAGAAAAGAGTCCTTCTTGAGTCATGGATTATAGTTCTACACTGACAAGCATTCACATTCCATATGACTAATTTTTACTCATAGGCTATATCTCATTTTAAAGAGCTGGCTATATTGACTTAATTTATGAGGCTTCTTTACCTTTCACAAACACCGCCATGCTTCTAAAGTAAATGCACAAAGTTTTGCCTTTTTTGAAGCTGCTAGTCTGTTAGCCTGGACCTGCAACTTTCTGCAGCTGAGAGGCTTGTCTTGCTTGCCCTTACTATTTTTAGGGAACACTTCTCCAAGTTCTTCACACYCCTTGAGAAGCTTAGCACGAGAGTACAGACATCTTCAAGCCCTTTCACAAAATATATTGAGATATTTCTGGTCCATAATTTTGTAATTTTTTCTAGGTTCTTATTTGCATTTTCTCTTTTACGTGGATCCAGTCTCCTGTTTTAGTACCAGATATCATTCATAATTTTTGTTATATAGTATAACTGATAGTACAGTATGGATAGTATACTTCAGTAAAACTGAAGTATAGTTTAAAGCTCTGAACCAAGTTGTATTGAAAATAAAATGAAAACGTTGAGGGTATTGGTACTGCAAATACTCATCACTTCCTGCTAAAACAATTTTGATTTGTTGTTATCATAATTGTTGAGGAAATATGCAAATTATTCAATTATTTATGAATTCAGAAGAATCTGTGCTAAGGAACTAGAGTAAAATTAAGGAGACTTATTCTCAAGGAGACCTAAGTCTTGGTTTGCACTCACATATAAAAATACATATATTTCTGTTGCTATATTTGACATGATTTATGCTTGAAACCATTTTTGCAACACCCTTTTCATACAGTCCTAGTCATAATAACAATTCCATCTAGATTTTGTGTTCATAAAACACTGAGTCTTTTCTTAATCTATTATGATTTGAGATGTACATTAGTAGCTGCATCCGTCTCATCAGTGCTTTAATTTTCTGTCGCTTCTGTAGATTTTCTCTCCTTTATCTCTTTCATATTTAATATAAACTTTCCTCTATAGTATGCAGATGTTATGAATAATTCTCTTGATTTTTTATATACTTTCAGGCTGGTGAAAGATTATAAATTGGTTCTGATTTTATTTTAAAAATTTTGAAAATATGAGTCTTTCAGCTTCTTTTTATGTCATATTCTCCAATAACTGCATCAAAGCTAAGCTGATAGAGGAGTAGTATTAAAGAACTCCTTCTGTTTTTCACATTGGTTTAATATCATGCCTTTTATCATACCAGAGCAAATCCAGTATGCAAGAATCCATAAAAATTCTCCACCAAACCATTACAAATTCTCCATATGATGGAGACAGAGTTGGGAATTTATGACAATATTTAATTCATAAGAACTCACATTTTCTGTTCATATTCTTGAATTTGAATGTAATCTGTAGAAAGCACAACTACATAATATTATGGAAACAAGCAGAAAGACCTACTGATGCTCAACTTAAATACCCCAAGTCATACTAYTGATGGATATGTAGACGATACCGAATCCTCACTTACTGGATATGTAACTAGCTTTGAAAATTTTCTGCTTAGTGAGAGGTAATGACCAATGATATAATTTTTTTAGCTTTATCACAACTAAAGCCTGAGCAGACTAATGCTCTTGTAGCATCTTGTATCTCACTCTCTTACATTTGATCCAGCTTTGTCTGTCTCTAGCCTAAGAATCCCTACTTAACTGAACACCAGCTTTCATTAGGGTGTCCAGCTGTGTTTTAAAATGAGCAAGAGATAGACAATCACAGATTCCCTTGGTAGCTTATCCCAGTGTTTAACATTTGATCTTAAAAACATTTGCCTTACYCTATTTTGAATGCATCTGACTGCAACTTCCAGTCGTTGCTTCTAGTTATATCTTTCTGTGATGGATAATTGGACATTTTAACTCATGTTTTATTTTCTCCTTTGGCAGCACCTTTTTATGGTTATCAAGTCAACTTTACAGTTTCCTTTCACGAAGCCAAAGTGATAGAGCTCTTTAACTCTTTAACTTAATGGCATTTGAGAACTGAAGAAGCTTGAGCATTATTTTTATGGTTTTRTCTTCCTCAAGTCTTCAAATGTTGGTATAAAGTAAAATGGCTACTCACCCATGCATTACACTTTGTGTAGCCAAAGGCCACATCAGTTCTTGATGTGATATACCCTCTGAAATTTCAAGCGGATCATCTATTTACATCCAACAAATCTCTTTCAGAGCTACTGCTTCCAGAATATAGTTCCCAAAGCTCTACTTTTGATTCATTGTTCCCCGAGTTAGAACTTTGCAATTTTTGCAAGGGCTAATCTTACTAACTGATTAGGAGTATGTCACTGTCTTATCAGTATGACAAATTGTGTCAGCTACAGAGTTGTTCAGCTGTAAATTTATGTTTTCTTCCCAATCTCTTTTAAAACTGTTGAGTGCTAACTCTGATGTCTGAAGAATTAGGATACACTGTAGGATAGACTAGCAGTCTGACCTGATTTCCCAGTGAGGTCTGCTATTTGTAATCAGTCTAGTTAACTATATCGATATTGTATAAACATTATGTATAAATGTTACGTATAAGTTGTAGGTGACTTAAATCAAACATCTTACAGACTTCTAAGGCTTCTATATCTATACACAGATCAGCCAAACTTGAAATATCCTCAAAGAATGAAATGAAGTTTGACAAGACTTGTTTTCATAAAGCCATGGTGTTTGGCATCAATATTCTGTCCTGCAAAACTGTACTGGTTTATTGCTTTTTAAGCCTTTTTCATGGTTCAGGTAGATATTAGCAAGCCAGCACCTGACATTTTCCAGCTTTTCCACAACACTGATGTTTTTCCTGCTACTACAAGACTTATAAAACATGAATATCAATGGGCCAGAGCTCTCTTCAGATAGCTCTTCAGTTTTCAGTGAGTTATCTGAGCCTTATTCTTCACAATCTGTGTGTTATACAATAGTATATGAGAGGTATTGCCTCATCCTGTCTGTCTGATATGGACGCTTCATCCCAATTTGTTGTCAGCTGGAAGAAATGAATCACTGTGAAATCCTACTCTTTTCTGCATCATCATTGATAACAGTTGCTACTCCTCTAAGCGTTGATGTTTATGTTGTTATATAATGTGCAAAAAAAGCCTGATATAAATAAAAAGTAATCAATCTTTAAAAATTTCTTAGTTATGACATTCCGTATAATAGACTTCTTTATGACTTCAGATTTACACTGACTAAATGCTTATTCTGACAGGGCTCTTGCTTTCAAATTGAACTTTTTGGAAATGCTTCATACATATCTTTGTATTTTGTCTTCCAGATTCCTGTCTCTGTGACACAGATAAGTTCGACCAACCACCCAGTGAAAGTGGGACTCTCAGATGCATTTGTGGTGGTGCACAGGATCCAGCAAATTCCCAGTATGTATTACAGAATGGTGCTAATGGTTTGCAGGCTGGGAAATCAGTGTAAGCTGATTTTATGGAGGATGATTAGCTAAACAACAAATCGCTTAGCTAATTTCAGCTTGTTAATTCAAGTGTAATTTTATTTGCTTGATAACTCCCAGTGTGGTTTTCTCTGTCATTGTTTCTTATGAGCTGATAAATTAAGTAAATAAAACTAAATGGCCAGCTAAGTACTGCAAAACTGAASAGCCAGCCATCACGATTTGGCATTCCATAGGCTACTCTATCTGGAACATGTCTCCTTATCCTTAGGAAAGAAGAAGTAATCTATTCAGAAAGTTCTTCCATATCCAAGTGAAAAAAAGCTGAAAATAGCCAAGCTGGATATTCGTGATATTTCAAATTCTTATGTACATTTTAGCGAGAGGAGGAAAGAGGAGAGTAATTATTTACTAGGACCTTGGGCTCACAGGCGCTTGGCAGCAACAATGCAGGTGACATTTAATTTTCTTTGCCATTAAATATACTAAAAAAAAACAGTCATCACCTGATTTTCTTAATGCTTTTCGTTTAACATACCTTGTCCAGAACCCTTCTAGACTTCAACCATACTTCACTTTCAAGTGTGCCATTTCCAATTATTTGAAGCAAATTCACTAGGTTAAATTTGTGTTGTACCCCTAATGGCAGGGTGTTGGTGAAAGGGGTTGCACTTGAAAATGATTCCTGCAGAGTGTGCCAGATTCAAGCATATTCTCCTAATGTGAACCCTGGCAGAGCTACTGCACAGATAAGGTTAACAAGGACTGGCCAGATCCAGTCTGTCTAGAAGGCAGATGAGSGTCACCAAAGGAGCTGCCATATCAGTCGCTTCTCATCTTCATCACATTTAAACAGTCTTTGGGACGAAGGAGCGTTAAGTCCCAGCTCTTACGTGTCCTGCTATGGGAAAGATGGAGAGTTTGAACATTATCTGTTGCTCCCTGTGAACTCAGTGTGGTTTGAACGAGGTAAGCATACTCAGATTGCACCTAACACATCAAGGCCTTARAAGGAAATTGCTTCCAAACCTGCAGTATCATGGATTACTTTTGAGTGCTTGAGAACAAATGATTCCGGGCAATTGATTTCAACATTTTGAGTGTTGTTCATAAATAAATAAATATCTTTTGGTGAGCCCTAGCCTTCTCAAATCTGTAAGAAATAAGTTTTGTTTTGGTGGACTGTMGAACAAATCTGGGATTTTTTTCCTGAAATGTATTAAAACTCATTTTAAAACTGCAGAAGTATACTTACAGCATGTTGGCTTTTGCTGGGCATAAATAAATCAGAAGTTTTTTCATTAATAATAAAAATAAACTTAATTKAAAAGTAGGTAGAGTAAAGCACAGTCAAAGTGACAGTGAGTTACGTAATGATTTCTCTCAGCTGGGTGTTTTACAGAGCTACGCCTTGTTTATTTATTTCCCATTGGCCCTCTACTTTCTCCTCCCCCCAAATCCAAAACTATTTTCAGTGTTTCTATACGGTCATATTTTTTTTCAGTGTTTATAGTGTTATGTTCATAACTCATGTACAAAGTTCAATATTCCAGGAGGAATTGCTCATGAAGAGACTGCCCTCTATTTAGCTTCACAATTTTCGGAGTAGCTAGAAAAGTCTGTGAAGGCTTGCTTTTCCAAAGTGCTGYACATCTTTGGTGCACTCTGTACTCTAAACAGTATTACAAATCAATTCTAAAATTTCAAAGTAATACTCCATTTTATTGAAGTTAATCTGGAGGATTTAGAATGAGCTATTTATCATTTTTTCAGACATGCTGTTCAAAAAGTTAATAATAATTTTGCAAATCCTTCTGAAATACGTGTTCTGAAGCCAGGCAAACCTTTTTCATTCTGAGGGAGGAAAGCACACTTCCTTTATGATCAGTCTTTTCATTTCCAAAGAACACTTTAATGAGGGCTGAGTATTTCGTACTTATTTCTGTTAATATGCTCCTTCATTTAATGGCATTATGGTAACAACTGTATTATCTCTTCCTAAAAAAAAGACCGATATCTACATGCTGTGCCTATATTTTGTCACCTTTTAAGAATTAGAGCATGAAAATGGTAGACTTTTTTTTTGTCAGGTGACTTTCTGCCTGATGTTTTGTTTTGCTTTTTGAATTTTCACTCAGTCTGTTACTACTGCTTGAAGATTAACAGTGTCTTTGCTACTTTGGAATAAAAAAGTAATGTATAAAGAATCTTTATTTGACCAAGTTAACAAGAAAAGCCATAAATTCAGAGATCTATATGGCAGGGGTGTGGAAAATTAAGTCCAACAATGAATTTCAGGAGAATTTATGTTTCTCCTGTGTAATTCAGACAAAGTGAGCTAGCCTCAAAATCTCAGCTTTTGAGTTTTCTGCTAAGTTAGTGGGACAGTCCTGCCTTCTTCTCCAGCAGACATGCTGGAAACTTCTAAACAAATTTCTTTCCTTGTAACAGAGATGCTAAGGATATTTAACAGAAGTCTTCCAGTTAAACGTCATCATGATTGTAGATAGCAAAACGAGGGGAGAACTTAGCATCTTCATTCAGAATATTTTCTCTTTTTTTTTTCAGTGTCTTCGTTTTAGAAGAACTGGGCTCCTATTTCACTGAAACCACTTTCTATTGCCTGCTTCTTATTTCTCTTCTCTTAGCCATCCTTGATATTCTCTTCTCAGAGCTTTCAGTTGTCAGCTATGTCTGCGGCTCTCCCTTCTGCAAACTCCMAAGGTCTCTTTGTAACTTCTTGGCCTCTCCAAGGTCCTTCCTTTTCTTCAGGCTTACTCCTTTTCTCTCCTTTATTTCAGTGCTCTCTCCCTATTGCCTTTTGGTCAGGTTTTGGKTTTTGTTTTTATTGCGCATGAATTGAAGTATGCAGTTTCCTGCAATTTATTTGTGAAAAAGACCTTCTTTATGCTCCCCCAAATTGTACTGGTGTTCCACTAGAGCATGAAATATGCTCACAAAATGAAATAGTGCCAGATTCAGGGACCTACCTAGTGAGTCATCCTACTACTACCTGCCTAGTGAGTCATCCTACTACTAATAATGGCTGGATTTTTCTCCATGATGAGGGATTTTTTTCCATGATCTCTTCTACATTAGGTAGAACTATTTTAGGAAATTCATGCTTTGACAACCCAGCATTCAATAACACTGAAATTACTCATCAACACTCTGTATAAAATGAAATTGYAGCTTAGTTATGTATTGGTTGCATTCCAGTTTCAGCGCAATTTGTGTCACTCAATATGTAATGTAACTCAAGCATATAATTAAGTGACATCTCTACATATTTGGTGAAGATTTTTTTCCAGTTTGTTTACAGCATTGTGACACCCCTGGAAAAACTTCAGCCTTATCTTCCTAAAGGCTAAAATAAGATTTCCAGTTTATTTTGTAATATTTTTCAGCTAAAGGTGTAGCACCACCTGGGAAATTTGAAAGGCTGCTCTGTTCCTGCCTTGCTGGTAATGTTGTTATTCAGCTCTGTGCAAAGAGGGCCTATTCTAAATTTGCAGTATTTATTCTTTCCACTGGTGTAAATAGTCACACAGAATGCCAAATCCTCCAGCCCTGTGTGTTTATCTGCTGGTCCAAAAGGTTTTAGCCAGAAAACTGGGCATAGACTGGCCTCCACTGCTGCTATCCTGGTACTGCTTAATCTCCAGAGCATTCTCTATTTATTAAATTAACTCTGGAAGTTCTATTTCAAGAGTATTTTTATGTCATTTATTAGTTTAAAGCTACTGTGATAAAACCATGCAGAAATGTTTTGTCAGACCAAAATCTTGCACATCTAGAGTTTGCTTATCCATTGCTTAAGCCCATGAAAGGATTCTTTCAATTGGCCTTCTGACCCCACATGTTATCTCTCTAGGGCACTGAGGAATGTACTTACCTTGAGTGGATGATTTTTTCTTCCACAGTTTCTGTTGGGAATGTGCTTTGGCTCTACATTCAAAGACAAAATGTTTATATGCTGTGAAAAAAAAAAAAAAAAACCAATTTGGATTGTGCTGTAAATGAAACCAAGTGTATAAAATAGACTCTGTTATTGAAAAATAATAAGGTATTCATATCATTCAGTTAAAGAGGACATTTGAAAAACTAAGAATGAGATACATAATATTAAAATATTTTCATAAATAGGGAAAAGTATACATATTTTCTAGAAAAATCCTGAACCTAGAATTGTACCTTAAAAGTATGTAGGCATGCAAAAAGTCTTCTTCCTTCCCTTCCCTGTTAGACAGAACAGTAGAATGTTTCTTTTCAGGAAGATACACATTAAGCTTGTATTTTGTCTGCCGATTCACTTGTATTCCTAGAGTTGCAAGACATGCTTGAGTCAATGGGCACTTGAGCTATTAAGCTCTCTGTCATTTTTTATTTATATTTCTTTTGCAAAATACCTAAACAAACAGTATAAAAAAAGAACAACCTCCACCTGAACAAAAGGTAGTCTGTGTCTTGGGTTGGACAGAGCAGCTATTGGGGGAAGGGAGAAGAGTCTTGTTTTTTCTGTTTATCTTGTTGGGTTTATCTTTTCTAACGAGGAGGAAGTGGCCTCAGATTTCTAAATAGTGAGGAATAAGTGCACTTTTTAGGGAATTATGCACAGTATTCTTCAAATTAGACTTTCAAGTGAATCTACACCTGCTTTTTACAGCTGCACAGAAACTTGAAGGCTTCCAGCGTCCAGCATATATATGTATATATGAAGCAGTTAGGACATTACTGTGCAAGAGTCTCTCTATGCTTAGCTTTCTTATATTAGGTAGATCCATTATCTACAAATCCACAGCCCGCTATAGGCATGGTCTTCTTCCTGAAGAGGAAAAGATCCATCAGGAACTCTGATTTGGTGGGATCAGCAGTGATGCTGAGCTGTGTATGATTGGAAATGATTTTAGGGATATCAAATATAATTCTCTTCACGTCAGTGTTTATTAGCAGTTTGCTGCGTGGGGTGAGATAAAAATGTCAGTGACCTGAATCACTAATTCTCACTGAATTTTGGGAAGCCAGAAACTCCTTATTTCTTGCAAGCTCTGAGGTAAATCTATTAGGGAAAATTCAGAGCAAAGAATATAGCATGCCAGTCTGTACTGCTACTGATGAGATGCAGCAGATGCCAAGTCTCACTGTTTTAGTTTATGTATTCGTTTACTTTTTTTTTTTTTTTTTTTTTTTGGAGAGAAGGATTGTGATTTCTGTGGAAACAAATTAAGCTGCCAGTATTGGAAGAAGTTCATTTCAAACACATTTCTTAATCACTCTGCTTTGGCAGGTGCTCTTCAGGGAGCCTAGATCTTCCCCCCTGGCAAGCATTTTTCTCCACGCCAGCACAAGATAAGCTTGATCTTTAAAGCCTTTTCTGCCTACTGGGTTTGTAGAATGTGAAAAAGTATAAGGCATCTTTTAGGGAAATAGTATGTAAATGTGCAAACTGGCCCAGTTAATATGTGCATTTGAGACTAAGACAGAAGTCATAGCTAAGTTAGCCTCAGGTAATTGACAGGAGGATCTGCTTGGCAATAGAGATATTTTGGAGCTAAGTAGAGATATTGTTGACTGAAATGGATATCTTGCTTTCCTGCACCTGAAAGCTTTTGCAGGAAGGGAGGACAAGGAAGCTGCTTCCTCCAACATGACCCTGAATCCAGAGTTACAGTTTTAGAGGTTTGTTGTTCCTCTTTTCCCAGTAAGCCTTGTTTCCTTGTGCATAAAGATACCTTACCAGGGGAGTCATAAGTGGGCTTTTTCTTGTCCCTTAGGGATTGTTGTTTATTACTTGATTTATTTTAGTTGAGATGCCATTTTTTTATTTGAAAAATACCTRTCAAAAGATTGTGAAAAATACTTCTGTTATGATGCTATGTGGTTGTCCAGAAGCTGGGAAAACCAGATGTCCTCACAGCAGGCTGCCAAAACACAATTTTTGTATTAGTAAACAGCGGGTGTCTAGTCACACAGAGCTGGCAACCACCTACAGGTAAACTTGTGGCTATCTGAAATTCCTTTTCTTCCATTGCACATAGATTCAGCCCACATATTAACCGGAGTAACCTGCTAATCCTTTGTATGTGCCCATTTGTTCTTCTGAAGTGATTCCACAGAAAATCTGTGATGGCATTTAACATTGATTTCAATTGAAATTTAGCAGACCTTCAAAAGGGGCATAATTTTGAATCCAGAATGACAAAATATCATCATTTATCTTGTGTTTGGGTACAGTCATGTATATGTTCAAAGCCCATAAGAACAGCATGTTGACTACATTGAATATCTGCTTTGAGAAACTTACATGCAATCAACTTGTGTAAAGATTGTACATTGCCTGTTTAGAGAGACTTGACTTGCATCCTTTAATACATTTTTGTTATATAAAAAATTGTGCTAGTGTGTTTGGATATAAACTAGCTTGCTGCTCACAAATTTGATTAAGCAATGAAATCAGTTCAGTTTGAACATCTTGACAAGAAATGACAAACTAAGCATATAAAGTGTATCTCTCAAATATGTGAACTGAGAAATATCTTAGGATAGCAAGCATGTGACATATACTTTAAAATGTCTGGCAGTATACCCTCTAGACTTTCTGCCTAAAGGAATGAATGGAATGCTTGTGAGCTCACTCAGCATTTTCACAATTCTTTACTGGGGGTAGGTGCCTATTCTGTCAGCTCTGATGGTTTCTCCAGTGAAAATCTCCCTATATCTGGAGCTTTAACRTTTTCCTTTAAGATGTCTAGTGTTAAAAATGTATCCTTGAGGAAAATTGATATCACATTCACATAAGGTACAGTAAGCAATCATTACACCCCCTGTTTTTCACAAGATACAGAGAGCAAAATAATAAACTCTGAAAATATTTTTATTTTTCTTTCCTTGTAGATGTCCGTAGAAGAACAATTTACGAGTACCACAGAGTGGAGCTGCAGATGTCAAAGATTACCAATCTGTCAGCTGTTGAAATGATACCTCTACCCAGTAAGTAAAAAACACAGGCTGGAGACAAATCTGGAGGGAATACTCCCTCTCTCACTCTTCCCTCTCATTCCCCTCTCTCCACACACACAAAATTTTAAATATTTTCCTTTACTAATGGATCTGGAATCATGGATAGATTAATTTGTCCTTTCTCAAATTTATTTGCGCCTGGATGATGCACTATCCAAAGCATCCTTCCGTATCTCAAGTGAGTTTATAGGTATTTATCTTCAAGCAGCTCATAAATGAAGTCTGTGCCAAATCTTTTTTTCAGAAGATTGATTATATCATGTGTAAATTTGTTTCTTTATGAAAAGAAACAATTTTCATGCTTGCAGGACAAAAACAGACACTTCTGTGTACCGTGCATGCCCTCTCAAAGGAACATCCCCAAGCACATTTTACAGTTCATCTGCCTCTTTTGTACAGGGTAAAACTACATTGTTTAGAAATCTCTGAGTTTAAACGGACAGATGTTCTGCTGTGAAAAACTGGAAACCATGACTTTCCATTTTTTTCCAAATCCAATTATGGTTCTTGCACACTTTCCTCCAGTCTGATTTTCTGCATTTGTCAGAATGTTAGCTACACCCAGGAACATGGGTGCCTGGGAAGAAAGAGATTTAAGGAAATACTTTATACTAAGCAGAAAGATAAAAATTTAGCTGTAAAGCTGACAGAATAGTTGTGGGAATGGGATTACATTTACAAATGTAATACAAATCAAATCCTATAGGTAAAATGTACCACTATGCACATGGTTGTGCACTACATTACTGGTTTTACTGCGTTATTTTGAACATCTGTGAATCTGTTGGTTTTCTAAATAAATATTCTCAGAAGATATGTGTTTCTTTTGCCCTTGTGAGAATTATTTCTGTGACTAATGCAATAATTTGTTTGTTTATCTACTTCCCAGCTTGTCTCCAGTTTAACAGCTGTGGTCCTTGTGTCACTGCCCAGATTGGTTTCAACTGTAGCTGGTGCAGTAAACTCCAGAGGTAAAGGAAATATATATWTWTTTTTTTTGATTTGGAAATATTTTTTTGTTTGTTTGTTTTTTGAAATATATATGTATTTTTGACCTGTGGTCAAAGGATACCCCAAAAGTTTGCCTATAGGTGATTCAGCAGATGTAATTGTTATATATAAAGTTTATATGAACATGCCCATCCTCTTCACAACTGCCACAGTGTAAACTACCCAGAGGAATACACCATGTAACAGAAATAGTTATTTCTGTTCAATTAAGATTTCTTGAAAGAGATTCTTGCTTTTTTTTATCCTGTGAAATTCACACTGCAATCAAAGATGAATCTACTGAGAGCCTCTGTACTGTTTCCTGAAAACTGCCAGCTCTGTGTTGCAACACTATTGTGCCTTTAAAGAGCAGCAGCAGATAGAAATATCAATGTTATTGCTATTAGTTAGATCATTACTGATAGCAGTGAGATTCTCATTTCATGCAGACTGTGTTTGGGCATTATTTGACTAGCAGCAGGAGGTGAAGTTAGTTCCTTAAAACAGGGTGGATACAGAAGAGCAAACTAAGATTTATGCCTCTGCACAGCATATATAACTGTACTAGTTTATACACAACTAGTTTAGAAACATTCATACCATTTAATCTGCCTGTACAAAAATGAGGACGAGTAAGCCAATTTTAAGTAAATGGAGGAATGTGTACAGAATCCTAAAGCAGTTCAGGTTGGAAGGTTCATTGAGAGGTCATCTACCCCAGCCCTTGTTCAAAGCAGGGTAAGTTATGAGGTCTGGTCTGTTTGTTCAAGATTTGGTTCAATTTGGTCTTGAAAACCTCCGAAGATGAAAACCTCCAGGCCCCTCAAGGTCTTGATTTATGCTTGATTTTATACTTGATCTTTTAAAACCTTATTTCCTTCTGAAACAAGGTTATGTAATAATGCTGTATCTTGCAGGCTCCACTGCTGCACTGCTGTGGAGCCTATTTGCCTTTCTGAAACTAGCAGGTTATTTCAGCAAATAGATCAAAAGTATGAAGTGGATGCAAATTTTGTGAAAAGAGGCAACTTGCTTTCCCAAATGTGAAGATTTTGCATCATTGCAATTAGGAGACATGACAGTCTCATTGTTTTCTGGACTCATTCATGTCTCAGCTTTAGAAATACGTTTTACTGCCTTCTACCATTTCTGTCTACTTTAGACTTCTCTTCTTTTACCTTCTTGTTCCACAGGATGCTAATTTAGTTTTGGGAGAAGCTAAAAAAAAAAGTATTTTCTTACTACTCATTTTGTATATGTGGATCACAGCAGTGTACTCAGAATCATTTACTTAGTACTGCTTTAAGTTTTTACTTCCCCTCCAAATAAATTAGCTGTGATAGAGTGCTCTTTTTGCAGGTGATAAAGAACCTCTTACTCAAGAAAAAATACCTAACTGCTCTATTTAAAGATTCTTGAAGGGTAAAAAACTGTAATTCTTTCATCATAGTTCTCCAGTATTTTCTGTGTGTCACTACTCTTCAGTCACCAGCCTTGTAAAACAGTCACCCTAGACTTTTATCTCCTGTTGTGATAAACATTGCTCTGCTGCAGCARAATAAAATGTGCTTGGGAAAACAAGGGCAAAGCATTACATAAAGTATTTAGTCATTTCAGAAGTGCTTTGYGTATAAATAATATTAATATTTACACTTCACTTTACATTGAGTAGTCAGAGGAGATTTTGAAGCAAGCAGAAGCGGGTRCTTAGGAAGAGTGCATGAGTGGTGCTTGTGAGTTATGAGGTAGAAAGTGATGTAGCCAGCTGGACAGCATGGTCCAGGGAGCTGTATCTTGTGGCCATGGGCAAAGCCCAGAGTTGGAAAGAAATTAGCATTTGGTACAAAAGCCAGGAGAAATTATTGATCGTGTTGCTGGAAGATTCAAGTGTAGTCATGCTTGTAGTAGTAGACTACAGTAGTCATGCGTGTAGTCATACGTGTAGTCATGTAGACCAGTAGTAGTCATGCGTGTAGTCATGTAGACTAAAACTACTCTCCCTCTGCAAAGAGAAGGTGACTTTTTGCCAGAGAGGAGGCTGTTACAGAGCAATGAAAAGTTGTAGATGTGGCCAGACAGTRATGTTCCTTCTGCAGAACCACAGCAACACTCTGGCAGTCACTACAGTGAGACCTGCCAGAGCAATGGGGCTTTCCCACGGACAACAAGCAAGCATGTAACTAGCAGATAGCAACTGTCATTTCTGCAACACATTTTTTTTCCCCAACAGATTATGACCCCATTTATCCAGACCAGTATTTTTAGCAAGAACTGCATCCTCTTTGTTTTTCATGTATAAAATTTAAACTATATATTGAATCATTCACACAATAAAGTGCAGTTGTTGGAAATAAAGTTTATCTGAAATTCTTAGGTGCACAAAGAAATTTGACCAGCAGAGACCATCAGAATAATTGTACTCCCCCATGTGGGCACTCTGTGTTTGAAGGAAAATAGCTTTATTCCACAACACAGTGGGGTGTTCACTGTGTATAACTTCAGCAAGGGCTAGTGTACCTACTCTGTGGGCTGTAGAGAGAAGTAGGTTCTTCCTGTAGGTGATTCACAGCAAAATCCTCTACTTCTGATACTGTGAACAGTTTAAATTACAGTTTTACTTTTATAGGGATTGTCATACTATTCACTCTGAAATCCTGAATGACCTATGTCATGCAGTGGCACCACAACCAAGGCAAAGGTACTTCACCTTCATTTAAGTTTGTTAGCAGATGGAGGATCCCTAAGGATTTWAAAAAAAAATGAAAAAACTTTAAACATATGTAAGAGAACCATTCCACAGATAAAAGAGACTAAGTATGAATAAATATATAAGCTAAGATAGTATCACAACTTTCTTCTACACAAATTTTCTATCTATAAAACACCAGAAGTATTTGGAATCTAATACTAATAATCATCTGTGGCTGAAACTTGGATTATTTTCTGTACATTATCTCTGACTTTCTTGCATGTAGATACTGAGAGAATTAATCCATTTATATCAGCTTTCTGTGCTTCTGAAAATGTTTATATACCCTAGACACTTGCTATAGCATGCATGTTAGAGAGGTCATTTTTTAGGAAAAACAAAAAGAAGCTTTGATGGACAACTTTGCCATTACATTACAGGTTCAAGTTGTACAGTTTGTTCACGCTACTGAAATAATGAGTTCCCTTGGAAATATGTAATATGTAAATTGGTCAAGGAATAAATAGTGTTTGTTAAGGAAGTGCTGGCACTAAATTATTGTGGAAATATGATGCCTAAAAGTATCAAGGAATCTTTTAAAAACTACTTTACAAAGTTTTGCAAAGACTTTTTGTTCATATTCTGTTAATATTGATGTTATTGTTTCAGTGAACTTAAGCAAGGTCTCAGACCTTGGCAGTATTTCAGAAAGTTTAGAAATAAGCACACAAAGAGCACAGTCCTGCATTCTCTGCAGCTCCACAWTGCATGTTTCACCTCTTTACTACTGCGATGTGTCTCCCACATAAATAAATGTGTCTCCCAGTCCTCCTCCAGTCCAGTGTGGTACTAACATCCCAGTATTGGGCCTAGGGAACTGAAGTGCAGAAGGACAAAAGCCAGGAGCCAAGAACAGTTTAGAAGCTGTCTTTATTCATCTGTCACTCTTAGTACAGATGGTGCAGGTATATTCAAATTTTAACTTCTCAGACCTTGCTGCACAAATGTACTTAGCCAGCTGACTTTCAAAAGAAATTATAAGAGCACAGCACCAAAAGTACCTTTTCATAGAAACCTGGATTTAGGATCAAAGAGCATTGGACTGCATAGAACCTCTAGTGCATATCCATGGGCTCCTTTGTTGTTTTTATGGACTGTATTCTGAGAAAAATGAAAAATCAGAAATGTGTCTGGGAAGGGCAGCAATATTGTGTTTGTCTTGATATCTCTATTTTTTTTTTATTACTATAATCACCAATCTGCACAAATAATATGAAAACAAGTTATTTTGCATTCCATACTGATTACGTGGAACATGGGAGAGGGAAAAGCTTTAGGCATATGCAGTTCTTAAAATTGTTGTAATATGAACTGTTACTCTTACAGTACTGTTACTTTTCTTCTGAACCTTTGGGCAAGATTGAAATGTCTTGTTTGTTTGTCCTTGTTTTAGCTAGAAATTGGAAATGTATTTGCTTGACATTAAGTCTGTTTTTATATCTGTAGATCTTTAAGATTTGGAAGAGGAGGAGACTGTGCTTGCATTTATTTAATGCTCTGTATGTCCCTTCTGACTAGACCTATTTTCACATAAACTGTGTTATTCAAGTATTGTTGTAAAAATAATGATCTCATATGATCAAAACATATGCCTATTATTTGTTCTTTTATGCACAAAAATAAATATAAAAAATCTTCATAAAATTAGAAAAAAAATAGCACAGGATCCTTCTCCAAACACAGCTTTCTCCTAGTTAATTCTCCCCYGTTTTTGTATAATATCTCTTGCCATAATGAAAGTCATAGATTTCAGCTGGTAGCAAGGAAAAGCAATGGAAAAGATGTTTCAAATTTTCATCAGCTGACAGTACAGATACATTAGCTCAATTATATGCTGAACATGTAGTGTCTGCTGTTGTGACATGCTTTGGTCTAAGCCCTTTTGGTTATCTTACCAAAACCAAAACCAGATTTATTTAAAGAACAGTCTTGATATCTGTATGTTTTAAACTGAGATGTTGTTAATATATTCATCAGAAGTTCTACAAGACCTTCTTAGGTCTCCAGGCACTACAGAGGAAGCATAAAGCTTTAGTTCCTATAGATTTGATGGGTCTGACAACTCTGGGTGTTGCAGTACAAGGTGGTATGTAGTACAGCATGTAGAAGGGATTTTACCCAGTAAGCCAGAAGATCTTTTCTACTCCTGTTCATATGTTCATAAGAAATTGATCAAAGAGATCATTTTTTATTCAAATGTTTTATTTTATGGACTTACTGGTTTAACTATTTGGAGGTTTAATTTTACTTGTGTGTTTTAGGAATACCTGCATGCGTCATACCCTAATTAAATGATGGAAGGAGGATTTGCTGATCATACTCACTATTTAACTGACAGTAGCTATTTATTTAACTGCAAGTAGTTATTATAAAATCAGCCATAGTATTTTAGCCATTGAGTTATACATACACACAGAGACTGGATTATATGGATTAAGTAAACCACCAGAGGGAGCATATATAATCCAATCTATGTAATAGATCCATATAAAAAGTATGGTGAAAATCATGTACAAATATACAAATGATGGAGAAAATCTAATTTCAAGTGCTTTAGAAAGGCTAGCAATTTAAAATATAGTGTATTGTGTAGAGTATGTTCAGTTTTAACAAGTGTAAAACTTCATGAATTCGATCATCATATTGCTGCTTCAGGCAAAGTTAAAGAAATGTGCCCAGCTTCAGCCCAGATCTCTAGAATTTGCACTCAACTAAAAGCAGTTCTTCAGTCTGTGATACTGGAGTGGTGTTATATGGAAACATGACAAAGTCCTAGCACCTGGGTTTTAACAAGCAATTTRTTGATATATTAGATAAATAAGCACTGCAATAAGTGAAGACTAATGAAGACTGTTCTTCTAACTAATTTACTGTCCCTTCCCCAAATAAGAAGCAATTCATGTTGAACGTCTGTAAGCATAAAATTTGACCCTTTGTCAGAGTCTATTCTTTTTAAAAGTGTGTTGAGACTGTAATAGGTCTTTTTCATCAAGTGCAACAAATGTATCAAGAATTAATGTGCAAATTTGTCAGCCCCAATACATTACTGATAACAATTATAGGATAGGTAGATCTATACTTTATTGAGCAGAAAATTGCTCCRCACCCAACTTCTTCAAATCCTCTCCAAACTGCTTTCTCATAATTTGACAAGCTGATATGAACACATGAACTGCAAGAAACTGTTAGGAAATTAGCATTCARTAATGGAGAATTTCGTATGCCTGGTAAACCTGATGAGAGGAGAGAAGGAAAGAAAGTACCACAGAAGTGCTTAGTGAAAAAAAAAGCATTTTCTCAAACTAGAGTGAGCCCAGTGATATATCTCTGAGATATGATAAAAGAAGCCTCGCAATATCTTAGAAACAGATCTTCTCAAGTCAGATGGCAGTTCTGATTTGAAGACAGTGTAAACTTGCATGAGACTGAAGTCTTTAATTTAAAAACACAATTTTAGAACATGGAGCACCAACAGTTCATGGCGTGTTTATATTGAAATTTTACCTTCAACCAGATGAATTAGCTTTTCATTGAGATTGATGTATAGATAAATAACAGATAAATAGYTTTTTTTTGCAGCTTGGGAATTTTTGTAGAATTTATTGGTAGCTGGACTACGTGAATTTACTGTGGATTTTCAGGAAATGCCTTATAGCACAGCTTGCCCAATACAATTGCTTTGTTTAATACAAATATACAAAAGAAATCAGTCTCTCTGGAGGCAGAACTGCAGTGAAGATACAGTAGYTCTCAGAAGCCTAGGACACATCAGAGAAAGATGTGTCAATTGATTAAATATATTATGGCACCCACCATAGTAAACTCATCCCCTTGCCTTCTGCCAAATTGATATTCTAGAATGGATATATAGTTCATGAGAGCTATGTGGAATATTTTCTTATGGTAGAACCTGAAAATCTGTGCTTTTCTTACAATAATAGCATTTTTTATCTCATATGACCTTCATCATTCCTTTCTCCACACTTTCATCTCCCTTCCTTTCTGCTCTGATTAGAAGCACCAAGCTAGAAAGTAGAACTACCACTATCCTACCATTCATAGGTTTGATGCCTGCACAATTGAATTTAAATCCTGTTTTCATACACTTTGTTAGTGCTGTAGCGTTAATTACAAACTTTTACATAAATTGTTGCTTTGCTTTGATCTCCTGGATATGTTAGAACATGACATGAGGACAACAAATTTGCTCCTTGTTGATGTAGATTTCAAACAAACAGTTACAAACAAATACAAGTTACAAAGCTGTAATTTATTTCTAGAAAATGGATACAAGATTGTGTAACATTCTTCTCACCCTGAAATTTTAGTCTTTATTATCGAGATGATTTTTCTGTGAAATCTTGGGCCTAAAGACTGTGAAGCATTTTCAAGTTCGTCAATCTAGGTATAAACACAGTGACCCATTTAAGGCACATCACTAACTTTACTCATACTGTATTGTTTATATCTCTTACCATATAATTTATCTTTTGAAATCTCTGAATGGTTTCACTATCTGTTGGTTACTTCGCCAGAGGTGTTGCTTTATATGCTGGGACTTAGAAAATCTCTTTATTACCCACTGTGCACATTTCTATGGTATATAATTTTGCAACACAGCTTGCCCCCAATCAGTACAAACAGAAAACTTCCTGGACTGCTTTGAGACCATAAAGTATCGTGTGTTTTATGTAGATGTGTTAAATATATCACATTCCTATGGTATATTGTTACAAATGCAGAAAAAAAGTTATCAAAGAAAGGACTTAAATGCCAGTGAGAGGAGGGAAAGATGACCATCTGCTATTTATATGCTTTGAAATATTTATGTTTCCCTATTCATTTGGAAGGAAGATCACAAATTCTGTATTAATTCCATGTTTAATTTCACAGATAGACCTAAAATACCACAGTAATCAAACATTACATAAAAGGTAGTTAACTATGGATTCAAATATATATAGGTGTTGGAAGGTGGCTGGGTGTGAAAGGACTCCATAGACACAGGGCTTGTACTGTGGTTTCTGAATATTCCAGGTGTTCTGAGAAACTCAACTCTGACTTGCAGTCATCATCCTGTGCAACGCTGTATGTTTCCAGACCCTCTCATGACTCAATTTCTCTGTCAGGTTATCAGCATTATAGCATTTTTGTTCCCCAAGTAAGTATATCAAATAGTGAGATATTCTCTTTCTGAAGAGAACAGTCAGGCTTTACAATAGGATTTCTCCTGGTTTATGTACCAAATAAATGAACAAGGTACTTCTAATGAAAATGACCRGTTTAGTTTAGTCCTAACATGATTTTCCATCCTAAAAGGTAGGTTGGTTCAGTTACTCCTAATTTCTTGTAATTTGTAATGCTTTTTGCAAGACTTCACACAGCGCAATGCTGCTACTGTTTCCTTCTCTTTCAACTGTCTGCAGTAAGTCAACTCCTGCTTACATCAAGACTCCTGCTTACAACAGTGTATTTTATTAGAAAATCCACARATTTTACCAACCTGAGTTTCATGAATTCAAGTCCATTTGTCAAGTGAATTCAGTTGTTCAGCAAAAGCTTCTTTGGAGCTTTAGGACAAATAGGGATGATGCATTTTGTCTAGTAGGCCATCTTGCCTGAACATTAATTTAGGAAGTGAGGGGAAAGGTATCAGCTTTTTTTTTTTTTTTTTTGATACCTGAGAAGAAGTGAATACATAGATCCTGACTCCTTTCCTGACCATCAAAAAATGGACTGTTTAGGGAAATGCCAGATGTTACACTTTCCCATTGTGTCCCACTAGACACACATTGTCTCCCATTGTGTCACAATAGACAATCATTTTCTCAGCTGTCCCTTTCCTTCTTTATTCTGAGTGCTTATAACAAGTGAAATAGCAGAAATGAAGGACAGATCATTTCAGAACACCTCCATGTTTTGTTCAGATTTCTGTGGAGTCTGGAATCCCAGGTCTTCATACTTATCTTTAGGATACTCCTTAGCATGTGAGTTAATGAACTTTTGTGGGACACCTAGTTTTACTGTGCTTCATACAAGCATCCCAACCACTCTATTACTATGTAGAAGCCTRATGCCTCCAACCAGTTCTGCCACTCCTACTCTTTATTTCCTTTGCTGACAATGCAAGAGGTTTAGATTTAAATAAAGCAATTCTTGTTTAATGGAAAAGCATTTTTTTAACACACCATCAAACTTTTTGCTTTGTTTCACTGAATAGACAGAGGGGCATCCTCAGTCAAATTTATTTAGTTCTCACTTCAGCAGTCAGATAAACGTAGTCACTTGCACAAATGTAGTTACTACATCTTCCCATAACAAATACTTACTTTTTGACATAGAATTACAAATTAAATGCAGCCTGGGAAACTTCCTGAGCACTAGAAAATGATTTTATAAGCCATTAAGTTGTTACAATGTTTCCTATTATGATTTCAGTCTGTGCCCATGAGCACATATCCAGAACAGTTCCCAGGCATGGTACAGGAGTTAGTCTGTTCCAGGGATTATTCCCATTCGGCAATTTTTGTGCGGTCTCCTTCTCAAGGTTGAAAAGGTTTGCATATTTAGGCACAGGCCATTCTGTGCCAGTAATCCTCAGTGCGAAGGAACATTTCTGGGCATGTTTATTTTACTAGTAGAGAAACAGCTAGAAGTAGCACAATAATCTTATCTTCTTTCTAGAAACACTAAGCTGTTGTAGTTGTGCTCTTCAGAATAACTTCAGCATCATTGAAGTCATCCTGATCTATTTTAAGGAAAAAAACAGAAATGAAAGGGCTCTTTTATTAAGCATAGTGCTTTAAATTACATGTATTCCTGTACACATACTGCTATATAGTTTTGCCAGAAAGYTTTAATTTAGGCAAGCCTGAAAACTGTATGTCTTCTCATAAAATCTGGGAAATTTGTGATGAAGAACTGCTAAGGCACGCTGTTTAAGTTTGTCAGCATTGTCTGCTAATTCCCTGTAGCATACAGAATTGTTCCTTCCAGTTGCCAAAAACTGTAGGGGCTCTGTGATATTTCCTTTGGTACATAGTCCCGATTTCAGGGAAATAAATAATCTGACTATTCTTCTGATACACTGAGGCTTTGTCCTTCACCATTGCGTCTCTAGTTCCTTACCTTAACTTGTCTCTACTATTCCAGTATCTGCATTATCATATTATGAATATTAATATATATAATTAGTGAGGAAACTGATGAGTCCCAACTGTTCTGTAATTCTTTAGTAATCTGTTTTTGCAGACTGTTCTTTTTGAATGTTGACTTCAGAGTCAGACTCACTTCTGGAGAAAGCTTGAGAACTGAATAGAATGCTAATTTGAGAAACCTTTCTGAACTTTTAAGTTCTTTTGAACATATCCAGTTATGGGATGATTCAGCATCTTTACTTTCCTTAATTATCTAGCTGAATAATTAATTGAGACTTTTCAGTGGATGTTTTTATGACCCCCATGTTTCCCGAAAATGCAGTAGTGTGAATATGCAGTTTCCAAACTGTGTATTCTTTATACAAAAATCTCTCCATTTTGGCTGGCATTCCACATCAACATCTTAAATATTGGCTTTTGTAGTCAGATTACCACATGGTGCCTCACTCTTCTGTCGTAGCTCCTACTCCTTTTGTTTTCTTATTCATTTAAAATTGGGTATGAGATACAAAAGATGCGATAACCCCACCTGACCATACCAAAACATCTCCTTCTAGCAGCTCCAATGCTCATGCCCACTGATACTGCAATAGCCATGTAAAGATTGGCTTGATTGCTGCAAGTTCATGCGTAACAGAAATATGAAAATCTCTATTTCCTAGTATCTCTTGGCAGCAGGCTGCCTTCATCTTGTCATGAGGTCTGTACTACTTGCTGATTTTATCACTGGGTTTTATACGGGAACAAAATCCCTGTAGAAGTATATGAAGAAGAAAAAAAAAAAAAACAGGAGCTTGGCCAATATATGAATGATATCTGTGCCTTCATGCATGCCACATAAGACTTGAAGTTATTTTAAGATCCTCTCAGCTCCTATCTGTGGGTATTATGGGATGCACAGGAGCTGTGGATTAATTTATACTAGTTTGGTTTTCAGCAGATCTGAGCTTAACTCTAAATTCTGGTACAGAGTTCGGTTATCTCAGCCAAATCACTTAATCTTTCTTATGCTCCATTTCCTCATCTCTGTACTCAAAAAGGAAATATCTTCTGTAAAGGTGACCTTCATATTTTCATTTCAAAGATATGAGACRAAACAATGGGTTTGTGAGGCCAGCTGTACTTCTGAGGATGTTGGTTTAAAGGGCTGTAAAGTAGATTTTGCAGTACAGCTAGCTGCACAGGGCTTTTCCTATCCACTTCTKTTTTCTTTTGGTGGGGAAGAGTGCAAGATTATCTTCGTAGTACACACATTAGAAATTAATGAGATCATTCTGAATAATCTRAGATAGAAAACAGTTTGGATCATCAGGTAAAGGTGAGAAACAGATTAGTTCTGCTATTCAGAATCYCCCCCAGTTTAATGTACATGCAGTAGTGCTTCAGAGCAAGATTCCTCCTTTCTTTGATCCTGATCCTGTATTGCATGTGTGCAATACAGATGTGCAATGTCAACAAATCAGAATTCACTGCCAGCTTCTGTTGCTATTAGCAGTTTACACCTACTCTGCACAGCTATAAATGTACAAAATGCAAAAGTCATTGAAGAATGTAATCTAATATCAGATACTAATTTTAGTGTGGTTCCTTTCCAGAGAATACACAGTTGGTTGTTATTACTTTCTGCTGATTCTGTTGTAAATTCTGATACCGTAATCTCCTAAATTTGTCTCTGGGCTCCTCTTACTCTCTTTTTTTCCCATGTAATTATTCCAAGTAAGGCCTTTAGCAAAGCTTCTTTATCTGTTTTTCAGCGGGTTTCCTTTGTTGTTGTAAGTGACATTAAGATTTTATAGAAAATATCCTTCCATTCTTCTTTAATCAGAACTCTGCCAAGTCCCTCTTTAGTTGGATTTCTTTCTTCTTTCTTAAATCGAAAATAAAATTTACCTCTTCTATCCCATTTTTATTCTTAGGCTGTTCCAGGAGTAAGAATTCCCTGTAGGAGTCCTTATTTCTTATTTCCAATGCACATGTTCATCAAAGTAAGAAATATTGAGTTTCACCCATGTTCAGTTTCTTTTACTGTAGAATAACAGCTTTTTTTTAGCTTCTTTCCCTTTTTCATTTACAATGAAAATGATGTACTTTACATAGTATGGATCTGTATTTTTTGGAGAGACAGAATGATGATTCTTTCCGTCTTACAAAATTGTGGAACTCTCATCAGTTTGYAGATTACCTGCATTTACCTGGAATTTATGCTGTTAATCCCTGTGATACTCTCTATCATGTTGTATGTTGCAAGTTTTGAGTAGTATGCAACAAGATGATGAAGGTATTCTGTATTGCAGATACAGATCTGATGCATCARCTATTAACTATGCCATAATAATTACATTTAAATTTTCAGAAACATTAAAATAATGCTGTCTGCTTGCAATACTATCTATTTTAAATCCTCTTATTGAATAAGCTAATCAAGCTAATCAAGAGAAGACCATAAGAAAAAGTAGGGCCAAATCCTCTTCCAGCTATTCAGAAATACAGTTTAATTAAGCAGTATGTTTAAGTAAAGGATAAATACAGGCTATACATTTATGCTTGCATTTAAATAAGTCTATTGTGTTAGAAGATAAGCAAAAATACCATTTAAGTCATTTACAAATTCATATAAGAGACACTTACAGAGGCACTTCATAAACACTTTGAGCTGTGATGAAGCTCAGCATTTGTGGCAAGGAAAAGTGGAAAATAACAAACAGGCAGCACAGAGTAAAGAAAGTGATATTCAGATTCAGAGGATGAAGGAATCAAATTGGAGCCTATTCCAAAGGGAAGGAAGGCAAAGCCTCAAGCAAGGAGATAGTGCTTGATATCTTCCTTTCTGGGCTATCATTTTCTGATTATGTTTCTTCAGCTGGACAGGTACTAAGACCAAGGCTTCCTGTGGTTTTATTTTCACTTCCTGTTTTCCTCACTCRGAAAGAATTTCCACTTCAAAATACCTTAATTCTTCTTTTAGAAATTGAAACAGTCAAATAATTTTAAAAAGCATGGTTACATGTTGCTAGTGTGATGGGCCTTCCTGAGTAACTAACAACAGGAAGAGTTGAGTCTGTTCAATGTTCTTTTTAATTTTGCAGGTCAACCTTTCACTTAGAGGAGTCAATAAATATTACAACAGAGTCGAGTAAATAACTTTACTTGGTATTTATAAAATCATTTGAAATCTCTGGAATGCCCTTCAGTTACCAGAAATCCATTGCTTATATGCTATAAAGATATCCTGGGGGGAAAAAATAGGAAAAGATTGTTATCAAGGACACAAGTTGTTCATGTTACCCATAATAATAGTTTTATTTGAGTTCAATTTGATGAACGGATTTTTCCATCTAGATTTTGTCCTTTTTCTTGCCAGTCATTTTCCATTATGGTTTAAGCATTTATGGATTAAATTTTGATGAATCTTATGTCAAGGGACATCTGACTTCTTAATAACAATTAATGTTATTAATTGTCAATAAGCTCTCTTCTAAGAGAAAAAGGATAGAGGTTTGACTCATGCACTAAATGGGCATTTCTTGTCATTTAAATATTCTGTGTCAAATAGAGGTAAATGTCATCTGGTAGATCTGTCGCATTTTTAGCCACATACAACTCTCTGAAAAGATTTTGACATCTTTTTCTGTGACCCAGACTTAGCTGTATTAGTCATGCTAGATRCTCATTACAAATGCTTTAATTCTCCCTTTGATCCCTGAACTAGTGTTCCTGAGTTCCACAGAAATCCTGAAATTCCTTACTTTTCAGAAGTGTTCTTCTTTCCTAGAACATCTTTGTTATTGCTTTGCTAGGAGCCAATTTGGGTCATCACTTGAAAATGAAGTTGTTATAAAATGGCTATGGTGACAGATGACGTAAATGGCATAGCTAATCAAATCCACTCCTATGTTTTATCAGCAACCAGGAATTACCATCATGCTGCTAAATGAAAGTCTTAAAATGCAATCAGTAGCTTGGGTGGTGCATTGGAATGGGAGTTTCCAGAATTCTAGCTCAATGATGCAGCAATGATGATATCCTTTGTGGCTGCCTTTTCATTGCCATATGCCTCAGATTTGCTTGGAGGCAGACATATCTAGTTCCTGATAAACTACTTTCCAATAATACTGTTTGGACTCATCATTGCTTTCGCCATTGACAGAAAGTATTAAACAGTATCTGAAGTTTTAGGTGTTTTTAGAGCCAAGTTATCTGAAGAGTGTTTCCCATGTTTGTGATAGCTTTTCCAAGCCATACATGTGGCAGGGAATCTTTTCATATTTTSTTAATTCCTGTGAAAGAAACAACCCCTACGATGCTGCTTGCCACTATCTTTCAGTATTTTTGGAAAAAGGCTATGAAAAGAAGGGTGAATGTGTGCATCTGATATCAGTTTTTGATCATTTAATCTTTGGAGACTTCAAGTTTGACACCAGATACAATATTTAGATACAATATATAGTCTAAGATGAAAGATCATTAATCCCTGATAGATCTRTGTTAGGGCCTATGTTAATGTGGATCTCTAATGGCAGTAATTGTTTCTGTTCTTTAAGAACATATTGAGTGACTCTACCATTTTTAAACATKGTTTTTGATTTTCAAATGTACTATACGCTCACAAACCCATTATACTTCAGTCTGTGAAGTATCACTTAAATGGAATGGATTTGTGAGTTTTCAGTGCATCTGAAAATTAYGCCAGTTCTCCTTCAAGGTGACTGYAGGAATTACTGATGAAGTTCCTCAAACTTCAGAGAATGATGGGAACTGAGACTTCCATATTTTATGTTCTGCTGGTAACTGGAATGTCACTACATCTCTCTGCTTTCAACGTTCCCCTTTATTCTAACTATTGTTGAGGCAGAAGACTGCAAAGTTTGGGGCAGCAGCACCCCAAACACAACACTCGTTCAGTCACCATTCAGTGAGGGTGAGGAAAAAGCTCCTCATTGTGGCCCTCGTTTCTGTGCACTGGGAAAGAGAGTTCTGTAATTCACTGGGATCCATTTTCATTTTGGCAATTTGTCTTCTTCCCTGTGATAGGGTTTTGGAAGTCAAGTGATGTAAAGTGAGTGATAAATAACATCTTGTTAGGGTTTTGTTAGGGTTTGGGGTTTTGTTAGGGTTTGGGGGAGGAGGATTTTTTTAAGTAACACTGCAGATTGTGGAATGATCAGTACAAAAATGGCTAATAAGTAGGTAATAAAAGAATCAACATTTTCTCAAAAACCTTATCAAAGATCTGGATTCTGCTCAAAATGTTTTTACAGAAGAGCTTGTGATCCCTCATAAGGTGTTACATTGGCTTACGTATTTCTATAAAAATAATTCTATTCTTCTTTCTCCCATAACGGACAATTTCCCTAACTTTATTGAACTGCTGTGGCAYTTGGCCATGTCTTAGCCTCTTTCAAAACCAAAACTCCAAAGCTACCACTTATATAGAGCTAACCATAGCAGTGATTTTTCTTTCTCAATTAGTCTTACTAAAAGATAGTGAAGTGAGAAAACAACATAAATCATACAGATTCTAAAATAAATTATGGCATATATTTATTATCTCCTTAAATCTCCCTCCCATCCTTCCTTGTTCTTATTTTCTCCTATTTCAATCTGGACAAATTCTACTTTTTTCCCTGTTTAAAGATGTTCCAGTGGATTTGATCGTCACCGGCAAGACTGGGTAGACAGTGGCTGTCCTGAAGAGGTATGTGAATAGTTTATGTTATCATACTAGCTACCAGAAGGCATTTATATATTTTTGATGGTTTGGATTCTTAGATTATGAAACAGGGTTTCAAGGCTATAGACATACGGTATTTGTTCCTTAGTGTGATGGTATTAGTAAGCTATATTAAAGAAAAATAGCCTGAGCAGTTTTCCGTTCTATTTGAAGAAATAAAAAGGACACAAAGTAAAAATCTTATCTCTGAGAAAGTACTTTAAATAAAAAACAGAAGTACCAGGAAGTCTGCCCGAAACAATGCCCTTGCGATGTTTTTCTCTTAGATCTATGACTCTTGCCAGAAGGGAAGAAGCTGTGATGTTCTTCTCCTCAGAAAACCTGCTGCCAGAGCAGTCTCAAGAGAAAAACAAACGTTGCATGCCTTGCACTTTGGTTATGAAGTCTGGCCAAATCATTTGGTACAGCAAAAAAAATATAGATGAATTAGTAGAATGTTTGAGTGGTTTTGTTTTGTTTACAATACAAAGCACTAAGGCTTCGTTTTATAGAGAGGCAGCAAGAGAAAGCAGGAGATTGCAAGGGTGATAGTGGTGAATTGTCAGTCRGGGATTACAGGCCTCCCGTAAAAGGAATGCTTAGGATACTCTGGACCAGGACAGTTAATTTAAAAGTCACAGTTATAAATATCCAAATGCTGTTTTTTTCGCAGTGTTCTGCTTTTAGAAGCTGCTTTTTCTTTTTTTTATTTTCTTGAATTTTTTTTTCCTTAGGGGATTGTTGTGGTAGGAACAAATTAATTTATGAGACTTTTAATCTATAGATGGCCATAAAAAGCAGTGTCTTTTCCATCTTAGCTGACCAGGCCAAATTCTGCCGTGCGTTCCAGCAACATAGTCTTTCTGAAGTGTAATGTTAGGTGAAACTAAGGGCAAAATGTAGTCACAAAAGCTTAGTTAGAAAAGCACATTCTTTTTTTAAACTTAGGAAAAATAAAGCAAAGTAATRATACAAGTCCAACCTGCTGGAAGCTTTTTTTTCATATAAATGCAATTGCAAAATAACTGCACCAACATCCTGCCTTATTACACAGGCTTGACGCTTCTGCTTTGTAATYTATATACTACTGATTTGGCAATTGGAATTTCTTAAAGATTTACTATGCATGGAGGACAACCTTTGCAAGATAATAAAAATTAATAAGAATATTTGCATAGGGCACAACCTTTGTTTTATCTAATGCAGGTTATAAGCAGCTAGGACTTTGTTGTGCCTGTAGACGAAGTTACCCCAGAACTGTTCTCTGCAGGATTGTAGCTTCCCATTCTGGCTTTTTCTTCTTGTTCCAGACTTCTTGACTGCTGCTCACAGTCTAGTATTTATACTCTCGGAGTAGGCACAACAGCTTGCTTAGCATCCTCCTGAACTTACTGCTGGAGCTCAGCTATCAATAATTAGTACACAGAGGTTAATTTTAGATGCATTCATTCAAGGGAATGAACAATGATGATTCTCACAGTAAACTTTCCTTCATTGCAATATAGACTTTGAGATAAATTTTGAGTAAATTGCCTCAATGAAATTAATGTCTTTCAAGTTAAGCATGAATAAATCTACAGAATAATTAAACTGCCACTATTGATACATTTTTAATGTAATATATTATTTCCAATAAAACAAAAGAGCATAAAATTAACTATACATTAAAAACAAGATAACACACTCTGAACTTTGACAGGAAAATCTCAATAAACAGATTCGGTGGTATTTCACTTCTCATTAAAATAGATTGGGAGGGCAGGAGTTATAGGCAGTTTTATTTGATTATATATATATATATATATATATATATGTGTGTGTGTGTGTGTGTGTGTGTGTGTGTATTTAATTGTATGATCCCCAAGGAAAAATGTTCGTAGAGAATATGAAAATGCAGAATATTTTAATATGTCCAGAACTTGATAAAAATAAAAACACTGGAGATAGAGGTATAAAAATTTCCCTATGAAAATAAAGTTAGATTATTGAAAGACGGAGTTTATTATTTATGCTATGTATTATACACAATAACATATATATAATTTAAATATTAGAAATAATAAGTCCATAAGAACTTTGTATAAACATATGCATATATTTCATACATTTGTTCATAATTGTCTATGGTAAATGTATGTAAAGCCTCGTTAAATGCTATAGTTAGTTACTGTATTCAGTATTTGCTATGAATATCCATGATACCATGATACAATTCCCATGTTTCTTACTTTAACACATTTGATGGCAACTCAGTGTGTTAACGGCAACACACTGAGCATTCACAACAGAATACTGATAATAGATTGATAATCTTGACTGTTAAAATCTAATTGAGGGAAATAATGTTAGAGATTCAGGGACTTGGAATTTGAATCATTCATTAACAATTAAGCATTGTAAAGTTTGCAGTTAAATGAAAAAAATATATGCCACTRAGTGCTGTGTAGAACATTTCACTTAAAAGGAGAAAGAAAAGAAAAAGCTCTTCAAATCCTTCATTTAGAGATTCCATTTTCATTCCTTTTATCCTGACAGCTTGTTCATTTTTAAATTCTTCATTCCGTGACAGTCTCCACTGAAAATCAATTTTCTCTTTTTGTTTTCATTGTTTCTTAACAGTCAAAAGATAAGATTTGTGAAAAGAATGTAGAGGAAGTAGAAACACCTCCTTACGCCACGACCACCAGTCCACCAACCACCACAAGGTTCAGAGTTTTAACGACCACCAGAGGATCCACTGCTTCCCACCTGCCAACTAGCCTGCCTACAGAAGGTGAATTACGTAGACTGCTGTAGTAAATAATATAAAAATGCTTATATAYAGGTTGAAATAAAATAACAGGTATCCTTTAACTATGTTTCTGTGTTAACCTCCCTACTGTGGGACAGTGGGAAGAGCTGGGAATACCAGTGACAATAATATATGAGGTTATTTTTAGATTGTGCCTTGGAGAACAAGGAACATTAAACCTTGTTTTTGTTTGATGCACAAATCCATCTCTAAACAGCTGTCCTATTCCATGCCATAGATATTGTCCATGTCCAATACCTGTGGTGTTTTGGGCATCTGAACTGATTCTGGTCTGCAGAGACTGCTTCCATTACTGCCTCCTAATGGAATCATTTCTGAATCCAAAAGTGAGCTATACTGTCCTTGATACTTTTGCCACATAGGGAAAAAGTCCCTCAAATATGAACACTATACCAACTGCTGCATGGACCCACCAGGGCTAAGCCCCTACCATGGGCTTCTGCGTATAGGTTCAGAAGTTGCATAAAGGCAAGGAGCACTATAGGAAAGGACAGTGCCAGGAATAGGACACAGAAGCCAGGCAGACTGTTAGAGAACTTGTGATTACAGTGGTAAGTGTGGCTCACTTTCCTTTAACTACCAGGCCATAACCTGAAACATGTTGAAATAGTAGATAGATAAAAAGAAATGCCTATCACAGTTATAACACTTTTTAGGTCCCTTTTGGTTCCTGTATTTGGCAGGGTGAAAATAGAGATAATGCAAATTAAAGACTTGTTTTGATTTTTTCCTGTTTACTTTTTTTTCAGTCAGTTGACACTGGTCTTTTCATGTAACACTCACTGTTCTGAAGTCTTTTTAGTAGACTTCTGAACCAAATTTACTCTATAAGCGATGGTGTGTCATTCCTCATCCTTGTTCTGCTGCTTTTCTGTGAATGAGGTGGCCTCCTCTATTGCTTCTGGGGAAAATCACKCTGGGTAGAAAAGCTAACTCAAATTAATCAAGTAGCATCTTTAGAATAGAATGGAGGGATGTAGATCTCTTTTGGAATAGCATTTCAATACACAGGAAGCTATCCAGTAATTTTTTTTCTGATCCAGCTTTGCAATGCCACCAGAATTATTAAGTGGCTTGTTACAGGAAACTTGGAGCTAAACCTATTACAAGATGGAAATCTACTGATAAGAACTGGGAGGCTTTTCTATAAGAAAAATTTAGGAGCTGGCAACACAGGGTTTAGACTGCATTTGCAGTGTTGTTCCCATATGCACATCTGCTAATACTGCTTCACCATTTAGTTCAACACAGCTCATAAGCAAAAAGAGAAATATGGAAATAAGGAGAACTTAAAACTGATAGACTTYTAAATATTTCTTAGAAGAGAGGCTAAATAATTGGGAAATTTCATATGCTGGCTCATATGGTATGCTGCAGTGTGACTTCAATATGTTAGAATTCTCAAGCAACAAATCTTCATACTTTTTTTAAGATTTTTTATGGCATTTTGAATGCCACAAAGTGGACTATAACATCTTTATTTACAACTATATTGAATCTCCTGGCACTCTCATAGATATTTTATTAGTCATAAGGAAGTAAGATCTTGCTCAGTTTAAATAAGAACATTGCAACCTAATTCTCACTGAGATGAGTACCAATTCTTTTTTTAATTGTAGCATTTGTTGTATATTAGAAAGTAATTCCTAAGAAGTCTCATGCTAGAAAAATGAATTTTCCTACTTCACTAACTTTGAATTTCCTTTGTAGATGATACCAAGATAGCACTACACCTAAAAGATAATGAAGGTAAGGCACAATTTTTGTGTGTGTGTGTGTGTAAATAATATCAGTAGTTTGTAAAATTACATCTCACTGAACTTCATTAATCAAAGTCAGCCTGCAGAAATATCTTTTACCAGACTCAGCTTTCCACATCTCTGTAGAAGAGCACCAGGGCAAACATGCTTAGCAACTGCTTGGTAAATTAATTGTTTACAGCTTTCCATAACTCCTTAGTAAAATATCATATTTATCTGACATTAAAATACCAGAGAATTTCCAAAAATGAACATTTTAAAGGCATTTTTTTAAACTATATGAAAACAGGATGTGGTGACAGGCTTAAAAAATAACATTGTATTGTAAGTTCATTCATAATAGTGAATTAGTATGTCTTTATTAATAGTTATGTGGTTTGTATCTGTACCTCGATATTAGCAGAGATCCTRTATTTCTCCATGCACATTCTTCTGTGTAAGTCAATGTGAGATGGGAGCTGAAGATGACCCCAGTGGAGATAGTGGCCCCCACTGACAGGTCGGTGGTCAGAGCTGGGTGCTGGCAATCACACTCCTCAACACCTCCCGCACAGGGCAAGGTCATTACCCCGGTCCAGGTAACCCCAATCCATGCATTCCAGYGAGGAGCAGAAGTAGACAGCAACAGAGATAAGACTATGACAGTGTCAACAAGTGTCCATCCAGGAGACAAGATCAAAGAGAGTCATGAATACAGGTTCACYTACAACATAGATAAGGCTTGGGTCTAGACTTAGTGGAGTCTCCWGACTCATGGGCAGGGGGCCCAGGTGAGAGTGGTCAGGCACTGGGACTGTCAGTGCCTTCATAGTCCTGGCAGACAGCTATCTAAGACTTCAAAACATGTCATGTCARGAAGCCACTTACCATTTTGTTGTTTTCTTGCCTTTTCCTTCAGCTGTGTTAATCCCTAAGAGACATTATTTTTCCTTTCCCTCAAATTAAGCATATGAACGTTCCACAGGAAGCATTTGCCATCTCTTTACTGGCCTGTCATCTGTCATTTTATTGCCACTAGTGACAACTTAACTGGACACATAGTGTACTTTCCCTTGTGTGGAATTGTCAGTTTGTTGCCAGTATTGTTCGGCACAGGTTTGACGCCTAAATCACAGAATCACAGATTCACAGAATGGCTGAAGTTGGAAGGGACCTCTAGAGATCATCTAGTCCAATCCAGCTGCTTCAGCAGGGACACCTAGAGCACACAGCACAGGGTCACATCCAGGTGGKTTTTGAAGATCTCCAAAGGAGGAGACTCCATAACCTCCCTGGGCAGCCTGTTCCAGTCACCCTCACAGTGAAGAAGTTCTTCCTCACATGGAGGTAGAACTTCCTATGTTCCAAGGTGTACCCATTACCTCTTATCCTATTACTGCCCACCACTGAAGAGAGTTTYCCATCCAGAATGTAGAGAGGCCCCATCCTCTTTACATTCTCACCTCACATACTTATACGTATTGATCAAATCTCCTCTCAGTCTTCCGTAGGCTAAACAGGCCCAGCTTACTTAGTCTTTCCTCATAAGATAGATGCTCCAGTCCCTTTTTCATCTTTGTCGCTGTACACTGGACCCTCTCTAGAAGCTCCGCATACATCTACTGGGGAGCCCAGAACTGAACCCAATACTCCCTCACCAGAGAGGGGCAGGATCACCTCCCTTGACCTGCTGGCAACACTCGTCCTGATGCAGCCAGGATCCCATTGGCTTTCTTGGCCATGAGGGCACTATGGCCTCATGATTAACTTGTTCTCAACMAGAGCTYCTAAATCTCTCTCTGTGCAGCTGCTTTGCAGCAGGTCAGCCCCTGATGTGTACCTGAGGTTATTCCTCCCCAGGTGCAGGACCCTACATTGTCCTTGTTGAAACTCATGAGGTTCCTCTCTGTCTAACTCTCCAACCTGTCTGTATCTCCCTAGCTCCCTCTGAATGGTAGTGTAGCCCTCYGGAGTGTCAGCCACTCCATTTAGTTTCGTATCACCTGCAAACTTGCTCAGGGTGCACTCTGTCCCCTCATCCAAGTCGTTGCTGAACAAGTTGAATGGCACTGGGCCCAGTACTGACCCCTGGGGGACACCACTGGCCACAGGCCTCCAACTAGACTCAGCCCTATTTATTACCACCCTCTGAGCTCTGCCTTCCAGCCAGTTCTCAATCCACCTCACTCTCCACCCATCCTCTGCACACTTCCAGGGCTTTCCTATGAGTATGTTATGGGAGACGGTTTCAAAAGCCTTGCTGAAGTCAAGGTAGACAACATCCACAGCTTTCCCACCATCCAGCCAGCCAGTAGAAGGCTGTCAGGTTGGTCAAACATGACTTCCCCTTGGTGAATCCATGCTGACTTGGTGATCCATGATCACCTTCTTTTCCTTGACATGCYTAGAGATGCTCTCTAGGATGAGCTGCTCCTTCACCTTTCAAGGGATGGAGGTGAGGCTGACTGTATTTTCCTGTCTCCTCCCTTCTGCCCTTTTTGAAGACTGGAGTGACATTTGTTTCTTCCAGTCCTCCAGGACCTTCCTCGCTCTCCATGACCTCTTGAAGGTGATGGAGAATGACTGTGCAATAACCCCCGCCAATTCACTCAGCACTCTTGAGAGCATCCCATCCAGGTCCATAGATTTATGGGTGGCCAGTTTGCCTAAATAATCCCTCCTCAACCAGCGGAAAGTCTTCCTCTCTCCTGGTTCTCTCTCTTATGTCCAAGCTCTCTAGTTCATGGGGACCAGCCTTAGCTGGAAAGAAGCAAAGAAGGCATTTAGTAACTCAGCCTTCTCTGCATCCTCCATCATCAAGGCATCCTCCCCATTCAGCAACGAACTAACATTTTCCCTAGTCTTCCTCTTGCTGCCGATGTATTTATAGAAGCCCTTTCTGTTATCTCTGATATCTTTTGCTAACTCTAATGGGCCTTTGCCTTCCTTSTTGCATCCCTGCATTCTCTGACAGTGTTCCTCAATTCTTCCCATTGGGCCTGGCTCTTATTCCACATTATGAACACTCTCTTTTTCTCATTAGGTTTACCCAATAGCTCCTTGACCCCTTGCTCGACTTCTTTTCTGTAGGAATGCATGGGCCCTGAACTTGGACAACATGATGCTTGAATATTAGCCAACTCTCCTGGACCTCCTTTCCTTCTAGGACCCAGGCGCTGGGGATTCCTCCAAGGAGCTCCCTGAAGAGGTCAAAGTTGGCTCTCTTGAAGTCCAAGTTTGCAATCCTCCTTCTTGCCCAGCTCCCTCCACACAGGATCMTGAATTCCAACATCTTGTGGTCACTGCAGCCAAGACTGCCCTCACATTTCCCACTAGACCATCTCTGTTTGTTAGTATCAGGTCTAGCAGCACCGCTCCCCTTGTTGGCTCATCAGCCACTTGCAATGTTCTGCAGGAACCTCCTGGACTGACTGTTCCTGGCTGTGTGTTTATCCCAGTAGACATCAGGGTGGTTGAAGTCCCCCATAAGGACCAGGGTCTGTGATTGTGAAGCTTCTTGCAGCTGCCTGTAGAAGGCCTCATCCGCTCCCTCTTCCTGGTCAAACTCACATGACAGTGTCACCCCTGTTTGCCTGCCCTTTAATCCTCACCCACAGGCTCTTGCCTCATGCTTCATCCTCCTCTATGATGAGTTCCATACATTCCAGTTGCTTGCTCACATAAAGAGCAACTCCACCACCTCACCTTCCTGGCTTGTCCTTCCTGAAAAGCATGAAGCTACCCATAACCACGTTCCAGTCATGGGAGCTGTCCCACCATGTCTCAGTAATTGTAATGAGATCATGGTCCTGCAATCGCACATGCATCTCCAATTCCCATTGTTTATCCCCCATGCTACATACATTTACACAGAGGCATTTGAGTTGGGCTCCCAATGTACCTCTCATTCTAGCTGGGACAGCTCCAGCTTGGCTATGTGGGCCTTCAGAAGTTCTCATATTTTGCCATTTAACCTCTTCAGGCTTAGGTCACCCTTCACAGGCTATGGCATTAGGCCATGCTGTTAGTGGTATGACAGGCCATTGCCTACCTTATCACCCGCTTCCTCAATGATAGGCCTCCTCCCCTGTCAAATCYAGTTTGAAGCCCTCTTGATGAGCCCTACTGGCTCATGACCCAACGCTCTTTTCCCCTTTGAGAAAGATGGATCCCATTAGATGCCATCATGCCTGGTGCCATGTATGGCTTCCTGTTACTGAAGAAACCAAAGTTGTGGCGATGACACCAGCCACAGAGCCATGTGCTGATGAACTGTTTCCTTCTGTTTCTTTCTACACTGCTGCCARCACTGGGAGGAATGGAAGACAATATSACCTGCACGCCTGAGTTCCTGATCGTCTGCCCCAATTCCCTAAAGTCCCTTTTGACTGCCCTCAGGCTACTCATTGCAGCTTCTAAATGATCTCTCAGAATAAGGTTCTCTATAAAAGGAGGGCTGTACTTTTAGGATTCTTGCTCAAGTCCCCTGAATCTGTCTTTCTCTGATTCTTCTTGAAATATAATTATTTTGTTTTGTTGTGAAATGTGTTTCAGTGCTCTTTATGATCAATAATATGGTAAATCAGTCAGCACTTCACTCTCACATTTCCCATTTCTTCTGTACTAAAGGCACGTTCACAGCTGAGCTACACCCACACTCTGCCATGCTAGCCATCCTCCTATGACAAATAACTAGCATGGGGCCAAGCAGCTCGCTGTGCCTTGAGCATCTTATGGACAGCTCAGGATAGAGTGCTGTTATGTCAAAAAATAAATCAAAAGATGGATTTTAGAGAATAAATTCCAGGTTTCTCCCAGTTTTGGAGATATGTAAATTAGCTATACTTTCACTTGTCTATTCCTCATCTAAGATCTGGAAATGAAACAGTACATTGAATAATTGAGCAAGGGTGGAATGGCAGAGGCCTGTTGCTGGACTCACATAGTAGGGTTTGAACCATCACTTACATTAAATATAAAAAGTCCATTTCCACACAAAAAGCTGTTCTATGTTACGAGGGGAAATCAACAACTGATGTGATTATTCACTTTACTTAAGCTATTTCTTTTA